>NC_133159.1:9215000-9555000 GCF_040802235.1 Manis javanica | reverse complement strand
GGATGATGGATGGATGAGTAGATGGGTGGATGGATGATGGATGGATGGATGAGTGGATGGATGGGTGGATGGATGGATGCATAGATGATGGATGGATGGATGGAGGGAGGGAGGGATGGATGATGGATGGATGGATGGATGATGGATGGATGGATGGATGGATGAGTGGATGGATGATGGATGGATGGATGGATGGATGGATGAGTGGATGGGTGGATGGATGCAGGGAAGGATGGATGGATAGATGGATGGGTGGGTAGATGGATGAGTGGATGGGTGGATGGATGGATTATGGATGGATGGAGGGAGGGAGGGATGGAGGGATGGGAGGAAGGACAGGTAGACAGACAGATGGGGTGACAAGGGAGGACAGAGGACACTTGGGTGGTAGGGGCTTAAAGGCAAGGGTGAGGTCTGGTGGAGGGGCAGTGCCTGCCCCAGATGCATTCCTAAAACCGATGTTTGTCTGTCTTCTCCTCCGTGAAGTGAATCTCCCCAGCCTCTCCTGAAGGAATAAATTTTAAGTCTGTTTTTAGTTCAGCAGACAAAAAAGTGTCCCTTGGAGCCTGTCTAATTACAGCTGTTTGCCCTCGATGGGGCCACTGCTGGGTTCCTCCCTCGTAAAACCCTGCCTGCATTTCAAGACTTCAATTACAATAAATAAAGTGGTTGGACTAGGTGAAGTTTTCAGCCTGGACTTTCCCAGAGCTGTTTCGGGGGTTGAGAAAACACTTTTTTATTTTAAAAAACATTTCAAAAGCTTTAAAAGTTCTAATAAAAAAAATAAAATCCACTGGAGACCACCAGCTTATGTGTGTCCTGCCAGCTACACCCATTTGGGGCCCTTTCTGCTGAAGGGAAAATTCTGAGATTTCAGGGTGAACGGTTGATAAACTGTTACCCCCACCAGCTACTTATCTGTGTGACTTTTCTCTGTACCATGTCAGAGAGCAAAATACAGAAGTCAGTTGGATCCTGGTCTGGTGTGATTGGAGCCACATCTGTAACCCCCACCCTCCCGCCCCCCTTTGGAAATGTTTGCCTTCACAACACGGCCTTTCTGTCTCCAGTATTGCTTTTGGAGTAAGAAGATATGGAGCTGGACATGTAATTTATTCCTTTTACTGGTTTCACACATTGGGGTTTCCATGTTGGGTTTTATTTTTAAAGGAATTTCACTGATAATTTTAAAGGAAAAAGAGGAGAAGAAACAAAAATAGAAACCCATTAGACTGATTCCCCCAAGACCTTTTATCTCTTCGTTTCTCTGAGTCTGTCCATCCCCTGGCCCTCCTCCCTCGGTGCCCAATAGGCTGTTTTAGTTAGAGTTCTTTGTGTCCCACCACCCGGACCATTTACCAACAGAGGCCTCTCTCGACCCAAGGACGCCTCGTGGGAGGCCTGTTGTTACTTAGGTCAAGGTTGAGGATTAGCCAGGCTTCTCTTCCGAGCCTTTTATGGCTGGGCATTCATCAGTTTGTCCAACAGGTTAGGGTCCTATGTCCTGGTTCGGCCAGGGTCAGGTCCTGGCATGCTGAGCCCATGTTTACCACCTGTGGGTGAGGCCGTGCCCTCCTCGGGAGCCTGGCCGCCTCTTTTCCTGTCCTCCTGAGTGTGACCGCAGCTGGAAGAAGGCTCCACTTAGCCCAGGGACCCCTCAGGGCTGGAAGCTCCTGGCCATCCTCACGCCTGATGTTCATGCACCTGATTGGTGAGAAGGCCAGTTTATACCTAAGAGCATTCTGGAACACTGCAGAGAAAAGCTCTGCTATTGCTTCCAACCATCTGGGGTAAATGGAAATGAGGCCTCCTGCTGGAAGTCGCATGTAAGAAAGACATAAATAACACATCCATCACCTGGTGGCAAATGAGCTCCGAAACTACTGGTTCACTTCTGGGTGGGCTATATCCTCTTAAATATTGTAGCGTTCATTTGCTTTGCATAATCTCTTCGGATGGAATTAGGGAGGCCGGTCTTTGGGAAAACTACTTTCAATACTGAATTTCTGATGGCGATCGTCGAATTACGATGGCTTGCTGATGACCACCTGTTCAGTGCTATTATTCTCTCCTTCCAGATCGTTCTCTGGGGCCGGACTGAGAAATGCCTAAAGGAGACGACAGAGGAGATTCGGCAGATGGGCACCGAGTGCCACTACTTCATCTGTGATGTGGGCAACCGGGAGGAGGTGTATCAGACGGCCAAAGCCGTCCGGGAGAAGGTAAGGAGCATAGAGCGGTCCGTCCTTGACTCTGTTGCACACAGGCCAGCCAAAGAGAACATTCTCACATAGCCTGGCAGAGGGCATTGCTCCTGGCAGAATGGCTGCTTCTGGGGCATCTTTAGGGACTCTCCCATGAACATGGCCCAAGTTGTGTGCACATGGGCATGTGTGTGCGTGGGTGTGTGTGTGTGTCCCAGGGAGCAGGGACTCGGGTGTGGGCTGATGGCATAACAGAAGTGATCACCTGTTATCCCCTTTGGAAGTTTACACCTTGGAAGTTTCTACCCTAGAACGGGGGGCAAATGCCCCATTGCCCTGTAGGGACGTCCTGCTCCTCCTCCAGCCATTCAGACTGAGTGTACCAGTGAGCTGACCGAGGGCAGCACCCACCCTGTAAGCAGCTGGCACATGGTAAATGTTAACTGTTTTTATGTAACATCAACTTCCTTTATTAGAAATGTGCTCTGTGCCAGGCGTATCATGTGCCATAAATCATGCCCTGCCGCGGTCCTCGGCTCCATCTCACAGATCAAGACTGAGGCTCAGGGAGGCAAGGCGGCCGCCCAGGACCACACGGCTGGTGCTTGGGGGGGAGGTGGCCTCTCCTCTAGGTGCAGACCCCTGGGGCTGGCTGCCCTAACAGCCCCGTGGCCCACTCGTGCCCGCAGGTGGGGGACATCACCATCCTGGTGAACAACGCTGCCGTGGTGCACGGAAAGAGCCTCATGGACAGCGACGACGACGCCCTTCTCAAGTCCCAGCACATCAACACCCTGGGCCAGTTCTGGGTAAGGGCTCCCCTGGGCCAGAGCAGCCCTGGGCATGGCAGTGGCATGTTCCTTCCCTCCAGGGAGCCCAGGTGCTGAAGGGAGGTGGGGAGAGCCTAGGGCCCACGCTGTGGGGGATGTCCAAGGACAAGAGGGATGGCCATCCCGAGGAGGCATCCGAACTTTCTGAAATGTGGAGGAGTGCCTTGCAACAGCAGCCCCTGGCCCTCCCGCCGTCGCTGGAGTAGTGCAGGTCCAGGGTGTCTGTTCTCCCGGAGACAGGGGGAGCTGGGCTGTTTGGAACTGCACCTGCTCCACACTGACCTGCCCGCACACCCGCAGACCACCAAGGCCTTCTTGCCACGCATGCTGGAGCTGCAGAACGGCCACATCGTGTGTCTCAACTCAGTGCTGGCGCTGTCGGCCATCCCTGGCGCCATCGACTACTGCACGTCCAAAGCCTCGGCCTTTGCCTTCATGGAGAGCCTGACCCTGGGGCTGCTGGACTGTCCGGGAGTCAGTGCCACCACCGTGCTGCCCTTCCACACCAGTACCGAGATGTTCCAGGGCCTGAGGGTCAGGTCAGTGAGCGGGTCCCCACCTACCCACACCACGTCCCACCAGCTGACAGGACCAGGGGAGGGCTTCTTCCGCACAGAGAGAGCTAAATGGAAAAATAAGCCAGAAGCCGTTTATCTCTGGCTATGTGATCGGAGTGTCCGATCCGCAAGGTGGTGGGGATGTTAGAGCAGTTTCGGGTTCGACTTCTCAGGTCAGGGGGCCTTTACAAAGAACTAATGCTAAATGCACGCAGTGGAATGCTACCCGACTATAAAAAGAGGATGGAGGGCTGCTACGCGACCAACACGGAGGGACCTCAGAAGCATTAGGTTGAATGAAATGGGCCAGAGACAAGAGTGCATCCTGCATGGTTCCGTTTATATGAAGTTCTAGAACAGGCAAAACTGGCCCATGGTGATAGAAATCAGAACAGTGACCTGCCCTGACCCCAACGCCCAGGGGTGGGGACATAGCCTGGAGGGAGCCCGAGGGAACTTTCTGAGTGTGTGATTCAAATTATTATATGCAAATTATAGCTCAATTTAAAGAAATACTAAAGCCCAAACCACCCCTCCTCCAGGCCAATTAAACTGAAGGGACTGGGAACTGCTGGTTTAGAGCCCATGCTTTGGGGCCAGGCACCTGGGATGTCGACTCACCTATAATGTACCGTGCAACCTGGGGGCTGATGAGTCCCTGCTCCGGTCTCTGTTGCTAACCTATAAAAAGGCATGGTGAGAAGATGTACACTTAAGGCTCTGTGATAGGGACAGAACGGGATCTGGCGTGGAACAGCGTCTGTGCTGCATAGGAAGTGCCCAGTAAATGGTGTTGCCATGATGTGTGGTTGTAAAGGGGCAGCAGTTATAGATAAATGAAAATGGGGAATTATCCAAAAACTACTTTCCTTGTTGTTTGCAGTGAGTATCTAATAATAGATTTCCCTCCTAAATTATATGCATGAGTACTGAGTGTGGTTTTGATATCAAGAATCAGAAACACCTGGTTTTGAATCACACCTCAGATACTCTGGAGGTCTGAACTCTTGAGCCAGTTCTCTTACCTCTCCAAGCTTTACTTTGTTGATCCGTAAAACAGTGGAAACAATATTTACCTTGGAGAATTATTGGAGAAACAAAAATAACACCTGTAACTATCTAATGCAAAGCCTGGGGCACGTTAGGTGCTCAGTAATGAACTGCTGCTCTTGTTATCTTTTCTAACAATAAGCATCTTCATAAAACTGCGTTACTAATCTTCCCAGCAGACCGTACCTTCTGTGTGTCTCACAAGTTTATATTTCCACCGGACTTGCCTGCAAATTATCATAGGTTCTGAATTAAGGGGAGGCGGGATTAATGCCTATTAATGTTCTACATTGGCTGTTTTCCCCTGTGACATCCTGATTTGGTTACTTTTCATCTGGGCATACAGGAGGTGCTCAATAAATGCATAAGGGGTGAAGCTGCAGCAGTGGTGATCCGGGGTTTTAACTGGTGCCCTGAGCACAGAGCAGGCGGGATGTTCACAGACTTCACATTTGCATGCGTTTTCACCTTCCAGCATAGTTTTTCTTTCTACCACATTAAGAAGGAAATTCAAAGTTTTCCCCCAAGACATTTTTTTCCCACAGTGGTTTGGAGTGTGGGCCCAAACTCCTGAGGCCAAATCCCAGTCTGTGTGACCTTGGCAAGTTCCTTAGCTTTTCTGTGCCTTGGTTCCCTCACCAATAAGAAGGGATTGCTGACAGTCCCTGCTACTCTGTGAGTTAGACGTGCTCCTGTGTGTGAATTAACCAGTCTTCCTGGCAAGTAGGAAGCACGAGGTGCAGATCGGTCCCCTGTGGTCACGCAGCTGGACCTGAGGGCCGGGAGAGGAGCAGTGAGAGGGCGATGGTGCTTAACCAACTCCTATTTTCTAAAACAAGATAAAAAGAAGAAAAACATATAGAAGAAGAAGAATAAGAAAAGCACGGGCTTCCTCCCCAACATACAAAGTAGCTTCCCAGGGTTGAGAGTGGGACACAGATGTTCAGGACACAATTGATGGGTTTTCTGGCAAGAATGGCCGTATAGGTGACTGCTGTTCTTTATAAATGGCCTTTTGCTGACCTTCTGTGTTCCAGCGACACCTGACGCTTTACAGAGGCTGTTGCATTTGGCCCTCAGCAACCCTGTGAGAGAGCTCTCCTCCCCATTTCACAGACAAGGAAACTGAGGCTCAGAGAACTGAAGGCCAAGGCCATACAGATAGACACTGGCTGAGAATGCTTTTCCACCAGTTTGAGCTGCCTCCATGGGGGTTAATGGCTCTGCTGCTGGTTCCCTGTAGCCTCATCCCACCCATCACAGAGGGAAAAGGGAAAGATGTGGGCATCGTAACAGACACTGTGATAGCAAAGGAAACACGGGGTAGGGGGTGGATTCCTGGACTCTCTGAGACCAACCCAGCTGTACTGGGAACCCAGGAGTTGCCCTTTGTTCAGGGTGACTCATCACCTTTAATCCTCCTGGTGCCAGAGTAGGGCACAAACCCTTTGTGGGACTGAAGTCAGAGCCATCAGCGTAAGCGTGGCACCTCCAGGCCCAGGATGGGTGGGACAAGCAGAGAGCAAGGGTGGGAAGGGCATTGGCCTGGGGCCCGCCCAGGCCTGGTTGGAATCCCTAGCACCCCACAACACCCAGAGCCTCAGTTTTTTTCTCTGTAAATTGGGCAGGTGACTCCCGTCAGCACCTAGCACAGGCCTGACACCTCGGGTGCACCCTCCTTGTGTGGGTCTCAGGTCGGATGCCTCCGAGCAGGCACTAGAGGCCCCTGGCATTTGCTTATTCACTTCTCAGCCCCGTGGAAAGTACTCTGTAAATGTCAAAAGGTGCCGATGAGTCAGTGACTGAGTGAGTGGATCAAAGCTGGCCGAGAAGACTTCCCACACAGCCCCTGCCTCCAACAGGATGAGCAGGACACTCCTGGGGAATGGCCGGTTGCTCGGCGTTCACCCATTCAGCCAGCACTTACTGAGCCCCCACTGTGTGCCGCACACCGCACCTAGGGAGCCCAGCAGGGAGCGGGGCCCACCAGCCCTCTGCCCGTGTGGAACGCGGTCTGATCGGGAGACAGGCTGCTGACGGGGAAGGAAGCCGACAGTCAAGGCCATTCTAGATGCGGCGAATGTGGTCAAGGGAATGGGCAAGGGGACAAGATCAGAGGCCCCTCTGAGCGGACTGGCTGAGACGCCGCCCTGAGCAGGAACCAGAAGGGAGACAGGCTGATGGGACGGCTGGCAAAACGCCCCAAACAGAAAAGAGCTTAAGTGACAGGAGCAGACAGAGATCGGCGCTGACCGCTGGAGCAGAGTGAGAAGGGAGGAGGGGCGGGGGCAGGCAGGGCGCGGCATGAGGGCTGTAGAGCGCCAGGAGCCCTGGGAGGGCGTGAGCAGAGCAGTGACACCAGTGACGAGACCCGAGCGGCGACTGGCAGGAGCCCCTGAAGTGCTTTGGAGGCTGGGTCCAGTGGGTGGGCTCGAAGTCCTTGATTGTCAAGGGCAGTCTCACTGGGAGGAGTGAGGGATGAGGAACACCCCACCGTCTGGGGTGGCAGGGGGGTGCGGAGTATTCCAAACGGGTCTGAAGTCTCCTAAGCAGGGGACATCCCCAAGAGATGACCCAGACGCAGACTTCCGTCAGCCACAGAAGCACGTGTCAGCACGTGTTAGCCATGTGCTTCTCCAAGAGAAACCCACATTGTCTCTCCCTGCACTCAGGTTCCCCAACCTCTTCCCCCCACTGAAGCCGGAGACGGTGGCTCGTAGGACTGTGGAAGCTGTGCAGCTCAACCAGGCCCTCCTTCTGCTCCCCTGGACCATGCACGCCCTCATAATCTTGAAAAGGTACAGGGCTGGGGGAGAAAGCTCTGGGTCAGACTCATGCCAACCATCTCCTCTTTCCCCAGTGGACCCTGGTGGGGAAGAGGCCGCGGGCAGGAGAAGGTACACATGTGATCGATTAGTCATGTCTGTTGTGGGCGTGAAAATAACGAGTGGTGGCATGTGTGCCGTGGATTTACTATCCTTACTATGGAGCAGCAGTTCTCAAACTTGTTAGTCTCAGCACCCCTTTATAATCTCAAAACTAGTGAGGAACCCAAAGAGCTTTAGTTAATGATGTCAGTTGTATCTATTGCTCTTTGCTGTATTAGAAATTAAAACTGAGAAAACATTTTTATAAGATGTACACGTGTTTATATTTAGAATATTTGTTCACTCATTTAGATGTAACAATAACAGATCCATTCTGTGTTAACATAAATATTATATTTCTATGAAAAGTAAGTATATTTTCAACAAAAAGATACAGTGAGGCAAATGGCATTGTTTTTACATTTTTGGGAAGCTCTTTACTGTCTAAGTAAAGACACTTGGATTCTTAGATCAGCTTCTGATTTTAATCTGTTGTGATGTCACATCACACAACCTCTGGAAAACTCAACTGTACACTCATGAGAAAATGAGAGTGAAAAAGGCAAAAAAAAAGTCTTAGTTATAAAATTATAAAAGTAGTTTGGCCCACAGACCTCTGGAGGGATCTCAGGTACCCCCAGGTGTCCCAGGCCATGCTTTGTGAACCCCTGCTCTAGGGACTAATACTTGGCCCCAATCTTCAGGAGGTTTAATCTGCTGGGGAAGACAGGGCTCTCCAGGCCGCGGGCTCAGGACTCACAGAAGCGTCACAGTGCCAGTCCAGCAGGAGTTGCCAGGCAGACCACCTCACGAGGCAGCCTTCATAGAAGACATTCCTCCAGAATTTCCCCGCATCACATTCCCCGCAACTTTCCAGGTTTTGGCAGCAAACTTCTCCCATCCCAGCCCCACACTGAAGGGGTTCCAGCTGCCTGCCTAATACATGTTCACGGGCCTCTCAGTGCCCGGGAGTGCCTCCACCCCACAATCCTGGGTGACCGTGGACTCCTGGCTCCACAGGCTCACCCAGGGACATTCGGGCCACACTCTGACCCCCCTCAGTCCATCCTGACTTGTTGCTCTGAGATGCTTCTCGATCACCTCCAGGAGCCCCTAGGAGAGCAGGGACTTGGGGTGCCACCATCCACCTCAGGGAGCTTCTTAGAAGCCTTGTGGAACATTCTAGAAAAAACCTAGTTTGCCTAGAACATTGTAGTGTTCTCCACAGTAAGCCCCCAACCTACATTTCCTGTCCTATGCCCCCACTACTTCCCCACAGGAAGCAGAAGTAACTCCCCCTACTCCATTCACTGCACAGTAACCCCTTTTTTACCTGCCCCAAGAGATATCTTTATAGGCTTAACTCCAGTGCCACCACCCCCAGGAAGCCTTCCTGATTGGTCTGGCTGGAAGGGAACCTTTCCCATCTTATACGTAGAGTGAGCCAGGGCCCTTCAACTTGATCAACAAATGGACCGAGGCCATCTTTTTGCTGGGCCCGGTGCTAAGGGCTGGGATCAGACATCTGCCCCAAAGGTACCTGTGGGCCTGATGAGAAAACAGTGAGGCTAACACTTGTGGAAGCACAGGGGCTAACCCAAAGAGAGGACTGGCGGTGAGTCAGAGAAGTTTCCCTGCAGGTGGTGACCCCAGGACCTAACTCCTCAGGAGTTCCCTGATCTCTGAGACACCTGTGGACCCCAAAATGCTAAGAAGGTGGCTTTGAAAGTTTGTTTCTACCGCCCACACTTGTCTTGTAAACAGCTATTTATCCACTCACTTGGAAGCCCTTCCTCCATGGAAGGGTGGGTTGGGTGGCTTGGAGAGAGGGGCAGGGAGAACTTAGGGAACCATTACTCTGCTAAGCTGCCCTGTGTGGCCACCAGGACTCATGTGTGCCCACCCACCCCTACCACTGACCACCTTCTTTTCTCCCTCCGCACCCCCTAGCATACTCCCACAGGCTGCACTTGAGGAGATCTACAAATTCTCAGGAACCTACACCTGCATGAACACTTTCAAAGGGCGGACATAAAGGCAGGATGCAGAGACACGCTTGAAAGCTGCAGAACCTGAGGGGCCGTGGCACCTGGGCCCACGCCCATGCGTCTGTCCCTCGGCACACTTCTGCTGGGGGAGCAGGACTGCTCCCGCCCCAGGGAAGACTTCAGCTGCCCCCCAGGCCAGCCCCAGGACCTTTGCACAGGACTGGTGGGCATAACTCTGACCCCCATGGTCAAGCAAGAAACCAGCCAGCAGCCGCCTTGACACTTTTGTACATTTCTAATTCTGTAGAGTTTATTGTTAAATTGCTTCTGAAGTCTAACCAGCCTCAGCAGTGTGCATAGACAATTTCCGGGAGGGTCTGTGTCCAGATGCTCCTCCTTTCCTTCCAAAACCCATTCAATCTCAGCTTGTGCAAACTGGTTGAACGGCAGGAATGAAAAATAAAGAGGGATGGCTTTTGCAAATTCCTTTGTTGACATCCTTGATTCTGGGTCCTTGGTGGGCAGCAGGGAGGGAACCAGTCCCAACTACAAACTCCATCCCTTGAGAGAGGATTGGTCTGCTCGGGGTCCCCAGCTGCCAGAGAAGCAGGCAGAGATCAGGAGAGAAATCGGAGTCCAGGCTTGGGGGTACATGGTTCTGTTGCTCTGCCAGGCCCCTCCCAACAGCCAGGTGTTGGGGGACACTTACCTGCTTCCCTATTATGACCATCATAAACTAGTCTGCAGAGAAGGGCCCTCTGCTGTGCCACAGCCCCACCAGCCATGAAGCCACCAATCAGGAGACCCAGTCTTTCCTGAGCATCCACTGTCTACCTAGCATGTACTGCATGCTGCTGGGAGGGAATGTTGCTAAAAAACCACAATTCTGAAGATCACCAGCACAACAAGGCCAGTGCTATGGGTGCTACAGTCCCTGAGCCAGATTTGATAGCAGGGCATAGAAGTGAAATAGCAAAGGGGAAGGTCTGGGATGGCAGATGGGCTTGACTGGGGCTCAGTCAGGGGGGAAGAAATTACGCCAAGAGATGGGGAGAGATGCCCCGCAGTTCCTCTGGTGCACACCCTTCCCGGCTGCCACAAGCTTAATAAACCTGACCTTGGGCAGGGGGCAGGGAGATAATGGAAACTCACCTAAGTGGCCTCCACCCACACTCTTGCAAGGGGGTGGCAGGGTGGAGAGAGGGGAGCAGACCATGGTTCTTAGAGATGAAGGAGGTCATGCGTCATGAATTCAACGGAGAGGCTTCCCTGAGTAGGAGAAATTCTGCGTACACACGACTCACACAGAGGAAGATGAGTCTCACAGCTCCAGTAATCAGCAGTCTGGCCTGTGTGCAGGAGTCATTACACTGCATCCACCGGTTTCTGAGCCCCTACCAGTGGCCACCAAGTTCCAAGGCATCCCATTTTAACTGTTAATTATCCACCACACCCAGCGGTAGCAGAAGACCGACAAATAGCTCTAGGGAATCCCTTTAAAGACTTACAACAGCCACTGCCAGCCAGGATATGATCCCGGGTCCCAAAGGCTTCCAACAACGGAGGCTTGTCTTAAGACTGCCACCTGTCCTTCGAGCATGGCTGCAGCTCTGCCCTGCGTCCTACTCACTCTGGGGCTCTGGCTGAGAGAGGACCCTTCGTCTGGGACGATGACATTTTTGTGGCAGAAATAGACATACCTGGCCATGGCATTGGCTCAGAAAATTTCTGCCCCGAAACAATATACATCATCTCTGCTCACATTTCATTGGCCAGAGCAAGTCATGTGGTCCTGCCCTCCAGGGATGCAGCTGGATCTAACGATGGCCACAGAGGTCGGTAATTTTGAACTATGACACAATCTGCCACATCATGGAAGATGTCCATAAGAACACGGGGAAACACTGAAATGAGGGCAGACAGATGCTCCCCTGTGATGTGGTGGGCTCTTGGAGATACACACCAGTTCCGAGCAGACCCCCAAAGAGGCACTGACCTTGCAGGGGAGCGGGGTGGAATTAGAAAGACCATTTCGTAGGTGAAGACACAGGCTCACAGCAAGGAAATCGTGTGCCAAGGTTTGTAGGGCTTGTGAGCTTGAGTCAAGAATTTGCAAGCAGCTCTACCGACTCATAAAAGTCCCTCCCTTAGTGCGGCAAAGGATGGGGGCGCCAAGCCAGGACCTGTCACCTTTGTTTCGGTCCTTGAGGATGAGTTACCAAAGCACATGCAGGGAGTGGGGAGGGAGTTAAAGCTTTCTAAAGGGGTCCATCCTCGGCAGCCTGGTGAGCCCACCATGCCAGCTGGGGGCGGGCACATCTTGGTGGGCAAGGGAGAGATGAGGAGTAATAAGTGGGGGGTCCTTTCTGCGCAGCTCCAGCCTCTCCGACCACACTTGAACAACAGAGGGCTTTCTGTGCTCACCGGGCTCCAGGCCAACCTTTTGGAGAGGATTTGACTCCTGAGGCTTCCGTGAAATTGCATTTGGCTTGCAGGCCGGGAATGCAGTGAGGATCCCAGGGTTCTGACGGCCTCTGGGAGTGACAAGGCCCGGCCAGCGCTCCCTCGGGCCCGCTGAGGACAGCAGGAGACCTCAGGTCTTCTCAGAGCCCCAGGGCCTTCTCCAGATGGCAGGGCCGGCTCCCACCCTACCCCCTCCCTCTCCGCTGGGGCACTTTCAGTCTTTTTCTGGATCTCTTCCCAGAGGAACCAGGGAAAAAGCCTTGGGCAGATTCCCAGGAGGCCCCGTCCCGGTCCCTCCCTGGGATGGTTCGGCTGCCTGGAAAGCCTTGACAGCAGGAGTGGAGAGCTAATTCTGTCCCTGAGCTTAGCCCAGTGAAGCACTGACCTCCCTGGCCCTCCCAGCGGCTGGGCAGGGCATGCCAACCCTGCGGAGAAGCCGTGGGCTCTGGGAAATGACCCAGTGGCCATGGGCTCCTCCCCATCTCCAAAAAGAACCAGATTGGAGGCGAGCGCCAGACCCCAGCCCATCCTGGCGTGGTCCCAGGGCACCAGGCTCTCTGGCCAGTGTGGTCATCACCCTGATCCCAGGGTGAGGAGGCTTTGAGAAGTGAACTCTTGCCTTCTCAGGTCCAACTGATGGCCAGGAGGGATCAGGGTGACAACAAGCTCCTGGGCTGACCCCAAGGCCCAGCCCAGCACCGTCCCCCCCAGTGGCCCTTCTAAGGGAAAGACAGACCAGGCCCCTGGGACAGCCCAGCCTGATGGGGAACCCAGGAAGGAGCCAGGTCACAAACAGGCAGACCCTGCCCCTGAGTGCTGAACGACATGGAGGGAAGCGGGCGGCTGTGCGTGGGAGGGCAGGGAGGCGGCTCTTCCTCCCAGGAATCTCCTCTGATTTTCAGGAAGGACTGTCCACAGGGGGGATCGTTAGTAAGAGCCCAGAAGCCTATGTTTGTGAAGGGAACGTCTGTATATAGACACCCCTCGCTTCTGGCAGAGCCAGGACATGATGTCCTGTGACACAGAAGCAAGGCTGGAACAGCTCATGGGCACCCCTGTCCTTCGAACTCCCTTTGAGTGGGGCCGTTACACTGCGGTTTCACTTAACAACATCTGTTAGCACACTTCTCACCATACAGTGAGGGCCACCCACTGTGGACCAAACCTGGGCCTGGGGGGCCACTGGCCCAGGTTACGCAGGGCCCAGCCATCCCCCTTTGCCTGTCCCGGCCCTCCTGAGGCACTCAGCTTCCCCCAGCCCACCACAGGGCCAGCAGGCTCCCCAGAAGTGGGCAGCCCAGGTACCTGGGGGGAGGACCCCAGCCTCCAGGGTGAGAGGAGGCATCTGGTGGGAAGGCTCTGGAAACTCAGGGGGACGTGATGCAAGCGCTCCCACCGCGGCCAGCCAGGACCCGACTGCCCCTTGGGATACTTAGGGTCATCGTCTTGGCCCGGCCTGTGATAGCAGCGTCCTTTGAGGCCTGGCTGGCTCCCTCTTGGCTGGAGTGGGACAACGTTGTGGCTCTGAAGACCCCAACACGGGTAGTGGGTGCAGGGGCTGCGGGAAGGCAGGGTGAGGGGGATGTGCTCCATGTGGGAGGATGAGGGGGAGGTGCTCCCTTGAGACGGAGAACTGCTGTCTTGCAGCTCCTGGTGGGCGGGACACCGAGCAAGACATTTCTCTGGCACAGCCCACCGTTGCTGGCTCCGGGCAGGCTGCTGGCACCCAAGTCTCTTCATGGCTCAGGAAGAAAATAAACACAGAAGTCCCCTGGGAAGGCACTGCTGGGAGTGGCAGGTTGGCCACCACCCTGTTGGGAAGCTGCTCTCAGCACACACGTTCCCTCAGGGGACAGCAGGCCTTGGAGGCAGGGCCCTCAAAGAGCCACCATCCTAGACTTGCTGGCAGGGAGAGCCCTGCAGGGTGGCTGGCCAGTGCCCAGCTGTGTAACCCGGGTGGGGGGTCACCAACACCTCTGGGTTGAAGCAGCTGGGAGGGAATATTTCTGCAGGGCCCTGAGGCCTCCATACCAGGTCACTAAGGTCCCAGGTTCCATCTGTATGGTCAGGCCATGGTGCCCTCTCCAGCCTGGCACACACAGGCTGCCCGCTGAGAGCCCCGGGGCTCTGTGCACATACCTCCCGTCCCCACCTGTGAGCCCCACCACAGAAGTCGCCTCCCAGAGACGTCCACCTGCCCACCGTGGCCTGGGTCACTCCATCTCAGCCTTTTGCTTATTTCATTCATTACTCATCTCACCATTTGCCATTACAATTATTTTCATATCTGATGGTTTGATTGAGATTTAATTCACACATCGCACAATTCACCCATCTGAAGTGTACAATTCAGTGGTGCTTAGTATATTCCCAAGGTTGGGCACCCATCACCACAAACATCTGGAACGTGCACACGGGACACCGTCCCTGTGTCTGGCTTCTTTCACCTTGCAGGTGTTCAGGCCCCATCCTCCCAGCTGTACGTGAGGCCAGACTTCGTTTCTTTTCAGGGCTGCATAATCTTCCATTGCCTGTGTCCCCCCCAAAATTGTTCTCCCAGTCATCATTCTTGAGGGCTCTTCAGGGCCATTATTTCCTCGCTGTCTTTGAAAACTCCCTCCCGCCGCCCTCTTGGCGAGTTGAGCCAGGGCTGCAGAATTTTCCAGCCTGCCTCTCCCCAACCCCACCCTCCCTTCCAAATCCTTATCATTCCTTTCATTTTTCAATGTGCACAAGACAAAGGAAATGAGCACTTGGAGGAGGATACAAGCTGTGTTTGTTCCTTAGCTGCTGCTGCTGCATGTAATGAGATCCTGCCTGCGCAGGTCACACCGGGGACCATGAGCAGACCCAGCCTGGGGCTGGCAATGGGCAGGCACGGTAACTTCCACAGCCCCGGTGTGTAGAGGGTGAGACGAGACAAAACATCCCCCAGATGCCAAAACAGATTCCCTGTAGCAGTGGGCTGCTTGTTGGGGTGGGCAGGCAGGGTTGTGGCCTGGCCTACAGTTTCTCAGCCATGCGGGGTCCCTGCTGGCTGAGGGCCGGCTGGCAGCCTGGGATTGCTGACTTGTCCAGACCAGCCAGGAGTCATGGAATGTGCAGAGAAGGGAAGAGGTTGGACTTTGGAGATGGCCGTATCTGGCTGAGAC
The DNA here is from genome assembly GCF_040802235.1 of Manis javanica. NCBI lineage: Eukaryota > Metazoa > Chordata > Mammalia > Pholidota > Manidae > Manis > Manis javanica. The sequence continues at coordinate 9,539,889 of NC_133159.1, read as the reverse complement.
CCTGTACCCTGGCTCTATGGGGCCTTGGGAAGGTCACCTACCCCCCTAGAGCCTCAGTTTCCTCATCTATATGATGGGATTAATAGTCCTGCCCTCCACTGAGTTGTCTGTGAAAATCAAGGGAGTGATATGCATAATAAATTAATGCATGTGCACATTTTAAATAAATTATTGATAATTAAAATAATTAAATTCATAGTGTATTATTAAATACATGATAAATAATTGCTATTATTGTTCATTAAGTTTTAATAATTATAATGATGGATAAATTTATTCTATGGCATATTTATTTATAATAAAAGTGATTAATTGTGCACTTGTTAGATGACAGTTCTCAATACTTTGTATGTATTTGATAATTAAAACTGCCCAACACTTTACAGGAAATAGAGACCAGGAGAGATACAGCCATCTGCCTTGGGCTTACTACACAGCTAGTAACTGGCAGAGCCTGGATTTGAACCTGAGTCTAGTTGCAGAGCCTTGTGCTTACCCCCTGTGTTTCGTGGCTTCTGAATAAGAAGCTTGATATGGAAAGATTGTGGAGGACAGTCCTTGCCATTATGCGTCAAGGCCACCAGGCAGCCGGGCCTCTTCCTGACCAGTCTGTGTCCATGTCTCTGCCAGATTCCAACACCTCTTGGTCTACTGCTCACTAGCGGTTGCTGGTGGGCCACGGTGGGCCAGCCTCAGGAGGTCGGGTGAGGTCCTTCTGTGACCAGACACATTCAAGCTGGGTCCCCTTTCAGAGCTTGCTGGGGTCAGCCTGCCCTTGACCTGTGGGCCTGGGAGGCACCAGAGCTTCTGCTTCTTCGGTGCTCCAGCCCTTACTTAGACACACGTGCATCCATGAGTGCACAGACACACACACTCTCTCCAGCCCCAGGGCTGGGCCAAAGCTGTGCCCAAAGGCAGATTGCTCCCCTTCACCGATTTTTGAGCCCCTAAAATGTGCCCAGCACTCTGACAGGTGCTTTGAGCCCATGGGCTATCTGCTCAGGGTGTGAACAGTGGCAAACCAGGCAGGAGCCTGCCAGCCACGAGGTGGGAGTTCCCCTCCGATGTTTACCCCAGCAACTCCCAGCCCCTCTGTGGGGGCACAAGGGGCTGGCGGCTTATTTGTCCAGCAGCAGACAGGACTCCACCTGCAGAGATTCTGGAATGGATGTTGGGAGCTCAAAGTGACCTGGCATAGCAGACACCAGGCTTGGAAACTGGGCAGAGGCTAAAAAATACAGCTGGGCCACAGCCCACAGTCCTGGACCTTGGGCGACCCTGCTGGGCCTGGACACTCCCTGCTGCTGCCCTCCCAAAGAGAATCCTGCAGCCCCATCCCACCTCTCTGCATCACTTGTTTGAGTCAAAGATGGGGGAGCATCTGACTGGTGGAGTCATGACCGCATGCCCATGCCTTGGCATCCAGGAGCAGGCAGAGAAAATATGTCTGTGGCTTTCAGTCAGGAGTTCCCCCAGAACCACCCTACTCTTCAGACAAGGGCTGGTGCCCTGGCTAACAGATGGGCCCCCATGGGCCACGGGCAGACCCCCTGAGTGACTGCTGGTCCTAGCCACAATTCTTGCTTAAATAAAATGGGGGGATTTATTGGTTCACCTAACTGGAAGGCCAGTGATTTCCGGTTTCATGTGTGGCTGGATCCAGGGGTTCAAGCAGTGTGTCCAGGACCTGGTTCAGGATGGTTTCTTTCTCTGTCCTGCAGTTCCACGTCCTCTGGCTGGCTGCACTCAGACACCCTGTTCTAGTGAAGGCAAGCCAGCAGCCCGTCTCCAGCCTCACACCCTCCCAGGTTCAAGGGCAGCAGAAAATATGAGACTGTTCCTTCCTAGAGTTAGTTCTGGTTGGTTCTGATGAGCTTGACTTGAGTCACAGGTGTGAACAAATCACAGTGGCCAGACTGTGTTTGACTGGACAGTCCCGAGCAGTGTGGTCGATCTTTGAAGGCTGGGAGGGCAAGGAGTCCACTGAAACACATGAGCTGAGAGTCAGAGAGGGTGGTTCCCCAAGGTCCAATGGGGTGTCCTGGCTGGGAGAAGAGTGAAAGGAAGTGGGTAGAAAAACAGCTGTCATCCGAATACCCATTGGCGGCCTCCCTGACTGGCCACCAGACGTTTTGGAGTGACAGCTGCCCGTGCCCTGACAGGCAGTCCTGAGTTCCCAGCGTGGGACTTTGCTCTCTTGACTGACAGTTGGCCGGTGTGGTGACAGGCAGTTGGTGGCCGCCCTCCTCACCCCTGGCCCCTCCTGACTGGCAGTCAGCAGGCACCCCGGTGAGCAGCTGGCCAGCACTGTGCTTGGCAGTTGACCATTTCTGCCTGGCAGTCCCTCCTGGGGCCGCCTGAGGGAGGGAGGGCCATGTCCTGGGGTCGACACTGTCCCACTGCCTCTGCGCCTCCTTACACCACCACTCCCCATCCCGGGAAAGAAAGTGGTGGTTAGAAAAGCCTCTCGCCCTGTGCAAGGGAGCAGGGGCTCCTGCCCAGGGGGAGCAAGAGGCTCTCTGTGGATAGCAGTGCCCTCTGGGAGCCAGGGGACAGTGGTCCTGAAGGGTAGGGATTCAGGAAGAATCAGGGTGGGGCATGGCTTGCGCCTGCTTATTCAGTGCCACTCAACTTCCAACGGCTAATGCTGAAAGACCCACAGTAAGCCCGGCATGGGGGTGGGGAGGGGGCAGTGGATTGAACAGAGCAGCTTCCGGCCCACCGGGGAAGAGGCCTGACGGTGCAATGACGCGTGTCTGATGGTGGCGGAGACGGCCTTCCAGAGAGGTGACGTGTCAGCTGAGCCCCAGGCGAGCCTTCCTGGGGAGGAGCAGAGCGTGAAGGCCCAGCAAGGCGAGCACAAAAGGCAGGGAAGGTCGGAGCAGCCAGGATGAGGGATGTGCGGGCAAGGGGCCGCCAGGGGCTCTGGACAGCGTGAGGCCAAACTGCAGGGGATTGATGGGCCCTGGTGAGGATCTGGGCCCCTCTCCCAAAGGCAGTGACATGATCAGACTTGTCTTTGAGAAGGGTCACTCGGGATCCAGACAGAACTGGTCATGGGGGAACATGGGGGGATCCAGCAGAGAGAAGGAGGTGGTCCCAAGCCAGAGAGGGTGGATGGAACAAAGTGGGCGAGTGGAGAGGTCGCTGGCGGTGGGATTGACTGGCCCAGGAGCCACCCCACGCTGCACTGTTAGTGCACCACTGCAGAGCAATGCAGACAGCGGAAGCCCAGGACCGCCCAAACCCAGATTCCCTGTCTGCACACAGCCCACATGTGCATGCACCGTGTCTGTGTGTGTTTGGATGTGCGGGCCACAGGGGGGGGTCAGCTGTGACATGGGGGATGGGCAGGAAGGGACTATGCCTTCTTTAAGCATCTTGTGTTTTCACTGGTTGCTGCAACGGTTCTGAAAAGAGCTCTAATTTTAATGAAAGACCAAAAAGTGAGCACAGGACCGTGAGCAGCGGCCCAGAGCACCAGCTTTGGGTCAGAGTGACCTGGGGGATCCTTGTTTGGTATTGGAGACCTGAGGAGGGCAACTGGGCCCAGCCCAGCCCTGACGTTCAGTGAAACAGGCTGCCATGTGGATTCCAGATCTCACGTGTCAAGTGCTTTGCACAGCACTCGGGTGGCTGTCACTACTGTGCAGCTGTCCTCTCCCCTCCACCCCCATCACAACCTTCTCTCCTCCACCCCCGGTGTCTCCCTCTTGATTCCCTTCACATCACCTCCGCGTGCGTCAGAGAGAAAGGAGGCTAGGATGAGGAAGGGTGTGTGTGACTGGCCCCTAAGAGGCCCGGAGAGATGGAAGACCCAGGCCGGGGCCACCCCAGGGCCAGGGAGGGAGGCTGCCTCCCCACCACGACCAGCTGGTGCGAGCGTCCGGCTCCTGCTCCGGGCCAGGATGACAGATGGCCCCCAAAGGGGAGGTCACTGTCTGCAGGGCAGTTGTGTGCTTGGCGGTGGTGGGCGGGGTGGGGCGCCTTCAGAGCGCTCGCTCGGCCCACGTCTGGCGTTCGGGAGCCTGGACCTTGACAGCAACCGGCCTTTATTTTGGTTACTAAGGATGGGAAGATTTGGGTCGTAAATAACTGCCTGGCTGGGCAGCCAGCCTCTCTCCCAGGGCGGCCACAGGCCGGAGGTCCTTCAAGGCCAGTGTGTCCCCCACCTCTCGGCACAGGGCGGGAGGTCCGGTGGCAGGACTCGGGAGCCCAGTGGGGAGGCGGGGGAGAGAGGCAAGGGGTCCCGGGGCCTGGGTTCAGAGCAAGGTTAGCCAAATAGTGGATAAATTAAGCAAGGGAAACAGACAGCTTCCCTCCCGGTGAACTTTTCACCCAGCTAACCTGCTCCTCGCCCCCTCTCAGGTGGCGGCAGCTCCCGCCCCACGGCTGTCACCTCTCGGGGGGGTTGTCACCTGCATCCTCCTCCAGTCACCACCACTGCCACCCCAGGTGAGAGGGGGAGGACAGAGCACTTGGGACAGGCTGCCACCATCTCATTTAGAAAGTCGGGGATCTGAGCAGGCCTGGAGTTCAAACTTGGGGCGGATGGCCAAGTTACTCCACCTGCCCTGCCTCGCGGGCAGCCTTACCCTGACTGGGCCACGCGACTCCCAGCCCTGGCACCGGCCCTTGTCTCACCTGAAGGTGGCCCTGGAGGTTCAGCATTGCCAGCAGGACCCTCTACTCAACCTTCTTTTTCACTTGTTTCTGGCCTGAGCCACCCCTTCGGGGAGCAGCTCCATCTTCAGTGAGCAAGGGAAGAGCTTTTCCTCCAGCAAAGTGGGCTTGAGGGGTCCCCAAAGAGAGAGCCAGTGCCCCAGGTTCCCTGTCACAAGCAGGTGTTCCCTTCAGCCTCCTTTGAGCCAGGCCTCGTGGACTGAAATGGCCTCACAGGCCAGCAGGCCACCAAGAACGGGCCAGAGAAAGGCAGAGGGGCAAGCAGACCACAGGAAGGGGGTCTGAAGGAGGGCCTGAGCTGCTCTTGAGGCATCCCCTCCTTGACCCGTTCACTGGTGGCTGCCCAGCCTGGATACGCAGAGGGAGCTTGGAGGAAATATATGACTCGAAAACATGCACAAGCAGGAGGCAAAGGGCAGGTGGTCCAGGAGGGACATGGCAGGACACCTGGGGGAGGGCGCTGGAAGCTGCCCGTGTTCACTCACTCCACAGGCATGTCCAGCCTGAATGCCTGCTGCACGGGGGGTCTGGGCCTGGTGCTGGGGGCACAGAGAGAATGAGCCAGGCCAGGTGCCCATGATCACAGGTCAGAACTGCCTAGTGCAGACAGGGGGCAGCAGGTAAGACAGACAGATGGCAGAAGGCGGATGGACAGAAGACAAGCACACAAACCAACCACAGGGCAAGTATCAGATAGAGGCCTCCTGGAGGTGACATTTGATCTGAGGTCAGAGTCTCAGGAGGGGACAGCCTTGGAAAGGCAGTGGTGTGGGGTGAGGTGGAGAGCTGGGCAGGCCTGAAGCACAGGGCTGAGGGGCAGTGTCAGAGGCCAGGCCAAGGTCATGACCTTAAATTTGCCTCGGCCCTCTGGGTAGACTGTCCTCTCGTTCTTGCTCCAGGCGCCCCCACTCCCTCCCAGGGGCACTGCCTGGTTCCTGCAGCCCCAGTGGGGGAGGGTTGCTAAGAAATGGTGAGCCCTGTGGAGGAGCCAGTCTGGGTGGACCCTGGACTCTGTCCCTTCTGTTCGTGTGACCTGGGCCACTGACGTCAGCCTCCGGAGCCTCAGTTTAGGTTTCTGTAAAGTGGGATCTCCATGCCGATCTTCCCAAGGATTGAGAAAGAGTAAAGTTGCTTGAGAAGCAAGCATTCTTCCTGGGAGCCAGAGGGCGGAGGGGGAGGCCCAGGCTTGCCGTTGACAGGAAAGCGTGAGCGTCTGGCCCCCTTCTCACGGCCACAGACATTCGAATGCTGCCCACACCCCGTGGAAGAGATGGAACCTGAATGCGTTAGTCCCACCACCTGCACCCTCCCCTCCCCGGGTGGGCACGCGGAGCTGAGAGGCCAGAGAAGTCTGCAGGAAGGGAGGCCAGGAGCATGGGCCGTGCCTCTCCCCTCCAGCGCTGCCTCCCGTGAGCGCGGACTCTGAGACGCCCCTGTGCCCCGCTTGCACCCAGAGCCACCTTGCCCTTTAAACACACGTATGGCGTTTCAGGCGGAATAGTGTTGGGAAGCCGGCCCCCCAGAGTTGTGTTCTGCTGCACAGAGACTGTCATTCCCTCCGCCGGGTCCTCCTGCGATTGGGCAGCTGGTGAAGCGGGAACTCTTGGGGATGCGCCTGGCAGACGTCACCCCATAACACCAGACCGGGGCAGTGGAGGCTGAGAACACAGGCCCAGTGCGGAAGGATGAGAACCACGTTCTCCTAGAAAGAGACCCCCGACTTCAGGGAGTCTTCCTGGGCGCCCATAAGGCTTTCGCTTCTTAATGGGAAATTAGCTCTGTCTTTCCTGATCATAAAAATAATACCACTCACTTTAAAAAATTAAAATAATGTAAAGAGGCATTTGGGTCTCAGTAGATAGCTCCCCGCCCCAGGGCTGCCTTCCCTGACCAGCCGGGTCTGTCCCAGGGGAAGTGGCCCATCCAGGTGGAAGGAAGGAAGGAAGGAGGGTGGAGAAGATAAGCTTATGTGATCCTTCAAAGAGAACTGCCTGCTGGAAGGACAGGTCACTGTGGCCATCAGGGTCCTGTCCCCCAAGAAACAGGTTCTCCTTAATGCCAGGCCGCCGAACAGCGGGATTTCCCTGGGACACCGTGACCCTTCTGCTTCCTGTCTTTCCCACAGTTCCCGGGCCAGGGGCTTCCCAGAGCAGATGGCCTGTCCATGGACTCATTGTTTTAAAATATTTATTTTGTATTATTAAAAAGATGGTGCCATGACAGGAAAACAATGAAAAAATAAAAGAGGGCACTCACCAACGTCCCAAGCAAGTATCATTTGCAGATGGTCCCCAGGACCCGGCTCCACACGGACACACTTGTACCCAGCTGCAGTTTTTTAACTTATGTTTATAGTCTAGAGTTTTCACTCAACACTTGAATGGATGTTTTTGGTGTTTCCACGTAACCTTCATGATTCCTACGTTAGAGATCATCTAGGTGGCCTTATGCCATTCCTTCACTGGGCTAGCTCAGGTTCTTGGTAAATTTTTTCCCTCATGGGTGTACCAGTTGTGCGCAGTTTTTATGCCATTGACTGTGCACATTTTAGAAGCTGTGGCTTTTTGCGTCTTTTAACCTTTTCCTTGGGATGAATTCCAGCAGAGGGTTACAGGGTCCAAGACTCTAAGTAGTTGTACGGCTTTTCTGGGGGGAGTCAGCCCATCGCTTTTCCAAAGGGCAACATCAGTTTGAAATGCCATTAGCTGCAGGATAAGGCTGTGCATTTCTTTGCATGCCTGCCAGTGCTGGGTGTGGCCTTGAGAACTTTTTTTTGCCATTTAACAAATATAAAATAGTCTCTCAGTGTTGCCTTATTCTGCTCTTCTTCGATTATTTGTGAGAATAAACCTTTCACAGTGTGGTGGTTCCGAGCAGGTGAGGCCCAGTTAATTAGTCTCTGAGCCCCGGGACAGGCAGATATAAATAGGATAATACCACCTCTTCCTGGAATTATTTGATCTCCCCCCCCCCCCCCAGGATCAGCCTCTCATTTTCTTTTTATGTGCATGTTTACAGGAGCTTTAGGGCCACACAGCACTTGGGGAGTATCAAGACCCAAACATGGCCTTGCCCCAAGAGCTTATAATCTATTTCCATATTTCCAGTATTGCTCAGAACTGTCCTAAAGGAGTTTTTTAAGAGTAGCTTAAATATACAATGCTAATTATATTATCTGCAGAAACCAGCAACTTGGAAATAAATTAATTTTTATCACAGACACAGCTATCAGGCTTGCAAATATGTAGTAGTTTTTGGCTTTTTACACCCAAATGAATGGATTATATCCTACAGAAAACTGCTTGGAAGAGATTTAATTAAGTTGGGAATGAAGAGTTTTCTTGGGACAAACAAAAGGATTACAACGTTTCATATAACATAGAAAAAAATGAGGAACACGTCACAGTCCAACCTTCACATTCGCTGGTTGGACGTACTTGCTCTATTTCCTATGCTAATTAAATGACATGTAAAACTCCTAATGCAGCGCCTACCACAGGATTGGCACTCAGTGATGCCAACTGCTTTCCTCCAATTTCCTCACTTGTAATTGATTTCTCATGTTCTTTGTTCACATATATTGGACTCACAATGTTTTTCTTGTTTATTTTAATGAGCTCTTTATATATTACAGCCATTCTTCCTTTACCTCATGTTGTCTCACATTTTACTCTGTTCACAACTTCTAGAATATTGGAAAGTTTGTGGTTTTTGGTGCCTTTTCCTTCCCCTGGCCTCGATGGCATTAGAGTCATCCCTCTCCCTCAACTGTCCAAGCCCAAGTGCACAGAAGTAAGAGCGTGGAGGTCCACCAGTTGGAGTGATTTAGTTGATCTTTCTTGATCTCAGTCAGCTTTCCCTGACGTCATGGTTCTCTGGGGACTAGGCTCATTTAAACGTGGAATAATTCTAAAATGAAAGCTCTCAGAATATTCTGAGGGGCCCTTGTCCCTAACTAGGTCAGTTTTCTTGATTTAGTAGCAGTATTTGTTTTTGCGTGCTTTCGAGTTTTGCAACGAATTCATTCATTTATCGAATATTCAACAAGAGCCTTCAGCGTGCGGGACTCTGAGTTTGCGGGAGATTATGCTGAATGAAACAGACACGTCTCTGCCCCAGTGGAGTCCACCTTTAATGGGGAGATGCATACTGGTCAAAAGCATCTACTCAACAGTATTTACTGAGCATGTACTGTGTGCCAGGCTGTCTGCTAGGGGCTGGGGACCCAAGTGAGCAGAGGTGGCCTTGCCCTCATAGGCTCTTTATCACTAACCAAATAATCACACAAATAAATGTAGGGAGACATTTAACATATATGAACAGTGAAGGAAGGACTGGGGGAGCTAGTGGGCCGGAACGCCGGGATGTGACTTATTTTGATTGGGGGTCCCTGGGGAAGGAGGTGTGTCAGTTAGGCAAGGCTTCCCAGAAGTGGCAGTTGAGGTGATCCCGGAAGGCTGACTGGACGTTAACCACATAAAGGGGGAAGGACTTTTTCAGACAACGGGAACAGCACATGCAAAGCCCCTGGGGCAGGAAGAAACAGCCCCCACTCACCTGGGTCCCGCCAGGTTTGGGCACTGGGACCCTGGGCTGAAAGGCTGGGTCACTCCTGGCCTTCTGAGACAGGGTTTGGGGGCCCCTCATCGGGCTCAGCTCATGCCTGGGGCCCTGTGTGCCCCGGGCCCCACCTGGGCAGCTCGTGTCCTTCCTGACGGCAGTAGCCTTGTTAGGGCAGGGAGGGAGGGCCATCCGGAGCTTCGCTGTCGCCCTGCTACTTTCTCTGACCTCATCTGGGGCTGGGCCTCCTGCCTCCGCCTCCAGGAGTTCACAGGGAGGTGAAGTCTCCTCCACGCGTAGGCTGGTTCTTTTCCCTCAAGAGAGGCCTAAGACGGCCCCTTGCAGGGCTCGCCGGGCCTGATGAGCCACTAGCCGAGCTCTGTCCTCCTTCTCCAGCTCTGCGGACCAAGCAGCAGGGCTCCCGTAACTGTCCTGCCCTCGGCCTGGGTTTGGTGGGAGGACCCTGGACCTAGGGACCCAGGGCCTGAGCCAGACCACTGTGACACCCCCAGGCTGGACAGGCTGCCTCTCCCACAGGCCCCTGCTTCCCTCGAGAGAATAGCTCAGAGCTCAGGCTCACTCTGACACCAGGACAATGATAGTGACCACCACACCTTGAGCACTTCACGGTCTGCAAAGCGAGCTCTCAAGAGGCCTTGGGTCTTTCCCCCTGCAGGTGCCCAGGGGCTGTCACTGACTTCCCACCCATCCTTACAGGGAAATTCCAGCCCATAACTGGAGCCTTGGGAATGTCTGTGAAGATGGTGGAGCCAGACAACTCTGGGTTGGAATCTCTACTCTCTGTGGGACCTTGGGCAGATGTACCTCTCTGAACCTCAGTTTTCCCATGTGTAAAATGGGTTCACCCCTATACTCAGGGCAGTGGTACTGATGGTATGGTGCCTGGTGAAGGACCCTGACGGCTGTTTGTGGGGGAGGGGTTTTGTCATCACTGGCTGCTCTCAGCAAGTCATTCAACATAGGCCTGGGGGCTGGGGAAATGGTAGGAGACCAGGTAAACTGAAGTCTCCCCTGTAGGACCCTGCATTCTAGAAAGGGAGGCTCTGCTGACAGGTCCCATCTTACAGAAAAAGGCTCTCAGGCCCAGAGAGGTTGTCAAACTGACTCAGGTTGCACAGCAAGTAAGAGGCCCAGCATAGTCAGGAGGGGCATTTGCTGAGACCCAGCCCAGTCTTGGCTGAAGCGAGGAGCCAGAGAGGAATAGGTTTCTGGGGCTACTCTTCCTGCAAGCCCAGAATTACCCAACCCCCGTGTACCCCCAACCCCAAACAGTTTCTACAGTATCTTGGGCTCCATCCCCAGGCCTGCCTTTTGAAACGGTGCTGGAGTCAGAGGAGGGCAGACAGAGGGAATTGGCCCCTCGGAGGGAGCTGCTCATCATTTTTCCTGGGGGAAGAACAACTTGGCGAGCAGGCCGGCCAGGCTCAGCCCCTTTGTTGCACGCTGACAGGATGGCGCAGCCACCACACACTTCAGCTGCCAACTCACGGCGGTCACTCAATCCATCACGGAGGGCGGGAGCTCCTGGCCAGCGCTCGCCTGCAGTGTTGTTCTAGTGGGCCCCGAGCTGTGAGATAAACGGGGCATGAACTGGCCCCCTGGCAGGGGGTCAGCCCCTTCTGCCCTCATTAAAGTGCCAATCAAGAAGAGGAATGGAGACGAGCAGAGTGAGCTCAGCCTTCCCAGCGGCCAAGGGGGCAGGACCCAGACTCCCCCGGCCCGAGAGAGCGTGGTGACTTCCACCCGGCCTGGGAGCATCTGGCTGCAGCATTGCCCTTGATGTTTCCTGCAGTGAGAGAGACTGGGAGCTGGAATTCAAGGCAGCAAACGCCACTCATGTGGGCCCCCTTGGATCCCCGTCTGACTACCTGCTGCCATGTAACAAACCACCCCAAACTGAATGGCTTCAGACAACCACTATTTGATTGTCTGTCTTGAATCTGACACTTGACTGAGCTCCGCTCCGTGAATCTCCGGCTCCCTGTGACGTTGCCTGGAGTGGCTGTTGTCGGGGGCTCCCCTGGGCTGGAGGGCTTCCAGATGGCTCAGGCCTGTGCCTGGTGCCTTTGTGGGGACACCCGGAAGGCTGGGCTTACCCGGCCCCCTGAGATGACTGGGCCTCTCTCTCCATCTCCATGGAATCTTGGGGGTCTCCTCTTGTCCATGTGGCTTCTCCATGTGGTCTCTCCCACAGGGTAGCCAGACTACTTATCATGACATAGGGCTCCCAAAAGCACGAGAATGGAAGGTGCTAGGCCTTCAGGCCCAGGTACAGAGTAACTTCTGCCTCATACAGCAAGCCATGGGCCAGCCCAGATTCAGGGCGGGAGGGCCATTCCCAGGAGAGTGGGTCCTGGGAGGAGGGGCCCTTCAGGGCCACGGTCGGTCGGAGCCTGGCAACCAGCGTGACCCTAGTGGGGGCGGCTCGCTCAGGAGAGGCGTGGAAAGCTCTCTTTCCTACTGGGTTTGCTGCCTGGAGGGAAGTGGGCCAGAAGCCTCTTGGGGGGAAGGTTGTAATTCTCACCCCCATATATACACTCTCCACAGCTCATCTCTTCTCTACAGAATCCCCCAAAGCCTATGTAACAAGGCAGTTGAAAAAAAATGATTAATAGCATGATTATGGATTCATTTCAAATATTAAACAATAATTACTACCATTTCTTTAGAGTTTATAATATACCAAGCATTGCTCTCCACCACAACAACGCTGTGGAGATGGTGTTTTTGTGACCCTTGTTTTATAGAAGTCTCAGTTCAGTGGGCTAAAGTGTAACAAATGACTACCAAATTTTTATTAATGCAAACACGACAGAGGTTTGTTTCTTACCCACTTAGACAAGGTGGGAATTCCCGGTTGGTGGCAGCCCTCCTCCGTGCAGCGTCACAGGCCCGGGCTCCATCTGCCTTGTGGTTGTGCTGTCCCAGCTGGTCCGGGACAGTGAACGGCCCACTCGGCTGCTACGTGGAGAATAGTCATGGGGTGTGTGTATGGGGGAGGGGATGGGGCTTGGTGGATATTCCCCACTTGCCCTCTCGATCCACTTTCCCCTTCTCCACCCCTGCTTTCTGCCCTGAGAGGCTAACTTCCATGGACTCTATCAATGGACTCTCAATCCTCTGGCTCCCCACTGGCTTCAGCCAGTGACAGGCAATCAGAGATTTGCCTGGTTCTCTCTCTGCTGGGCTGTAGTATGACAGTAGCTGATATCTCCCATCAGACAGCCCTTTCTAGCATCTATAACCCTCCCTATTCTTAAGGATGGAAATGGGGTGCTCCACAATCTCTTGTTGGTAACTCTGACCACATCCACAGCTTGTAACCAGCCCCTTTGATAACCTGTCTGCAGTCATACCCTCTGAGGGCACCATCTGCATGCTGCTGTACCCTTGCTGGTACAGGGCACGGAGGAAACAAGGAAGCAGTGTAGGAGACTGTCACAAAACCCAGGAGAGAGATGATGGTGGGTAGATTTCTAAGGTTGAGCCAAAGGTAAAAGAGAATTTTCAAAGATGACTCCAGAGTTGTTGGCCTGAACAACTGCAAGTTACTTATCAAGATGGCTAAGACCAAGGGAACTCTGTGAGGGAATCGATCATGAGTTCTACTATGAATGTTAAGTTTCGATGCTTTTCAGACTTCCAAGTGGAGATGTCGAAAAAGCAGTTGGAACTCCAAGTCTGGATTTTAGGGCAGAGATCCAGGCTGGAGATATATGCTTGGGAATTATGAAAATGTAGATGGCATTTAAAGCCTTAGGGATCAATGAGGTAACCAAAAGAAGTACGCATGGGGAAAGGAAGAGGTTTGATGATGAGCTCTGAGGCTTTCCAACATCTGGAGACCAAGAAGATGAGGAGGAACCAGCACAGGAGACTTAAGAGGCGCTGTCACTGAAGTAGGAGGAAAACCAAAAAACAACGGTTTCCTGGAAGCCAAGTGAAAAAAACAAAGGGTTTCAAGACTAAGAGAGTGACCAGCAGTGGGGAGTGCCGCTGATTGTCCAGGGCAGAGGGGACCTTATGGTGAAGATTAGAGGTGGCAAAGTGGAGGTCAATGATGACTTTGAAAAAGGCGGGATCTTGAGGAGAAAAGCTTAATTGGAAAGGGTTCAGAGAAGAATAGGAGAAATTTCTGGCTCTACCATGGAAGAATAGCTGGTATTGGGCTTATCTGCCTGTCATATATAACTATAAATCTGGACAGACTATATGAAACAACCAGTATTAGGCATCAAACCACAGACAATTCAAGGCCTTCAATAATCCTTAAGATAAGGAAAGCACCCAAGGCTGAGCTCCACATTCACCCTGACTTTCTGGTAGGGGGTGATTTTCAAACTGTGGCACAGGGAAGCAGATTCCAAGCAGAGAGATGGAGTCTCACTGATGAGAGAAAAGAGTTCAGAATTTAGAGTTACTAAAACAGCTAGACTTTGTGGGGCAGATTACCAAAGAAGAGGTAAGCACAGAGACAAAGCAGCAGAGATGGAGCCCCCCCAAATGTGCATAGTGATCTGCTTTACATCTGTAGCTGAAGCCTAAGGTACACATGCACAAAGCAAGACTCCACAGGGCCTAGCAGAAAACCTGCCTGGAGGTCGAGAGCTGAACAGAGGTTTGAGAGGTCTCAGTGCTGGAGTGATTATTAGAGTTCTGAGCCATCCAGAGAGAAGAGAATTTAGTGAATACTCTGGGAATTCAGTTGAAAATACAGAAAGTCTACTGTTCAAAAGTAAGGACCACATCCTAGAACTAAGGGCTTCACCCTAGGACTATGTGTAAAACTGAAATAGACTCACCTTAACAAAGTCTAAAATCAATTCTCACCAAGATCAAGATAATCCTCCGGTTACGTAACTGCTCACCAAGAAAAAAAAACAACTCTTCAGAGGATGATATCATGATCCAGAGTCTCCACAATGCAACATTCAAAATGTCTAGCATATAATAAAAAATTCCTAGGCATGTAAAGAAGCAGGAAATGTGACCCCTAATCAAGAGGAAAAAATTCAATAGCAGCAAACTCAGTATAGCCCATATGTTGGAATTGTCAGACAAGGACTAAGTATATAAATGTATAGGATTTAAGGGAAAAGGTGCACAAAACATTTGCACAAATGGGGAAATTTAGCATAGGAATGAAATATTTTAAATGACAATTCTTGAAAAATATACTAGCTGAAAGGAGTAATTCTTTGCAAGTGCTTAGTAGCATATTGGACATGGCAGAAGAAAGGATTTGTGAACTCAAAGACAGTTCAACAGAAATCATCCAAACTGAAGCACACAGAGAAAAATAATAAAAACAAAATAAGGCAGAACAAAGTATACAAGAGCTGTGAGACAGTATTAAATGGGCTGATATATTTGGAGTTCCAAAATGAAAGGGGAAATAAAATGGGACAGAGAAAATATTTGAAGAGCTTATGGTCAAACATTTTTCCAAATGAATGACAAATATGAACCCACAGATTCAAGAAACTCAGAACACCCCAAAGAGGATAATTTTCTAAAAATGATACCTGACTATTATAGTCAAATTACTAAAATCCAGAGATAAAGAGGACATTCTTAAAAATCAGCTAGAGAGAATAAAGGACCCAACACATTCAAGAGAACAAGGATAATTTTGGTGGACGTCTCATCAGACACATCAGAAGCCAAAAAAGAATTGTACAATGTTTTTAAAGTGCTGAAAGAAAACTTCCAACCTAGAATTCTTCATTAGAATTCAGTGAAAATAGCCTTTAAAACTCAAGATAAAATAAAGACATTTCCAGGAAAACAAAAACTGAGAGGATTTGTCAGGACTTAACTACAATAATACAAAAGGTGTTCCTCCAGCTAAAGAGCAGTGATCCCAGATAGAATCATAGATCCGCAGAGAGCACCAGAGATGGTAAATATGTAGGTGTTAACAAAAACTTATTTATAAGACTATTGACTAGCTAAAGCAAAAATAGTAACAATGCATGGTGGTGTGCATGACAAATGTAAAATAAAATATATGACAACAATTCCACAAAGAGAAGGAAAGGTGTAAATGAAATTATGTTTTTCAGAGTTCTTACATAATGTTGGAAGTGATATATTAATTCGAGGTAGACTGTGACAAATGAAGGATGCATATTGTGCCCTCTAGAGCAACACTAAAAAAAGAAAGGAAGTTTAAAAGCCAAAAAAATAATTATGGATTAATGTAGATTCACTGATTATAACAAATGTCCCGCCCTGATGTGGGGTGCTGGTAGTGAGGGAGGTTGTATGTGTTGAGGGAAGGGGGCAGATGGGAACTCTGTACTTCCCACTCAATTGTGCTGTGAACCTAAAACTACTCTAAAAAAAAGTCAATTTTTTTAAAAGTCAAGAGGAGATAAAAGGTAATTCTAAAACATACTCATTCTGAAATAAGACAGGGAAGGAAAAAATAAAGGAACAAACAGCAAATGGAACAGATGACACACAGAAAAATGGTGGACTGAAACTGAGCCACACCAGTAATTACATTAAATGTAAAGGGACAAAACACTTGGAGTGAAAACCAGAGAGCATCTGATTGGATACAAAAACAAGACCCAACTATATGCTGTTCATTAAATAAATGGGCACCAAAAGGAAGAAAGGTGCACAATTGCGACACTAATCAAAAGAAAGCTGGTGAGCCTATGTTAATATCAGACAAAGACTTTAGGAGAAAGAGTATTTTCCGATAAAGAGGGATACTGCAAAATGGAAAAGAGTCAAGTCATCAAGAAGACCTACGAATCCTAATTGTGCCCCATTAACAATCCTAACAACACAGCTTCCATACATGAAGCAAAAACTGGCAGAACTCAAAGAAATCAACAAATCCACAATGATAATTGGTGATTTAACACTCCTCTCTGAGACACTGACAACAAGCAGACCGAACAAATCACTACAGATCTAGGGGATTTGCAAAGGAGAGTGTGAGAAGGGGAGGTGGAGAGAGAAAATCCAGTACTTTTTTGAGGAATTTTACTTTAAAGAGAGCAGAGACTGGAGGTGTGATTGGTTTGGGGCCTGGACCCCAAGGAGCGATAACATCACCTTTATATATGCTGGTGAGGACAGTCCAGGAGGGTTGGGAACCGGTGATGCAGCAGCAGGTGGGGCACCACAGGGGCTGGATCCCTGAGCAGGCAAGAGAGAAAGGACAGGGCACCAGGAAAAAACTGGCCTGAGGGTCGGTGTGTATGTGTCGGGGGGACAGAGCTAGAGAAGTAGACCTTTCCCTAGAAAGTGCCGGCCTCAGCCTCTGGGTCCTGTGCTATGGCCGGGCCTCCTGGGGGTGGGGTGGGAGCAGGCCGGGCAGGGTCCTCAGCAGGCTCTCAGACTCACACTCCTTTTCTCCAGATCCTTGTCTTCACATAGTCAACTTGATCACAGGGAGCTACACTACCCCAAGAGGCTGGGAAAGGAAGGCTGCTTTTATATTTTCATGTATTTGTAATATAATGAATACAATATGCACAATATAAAGTATAATATATAGAATACATACATATATTAGTACCTGTTTTCTCTACCTGATAGACATCAAAGAGGATTTTTGCTGTTATGAAAAAACCATTAGTGTACTAACAGGTCTCGGTAAAAGTGAAGCGGCATTAACATGAACTTTCAGAAAGCAGGGGATACCCGCGTATACATACCTGTGTCTGTTTTTACTTATGGTTTCTTGATCTTTTTCTTCCCTCCCACTCCTATCCAGTATCCACCTCCCCTCCCTAGTTTCTTGTGTGCTTTTCCAGGGAGGTAGGTATACACAGATTCTCTCCCCACCACCGCCTCTCTCTCTCCCAATCTCTAAAGAATATATATATATATATATGAAGTAAATTAAAAAACTATAAATATAGTACAAACTACATATAAAAACTATATATAGTAAATACACTTTTATATATATAGTAAATATGTTTATATATATATATTTTAATATTAACAGATTTGTTTCTGTCTTTCAAAATAACACAAGGATGACAAGATGTTTTAAAGTAATTGGTTCTCAGAAGAGGAAATGGCTCTTAAACATAGCATTTCATAAGAGAAGAAACTATCCTGAGATACTCATTTCCCCCAAATTGGTAAACATCAAGAAATTTGCCGATAGGTTGTATTGGTAAGGATATGAGAAAATGCACTGTCATCTATTTGATCAGTGGATATGAACTCCACAGAAGGTAATTTGACAATATTTATCAAAATTACACATGCTCAAAGGATCCATCAATTCCTCTTCTAGGACTTTAACCTCCATGTTGAAGAACCAGGTCTGTATAAAATGAATGGTTGCAGCTTTTTATAGTACCAATTAGACTGGAAACAACATAGGTGGCCATCAGTTGGGGATTGGGTAAATAAATCATGGTGTATCTGTACAATGGAAATCATGCCACTATCTGAGAAAATTAAAAAGGGCTCTATGGGTGACATGGAATGATATCCAAGACACATTATTAAGTGAAAATATCAAAGAAGTATGCTGACATTTTTGTTAAAAATAAAGAAGAGCGAGGAGAGTACACACACACACACACACACACACGTGTAATTGCCTGGATACAAATTGGTAGATACATATAGAGATAGCAGTAGAACTATATCTAGTTTCTGTGTGTGTATCTCTCTGGAAAAATACACAAGAAACCAAGGAGGGAACTGGATACTGGCTCATGGGAATAGGAGGAAAGAAAAAGATAAAGAAACCATAAAACAAACAGAAGGCAGGAGCCAGTGGTAAACACTAAATATAGCCTAATTCCTGTTCCCATTCTAAATACACATTTTCTCTGCTAGATAGACACGTTTCCGGAATCCCATCAAGAAAATCTTAAGGATATTTAAATCCAAGAATTTGACCATAAACTAGACTAAATAAACAAGAGGTGAGTTGTCCATACATCTGCCAGTCACATTTGCTTAAATACCTACTTTGTGCTTAAGATGGAAAAGTCTCATGCCAGCGTGAGTAGAGACTGTTTACAACCCATGGTTCACCTTTCCTACTTTCAGGCTGTTGACACACTTAAAACATTATGTATTATTGGATTGAAACTAATATTCACAGACATCCCTTGAGTCGTTTGTGAGGTCTCTCTCTTGACAAGATAATGAGATTGATGGAACACAGCCGAGGGTCAGGATGTGCCCTGCCGGGTGGGAGGCTGCCTCCTTCCCCAAAACCTCAGCTTTTAGTGACAAATTAACATCACCTCCCGAAATAGCTTGGCTGCCGTGTGCGAGCACTAACTTCCGTGGAGGCACCCGCGGGGTGGGCCAGCCAGGGGAGCCTCCAGGCCCGGCTTGGCCTCCGCGGCCTCGCTCTTGCCGTCGTGTGTCCTGTTTCCAGGCGGCTGGCCACATGCACCTCTCTCGCCTCTCTGCCTGGGGCTGTGAACACCCGGGCAGCGGGCCAGGGAACTTGGTTCTGTTTGCCCAGTTGCCCAATCTGATACTGGTGTTCAGCAAACACAGCCAGGCTCCTGGAGCCCGAGCGAGGAAGAAACAGATTGCTCTCTTGACTCTTCTGACCCCCAGGCGTCTCCAGGGCACCCAAGATGTGCCCTGAGACCTCCCAGCATTTCCGGCCAAAGAGACTTGAGTTAACCCTCTGTAAGGCTGACAGTCTGCAGAGGGGAGACTGCAGGGCCAGGCCCGCCCCTGCCAGGCATCCAGGTGTGAGAACTGGTCACTCCCAACGTGGCTGGCCTGGGCACAGGCTGCCCACGTGTCACCTCAATCCCCTTCCTCTCTCGGTGCCCTCTGCTTCCCTGGCAACGGAGCCCTCGGGCCTGTGTTCTCCCCGCCGTGGTCTGGCTTCCCTTCTCTGCTGTTCCTTACCCCCTCTCGTCCAGACGTGTGTTCCCACTGAGCTCTGGAACTGAACAGATTCATGACCCCCGAAACTGAGGCTGAATATCTGGTAACAATCTTCCTTCGTCCACCAAGAAACTCCCCGAGTGCCAAGGCTCTCACTCAGAGACATGAATCTTCAGGCTGGCTTTTAGGGCCGCGGTCGGGGATCTGGAGGCTTGGGGCACAGAAACCTTCCGTGTGACTCCATCCAACTCTGCTGCCCGCCGCTGTCTGGGTCTGGGTCTGCCCAGCACAGGGGAGGTCCTCTGTGCCCTTTGCTATCACCTCCGTCCACCCATCCACAGCCCAGCTCACCCCATTTCTTGGAGGGCTTTTGAGTGTGCTGGGCAGCTAAGAAGCATGGTGTTCACATGAGGAGTCAAGTAGGGTCAAAGTCGGCCACGGCTGAATTTCTGCCCCCTGCTTAGCCAGGGAGCAGGGGAGGTGACGCCAAGAAGGACAAAGGCAGGTCCTCAGCCTGGGCCTGGTGGGCGCTTACACACAGGTTCGAAGATATAGTGCAAAATAAGAATGTAAAATAGCTCACTAATAACTGTTCATACTGATTACATGTGAAATGATAATATTCTGAACCTATTGAGCTAAACACATTATTAAAATTAACTTTCAATTTCTTTTTCCTTTTTGTAAAATGTGGCTCCTAGAGAATTTTAGATCACGTCTGGGACTTGCATTCTACTTCCATGGGACTGCCCCAGTCTGCCTGGTAATGCTAAGAGCTGCATCTCTCAGAATCCCTTCCTGAGTGTTTCTAGCAGCATTGGCCAAGCGATGACCTTTGGGAGGCAGAGGGGAGCAGTGGCTACTGTTGAAGGTCATGGCTGGGTCCAGATGGTGGGAGACAGACATTGAGTGGTCCTTGCTCATGTCCTGCAGCCAGCCCACACTCCTGACCACCATTTTAAGATTCAACCTCAGCCCCTTTGCTACAAATCCACAGAGGGCAGCCACGAAGAGCCAGAACTGGGCAGAGACGGCTACCCTGGTTTGCCCCGGAGCTGTTTGTCCAGCTCCGCCAGGAGGGGTTACCGACCTCGATCGAACGCCCTAGCTCCCCTGTGCAGCCCTTACCTCACCATTGCCTCCAACGACCATGTACTGTCGTGGGAGTACGCAGCCCTTGATTCCCTAATAATCGTTGCATTTCTGCTTCCCTTGTGGATGCCCATCTCTCTGGAGGCTCCAAGGCCTCAGAGCCTAGTTTGGGAGTGAAAAAACAAAGGAAAACCTGAGAACATAAACACACCGGTTCACACAGCAAAATCCCACTAGGCATGTCTCAGGATCTCAGGCCTGCTCTTCACCGTCAGGCTCCCTCGTCCTCCTTGGCAGACCCTGTCCGCTGGCTGCTGCTTCCTGCCCACAAGTGTGCCCGACTCCCTGTTGTTCTTAAAACACCAACCATGAAAAAAAACACCTGCACTCTTTCTCTCCTACAGTCAGCGTTTGAAGAGACACCACACGCACTTCTTTAGCTTTGGACCCTATTTCAACACCCACGACTCCCAGACCTGCTCTCGTGAAGGTCGCCGATGGCCTAGGTTCCAAGTCCGCTGGCTTCCTTTCATTCTTGCTCAACCTGACCTCCGAGCAGAGCGGGCCCGTTGCCCGGGCCTGCCCTCCCTGCCTCTTCCCCGAGGACCTTCCCTTTGCCATCCTCACCTCCTTGCCAGCCTTCCCTGGCTCCTCCTCCTCTCCCAGCCCCTCCGCTGGGTCTCCCCAGGGCTCTGACCTTTGGCCACATCTCTTGCTTCACGTCCCTCTGAGCACTGTCATTTATGCCATCACCTCCAAAGGAGTGACTCCCAAATCTCTGACTTTCAACACCGCTAACTGGGTGTTGTCCTGGTCCCCATGTTCAATGTGTCCACAGTGAAAGTCATCGCCTTCCTATCCTGTCCCAGCTCTCGGTCTTCAGGCAGTGAGGTCAAGCCCCTTCCTGTTACAAGTGACCTACTTAAGTAAATGGACCTTTGAACAGACACAGGCAAAGCCCAGGGCCCCGAGTTGGCCTCTCTGCATTTTGTTTCCCTCTGGAACAAGCCCTCCCTACACCCTGGTTCCTGGCAGCATCCAGGTTCAAGGCCAGTGGAAAGAAAGCAACTCTTCCTGGTTAACTTCTGCCCAATCCCTGGATTCACTCTGATTGGACCAAGTGTTTACTCCAGAACCAATCCCTGTACCCAGGGGTAAGATTGCATTGACTGCCAAGTGGATTATATATAAAGAGTTACTAGGAAGCCCAGGTTGTCTGGCCAGGACTGAGGTACATGCTTTTCCCTTTGGGGGTGGAGCCCCTCTTGAGCTGGCTGAGTAGCATCCCTCCTTATGCTTTACTCCAACTTGTTTATTCACCTGTTGATGGACGTTTGAGTATTTTCCAGTTTTGAGCTATTGCGATTAAACATTTGTGTACAAGTCTTTGTGTGGCCATGTTTCCATCTCTCTTGAATAGATAACCTAGGAGAATTGATGGGTCATATGGTGAGTGTATGTTTACCTCTTTGAGAAACTACTAAGCGGTTTCCCAAACCAGTTTTATTATTTTACACTCCCACCAGCAATACATGAGAATTCCACGTGCTCCACATCTTCGCCAGTACTTGCTCCTGTCAGGTGTCCCAGCTTCATTCTACAGGTGTGCAGCGGTATGCCATTGTGGGTTTAATTTACATTTCCCTGACAGTGATATTGTACATTTTTCATATGCTTTTTGGCCCTTTGTATATTTCTTTTATGAAGTGTTTGTTGAAATGTTTATTTTCAATAATACGATTACATGATTCACTGAGTTTATTGGCTAAAACATTGTTAAGAAAATTTACATCTATGCCCATGAAGTATATTGGTCTTTAGTTTTCCTATAAACACTTCTGTCTGGTTTTGGTATCAGTGTAATACTGACCTCATAAGATGACTTGGAAAGTGCTTTCTCTCCAATTTTCTGAAAGGATTTGCATTGGATATTAATTTTTCCTTATATGTTTGATGGAATTTACAAGTAATGTCATTTGGACCTGGTCTTTTCTTTGTAGGAAAGTTTGAAATTACAAATTTGGTAATTTGTGTCTTTTAAGATAATATGTCCATTTTATCTGAGTTGTCAGATTTAAGGGCAAAAGTTACTCATAATATCCCTTTGTTATCCTCTAAATGCCTAGAGGTCCTGTAATGATGTCCCTCTTCTTCTTTCAATGTGAAGTACTGGTGGGGGTGGGTACTGGGAGGTGGGAAGAGCCAAATCCTAATCCTCTATAATAAGAAGTTAGTAGATACATCAAGCAGAGGTGGTAGAAACATGGTATTTGGAAGAATGGAAGTTAATACAAGAAGAAATGGGAAGACTTGAAACCGGAACTGTTGAACTGCCTCTGGGGACAGGTTTGGTGTGTGCTGGGCGCGGCGGAGGAAGCAGTTCACTCCGAACCAGCACAGAGTTCAGCTCAGGCTGCCCTGGAGATGCGCTCCGCATCCCAGAGCTTCTCTGTTGGCACCATCACAGGCCCTGGCTCAGTCCGGTTTTTCTGATCATCGGACCCAATACCTATCCCATCTTCAGGGATGGCAGACCTGGGTGTCCCCAAGAGTCCTCACCTTGGGCCAGTGGTGTACCTGTGTACTTGAAACCCAGAGAATCACTTTTTAAAATACTCCTATGACAAAACTATCTTCAGTAATGATCAGGAATGAAACAAATAATAGTAACAAGAAATGCAGTGAAAAAAATCAAACTTTTAAAATACAAAATTATGCCAGTAACAATTATTATAGTACAAAAAGGACTCAACTACTTAATCTTTTATGTATCTTTTAGATTTATCTATTTACTTGATGGTTTGATTTTTTATTTTTTGGTTATTGACTTATATACCCAATGTTCAAGTAACTGTCCAGTAACTAGCAAGTGAATTTTAATGAAATCAAAACATCTGCAAAAGGTGCAATTTCAGCAACTAATAAATCATACCACTGATAAAATACCTTCTTTTATGGTTCATTTATGAACTAAAATTTGTATTTTCCAAACAAAAATATTATCCTTCATAGTCGGTACTGATTCACTGCTTAAAGTTTTAAGCACAAATAAAAACCAAAGAGGTCACATAGGAGGACAAAGCTGAAGCAATTCAGGTTCTATCGCTTCATTTTCACAACCACGGTCTACCATCATTTACTTTCAATATATTACTTAAATTCAAGAGTAAGTAGCAACACAGAAGCTGGAGACTTGAACTGTGCCCAAAGTAGGCTTGAACAATTCCAAATCGTTAGAAATTTCCCTCAAAATGAAGATGTGTAGCTGAGGCTGCACAGCTGAGGGGACCCACTGCATAACCAAGTCCCAGAATTAATTTCCATGTGGAATGCAAGGCTTATTAAAGGATAAGTACTACAAATGTGCTTACTTGAAGTTTACATATGTAATATTAAAAGTCAACAGAACTTAAACCTACTCAAGATTTTTAAGGGGAGAATTTTATCACAGGCTTCCTTTACAATTGCCAAGTGCATGGTGTTAATAAAAAGCAGACTGGCTTTTAGTCCTGGTTTCATTATTGTAATTGTCTACAGGCAGTCAGGCAACCACTCCCACCCTTGTATGTAGCTGTCATGGGCTGACCATTCGATTGCCACTCTGTCACTGGGAGGGACAGTCACAGTCTCTACTCGACCTGCTACCCACACCTCACCCTCTCGTTTGGCTTCTGCTCCCACAGTTCCAGAAGAAAACTTCTCTTACAGGCAATGTCCTCCATATTGCTGGATCCACAACATCTTGACTTTTCGACACCATTCAGCCCAGCTGACCACATCCTGTTCCTTGAGACATTCTATTCTCCCTCCACCCACGTCTCCAGCCGCTCTTTCTCAATCTCCTTTCCTGGCCCTACTCCTACACGTACCACTAGATGCTGGCATTCCCAGAGCTTGGCCCTGTCCCTTTTCTCACATTCTATGCTCATTATAATCGAATCATCTCCCAGGAAGCCAAACATACTCGGCTCACTGGCAAGCCACTTGCTCTCGAGTTCCTAGCTACCTGTGTACCATCTCTGATTACTACATCACTGACATCTTGAACCAAGTGTGCCCATACCGAGATGACATTCATTCGTTCAACATGCAATGCATTTAATGGAACCAGCCACAGACTTCCACATCTTCCCGATGTTCCCCCATCTCAGTGATCACCGCGGCTGATGCCTCATTTTCCCTAACTCTCTACATGAAGTCCGTCCCAGCTGTTCTCCCTTGAAAGCACAGTTCAGGACTATCTTCTACTCTCCATCTCCACGGGCTCCCAAGCCCCTCTTCTTTCTTACCTGGCCTACTGCCACAGCCTTCCACTCCTGACTCATTCTTCCCATTCCCCATTTTGCAGCCAGAGAGGTGTATTTGAGATGACAATCTTAGAGTGAAATTCTCTGCTCTGAAACCTTTCCCCATACAGTTTACAAAGTCCTCATGGCCTGGCCACAGCCTCCTCTCTCCAGCCGGTCTGGAGATCCTGGTCCTCAGAGGTGCTGAGCAGGTCCTTACTGCCGGGACTTCACACGCTCTCCCCGTCTCACTAGTTCTTCTCAGTCCTTCTGGGCTCAGGTTACCTGCCTCTTCCCCAATGAAGTCCTCCCTGCCCCACCCTGATGTCCACTAAGCCCACTAACCCTGAGGGCAGTGAGGGTGTCACCCTATTTCTTGCAGATCCCTGGCACCCAGGTAGATGCTTACAGGAAGAGCTGGCAGTGCCTCCCTATTGTTGGAGGGGCAGAAACTTAGTGACTCTGGGATCAGTCACCTGTGTTGTCTGGGGACACCTTGGGTGGATGGTCTCTGTGGACAGACCATCAAATAGAATGGAGAACTGCCTTTCTGCAGGCATGGCTGAACTTCCGAAAGCCTCTGGGTACCGACGAACTTCAGTCCTTTCGGGAAACACGTCCCCCTTTAGTAGCCCTGGGAGTCACCTCAGCACCTCTCCTCTCCCCTTCACTCCCCTCCCCACACACACCACCCTCTGCAGAGTTCACGGGCCCAGGGCTCCCAAGGGTCAGTTTGGCCTAGACCCACATTTCCTCCAAGGCAGACGTACCCATGACTATTTTTTGGGCTTTTGAGATGGACCAGAACAAGCATAATGTGTGAAGTTTTATTACTCCCTGGGAACTTCTGGCACCGGGGGTGCTGCTTGGTAAGGGCTGTGGGTGAAGTGGTCTTGGCTTGTCGTAGTGTGACAAGTGGGTGGGCCAGCCCCTGGGCAGAAGGAAGGAAAGTCTGCAGAGCCACCATTCCTGCACCAAGTCCCCCTACAGTTCCAGCTGGGTCACTGGAGGCAGCTTCATTAAGGCTGCTGTATCTTCTCTTTTCCTCCAATGTTGTTTACTTCACGCACTTCCCGCTGCTCCAGAGTACAGCCCGAGGTAGCAGATCCTCCTCTGCCCACTGGAAGATGTGGGTCAGTGACTCACACACACACACACAAATAAATCAGATCGTACAGGATTGATTCATAGAGTCTGTAAACTTAAACTTTCATCAATACATATGAATGCGTGCATCTGTATACTTATCTCCACATGCCTCAAAGAGAATATACTTTATTTCATATGCTCATGGAACATTTATAAAAGTTCATTAAGTACTTGGACAAAAAGAAAACCACATAACATTTTTTAAATGTCGAAAACTTCAGGTTACACTGACTGACTATAACCTAATAATATTTGAAATGAGCAATTTAGGGAAGATACTTTCTTTTAATATTGAGAAATTACATATTCATAGGTAGTTTTCAGCCTGAAGACATAAGAAATAAGCTACATGGAAAGCAATGAAAGAACACTTAATAGCAAAATCTCTGAGATAAACAAGGCCGTATTCAGAAGAAAATTTTTAACCTTAAAATGCCATCATTATTTCAAGAAGAAAGGGGAAAACAAAATGAAACAAAACAGAACTAAGTACTTATCTTAGAAAGAAAGGAACAGTAAAATAAATCAAAACAAGCCAGGTAGGGGGAGTGAGAGATTAAAGATGTGATCAATAGAACAATAAAAACAAAACGGCAAAGAGAAACAAATCCCCAACTGGTTCTTTGAAAAGAACAACTCAAAAACTTAGTTATGAAAAAAAGAGTAAAAATAGCAAGATTCAGACTAAGAAAGGAGAAATAACCAGACACAAAGGGTATGAGAATAATCTGAGATTACATGTGAGTGAAAACAAATTAAAAACCTGATAACTGGATGATTTTTAAAAATCAAAAGACTTCCAAAATTGGCCTATGAAGAAACGGGGAACTTAAATCCTCCAATTAGCAGAGGGCACAGTGTGATGACATTTAAAGGGAATCATTGAAATAGATTCCAGAACCTGATGGGTCTGCGGCCTAGTCATCTAACTTTAGTAACTTCCATCTAACTTAAAAATCAAGAACAGGAAATTCTAATGTAATTCAAGTACTGCAAACCGTAACAAATGGTGGAAATCTCCCCAACCCATCTTATGAAAGCAGCAGGATTTTAACTCTAAAATCTGAGGAAGGGACTAAGAAAAAAGAAAAATAGACCCTCTCACTTGAAAAAACGCAAAGACTCAAAATGTTAACAAATAGAACCAAGAAATACATCACAAGAATAACAAATTAACACATTATGACCAAATAGGGATTATTCCAGGGAGAAAGGGTGGTGCTACTGCGGTATCAGGAAATGAACATTATGTATTACATTAAAAAAAAATTACATGAGAAAAGAACAATTCAGTCATAATAACAAGTGCTGGTTGAAAGAGTGTTGTAATTCAGCAGCCGCTCTGACTTCACTTCCTACAAATGAAAAGAGGGTTGAACTCCCTGCCAGGGAAACGCAAAATGAAGTGAGACTGGGGTACAGCTTTGTGTCCATTGGACTGGTGTATATTTCCAGCACAGGGTCAGGGAGAGTGCACCCATGGGGGGCTGCAGCCCTCCACATCCCACCAGAATTTCTGGAAAGTGACCTTGCGTACACACCCTGTGAGTATGATCAGCTCTGGGGAGTCTACTACACAAACTTAAAATTAGTGCGTAAGTACACAATAGGATGGTTTTGTTAGCATTGTTCTTTGGGTGGCATGGTGGATGGTGTGAAAACAAAGTGAATACCCACCAATACAGGAATAGGGAGTCAGTCACAGAATTTACACCATCAATTATGGTGCAATTACTGCGCAGCATTTAAGAGAACAGTTATACCAACCTGAAGGCAACACTGGGAAGCTGCAAAAAGTATGTATGATTCCAACTTCATAAAAACAATGTTCAGACGCCATGTGTGCACAGGTGCGTCTATGTGTGTGTGTCTGTATGTAGTTACATGAGCATATGGTGATGCACGAGGTCTTGGTTTTGGGTGGGGTAGAGAGGTGATGCTGGGGGACTAGGAAGGGACAAATACTGTCGTACTGCTTTCGTATGACAACATACATTGGAAATTATATTTTTGTGTTGCATTTGTGTGAGAAAATCTAAACTAATTTAAAAAGTTTTGACAGGATTTTTCAGCAACAAGTTCCTTTCTCCTTTTTTCTTTGGAGTCATCTCCCAACCAGAGAAATGCAGTTTGATTGGCAGCTGCTCCTCAAGACGTGGTCTTGTAGTGGCTGGCTGCCTGCCAGGGGGCCTGCTGAGCTTGGAGAAGGGGAGAGGTCACACACACACCCTGACTCTGCCCGCAGCTTCTCCAGGCCCAAGTCCTTGGACGGCTTGTCTTCAAACACTGCGCGCTGCCTTGGGAGCCCCGGAAACATCCTAGTTGTGCCCTCGTTCACGAGGAGTGGTCAGCCACACCTCCCAGCCTCCGCCACTTACAAGGGGAGCTTCTTTGTCTGCTGTGCTCGGGTTTGGGAAGCACAGCCCCTTCTCCTGGGTTTCTGTGTGACGCTGGGTTCACATGGGCTCTTGCTGACTTCAAGTGGGCAATGGGGTATTTGAACAGGGAAGAGGGAACATTTCTTGATTAAATTCAATTCTCCGATTATTCCATGGGATTGTGCAGTTGAATACAGCTAGGGAAAAACACTACACAGGCTGCCTGGCCTCACTTTAAACTCAAAATCACCAGCCCCAGATGGGCCCTGATTGTTCTCTGGCGGACACAGTGTACCTCCCTGGTCTGTTCACTTTTCCATTATCCTGAACGACTGTTTCACATCTTCTCCTCTCTCCCCAAATCTCCACCACTTCCTGCCCCATACCCTGTACCACTTTTTGCTGATTTCCCAGAGGAAATAGAAGCAATCAGAAGAGAATCCCCTAGTTTCCACTGTATCTACCCATCTCCCTGGCCAGGTGGTCCTCCTTCTCTCCATTATTACTACACTTTCTTACTCCATTTATGGCCAGGTTACTCCAGAGCATCGTGAGTATTTGTTGCATCCGGTTTCTCTCCTTCCATATTTCTCTTGAATCCACTGCAATTCGGCTTTCACCCCTACCACTCTGCTCAAACTGCTCTCAGAAGATCTCCAGTGACCTCGATGACATGAACCCAGTGTGGCTGGTCCTCATCCTACTTGATTTACCTGCAGCATTTCTGGACTTGGCTTTGGGGGCCACACCCTCCTGGTCTCCCTCTGCCTACACTTTAAACTCTGGGGAGCCCCAGGGCTCGTATTTGGGGCCTTTTCTTTTTGCTGCCTCCACTCATGCCTTTGGGGCTTTCATTTGGGCTCCACGTGACCTTGGTATGCTGATGGCTCCCCACTGGTGCCTTTGGCCTGGACTTCTCTCTTGAACTCATTGTGTGACCCATTGCACTCTTGACACCTCCAAATAGGCGCCTTGACCTTCACATGTCCAAAGTGGGCTCTGAACCTGTTTCTCCTGAAGTCGCCCCTTCTTGTAAATGACAGCTTCCATCCTGCCAGGGCCTAGACCAGTAACCCGAGAGTGGAGGCGTGAGGAGCGCCATGCGGCCCAGGATGGAGGACAAGGCTGCTCATTCTTGGAAAGTTAAGTAATGTCCAAGGTGCAGGGCTGGCCGGGGGTGTGCTTCCCGGGAGCGAGGGGTGAGGCTGCACGTTACTGTGGCCACGGCAGTATATGTGCCGCCCGTCACTGGTGACGGTCCTAGGATCTGTGGAACACCAAAGAACTGGGAGAAAACATGTCTGGGAAGTCAACAGACCTTTTTATTCCACAGGAAGAAAAATTATGACTCTGATATGAGAAACAGATCAAAGAGTCTTTACAGATCAGTGACTGTATGTAATAATGTTTATACAATGCAGAACCACATAGTTTATTTTCAGAATTTTATCAAGCAGCTACTATGGTATTCTGAGGCACAGATGATGCTTAAAAATCAAGCGGCCCTGGAGCCTTCTGAACACTGAGGTGAGTACCCACCGGGCAGCAGGATTCTCCAGGGCTGGTGAGGGGCTGCTTTCCCCTCTTCCAGTCAGTGCTGACCGGGCCGTGGTGTGGGGAGACACTGACCTCTGGCTTGCTTTCCCAGCAGGCAAAGAAAAACAGCTATGGTCAGGCAGCAATATGTGTTGGCCAACTGTGCCTGGTCAGAGAATTAGGATAGCTTTCAATTTTGCCTTATCCAATTTCTCCTTATTCAATTTACTTTCCTCTGAGGGGAACTATGTATTTGAGGCAGCATGAAAATCGGTAGAAATTATCATAACAAAGTCTCAGGCATTACTGGCTAAATACCAGTTTAAAAAGAAACAGGGCATTCAAGGAGTCAGAGGCAGGGCCCACTTTCTCCAAAGCTCGGATTTTTTCCTGGCCAACCAGGAAGCTCTGTCCAAAGCCCCTGAAACCTTATCACCGGCTGGCATGAGGCTGTGGGGGCAGAGCAGAGCTGGAGAAGCCCGTAGTTGGCAACCTCCAGCCCCCACATTTGGTCTTTGGATCTTACTTTAACATCTGCAGTCGGAAGAGCAAATATCAGAGGAGGGTTGTGCGACTGGAGGAGCTGGGCACCTATTTCAGGGGCCGATTAAAATTAGAAAGGAACAGGGGGGGCACATGCCCTGCCCCAGTCCTCCTTGGCACACCTGCTCAGCACAGCCCTCCACCAACTCTGTGCAGTGGGGGCTGAGGACACTCAAGGGACTGAAGGCAGACCCTGTAGTGACACTAAACTGCTTAATCCAGAACAGGAATTTCCAGCGACTTCATTCCACAAAATGACAGAAGGCTCACTGACGCAAACTTCCTGGGTCCTGGACCCTTCTGAGAGTCTCACCTTTAAGAGATCATGATCTCAGGCAGTGGGTGGTGGGAAAAACCATAGGCCAAGCTTGTGGGGAGCAGGGAGGGGACAGACCCGCGGGAGGCAGCCCTTCGCGCCCTGCTGCAGCACGGCTGGGCGCTAATGCAACTGACTGGCACACAGCAAAGACCCACTGAAACCCATCCCAGCCCTTCAAATGCCAAGACTCAGTTTTGTGACGCACAGGTTTACAGTTCAGTGAAGACCATACAAACTTTGGAGTTCATGATGACCCACCCATGAAAGGGCTACTTAGCCGAAGCCCTTGAGCCCTTGCGCTAGAGGGAGCGCCTGCGCGCACAGTGCTGGGGACTGACAGACAGACAGACAGGCAGGCAGGTCAGCCTCATTTGTGTCTTGGAAGGATTTGGGTCATGAGTTACAAACACCAAAACCTCTACAAATCCACCGATCCCCTGAGTGGTTTGAGATCTCAGCTGCATGTGACAAGGTTGTAGAAATTGGTAAGCTTTATTAAAATGAAGTTTTAAAATCACAACGCTGGTCGGTCCTTCATTCTAGACTGAGGCTCCCCCACGCCCAACCAGTTAATACCTTACAGAAAAGGAAACACACCCCACGAACAGGACCCAGGAAGAAGAGGGCATTCATGCCAGGCCTTACCACAGGCTGAAATTTAAGACCAAGGACAAGAGATGTTTTGGCCAAAACTTGGTTCCATGAAACACTTACAAAAATGGCTTTTTAACACTAAAATTTTATTCCCTTTCTGAGACTACCTCCCTCTCCCTGTTACCTGGTACTGCCATCACTGACCCGGGGGCTGGGGACCTGGCACCTGCCTGTGGCTTCATTAAAGAGAAGATTCCCACCTTCCCCCCGTTGTTGCCCAGGAAGCACATTCTCATTGCAGAGGCTTTGTTGATAAATTTGTGGACTTTTGATTTGTTAAAATAAACAGTTCTGTGGGACTTACTTCCTTCTAAATCAACAGAGCCTACCAATGTTTCCAACTGACCCTCTGATAATAAGCCAAGAAAAATATAATGCTGGTGTGTGTGTGCGTGTGCCTTTGTGCACACGCACACACACATGTGGTAATGGAATAGTTTTCCTCAAAGTTTGGCAAGACTAGTTGGGAGAAAGCCAAATAGATAGATAAAAAAGAACTTGTGATAGTCTAGGAACTAGCTTTAAAATGGGGGTGGGAAATAAATAAAGGTGGGTTTCTGAGCCACTGGCCCCATCTCTTTACGGGCAGCTCTGGCTCCAGCCACAGCCTGGGCAGCCAGCCCCTCACGGCACCGCTCCAGGGCGCCTGCCACCCCACCTCAGGCCACGTGGCTCTGAACACTCCAGTTCCCAAAACTGACATGTCATTCTTCAACTTCCAAGAATGCCTTTTTACAGAGAGTGCCCTGAATCAGCCGTGTAGGATTAGTGCGATAGAAGATCCAATATGACTTTATATCACTTCACAGGTAACGAACCTTTACACACATCATGGCCTCCGTTCAGAAAGCTCCTGTATATTTACAAACACACAGTTGTACATATATATATATATACATGTTAACAAAATACAGGGCAATCTAGAAATTAGTCACCTCAGTACACTTTTTTTTACGTTATTCAACCAATACTTTAAAAAATTACTTCCCCATAATCAAAAGTAATCCCTCCGCGGAACCCACAAATCAATACAGTTTCCATTTGTATTCCTGCCTCTGCCCCATGTTTACTTCCCCAAGTTCCCTGACATCACCCCCCAAACCTTACTCTGGCTTTGCCTCCGACTGAAGCCACGCCCACGGGCCTCTTCCGCGGGCCGACCCGCGGGCCGCGTGCTGGAGCGCCTCTCCGGCAGCCCGGGTTTCTCAGGAGTCCAGCTCCAACTGCTCCTGATTCTCACTGAGTCGTAACATAAGTTGCTGCTCATAGTAAAGGCTCTTTGCATAGTTTATTTCTTGTGATAACTTGACAGCAAGGACCTCCGATTTCACATGGACCTGAAAACCAGAACAGAATGAGTAACCTGCCCCCAAGGGGGGGAACCAAACGGACTCACCCGGGCATTGGCTCCCAGCCTGCCTTCAGCTCAGAACACTGCAGGCGTACTTTGGAGAAACAGATTTCTAGGGTCTACTCCTAGTTAATGCTGATTCAAGGTCTGGGGTACACTCCTGGAACCTGGATCTTTAACATGTTCCCCAGGTGACTGTGTAGCCCACCCGTAACCACCTGACGTTTGGGACTCCCTGTGACTGAGAACCGGCGTTGGCTGGGAGGAGGAGGCCCTGCTGGGGCAGCACTAGGGGCCAGAACAAGGACCGCACCTGCGGGATTCACATCACTCTCGGAGGGCCCTTTCTCTCTCGTAACCAGTGCACACGCCCAGCCCGGGGGTGCCAAGAAGCCCAGCCAGGTGTGTACTCACCATTGGCTTCTGATGGGAAGGGCCAGGGATGGACACCCCACTGCTTGAGTTCACTGCTTTCTTGGTCACCTGCACATACACCTTCCCGTGGTCTTTGGAGACAAGGCAGTGGTAGAGGTCGTCGTATTTGACTTCTAGGAAAATGGCCTCTCGATCCACATAGTCTCCACTTTTCAGGAAGTAAACAGCTTTGGAGGAGATGAGCACACAGTAGCTATCGATGTTCTCCACGGCTATGAAGCTGTCAAGGAAGGGGGACATCAGAATGGCACACACACAGAGCTTCACCTCAGCACGTGGGGGCCCGCCACTACTGGTTACTGAGCCAGAAGAAGGGGGAGGAGGCCCGGCCTGGAATCCAGGCCCCCTCACTGACTGCACCTGGAACCTCAGTTTCCTCACTTAGAAACTAGAAATAAAAGTGACACTGGCCTGGAGGGGCTGTAAAGCTCACGGTCCCTTCCTCGTACACAGGGTGCTGGATCCACATCAGCTCATGATGACAACCAATAGTACCAGCAAAAGAAACAGTTTTATACAGCAGCAGACTCACAGACTCCAAGAAGGGACTAGCGGTCACCAAAGGGGAGGGGCGGGGGAGGGAGGGTGGGGAGGGAGGGAGAAAGGGATCGAGGGGCATTGTGATTGGCACACGTGGTGTGGGGGGGATCGTGGGGAAGGCAGTGTAGCACAGAGAAGACAAGTAGTGACTCTGTGGCATCTCACTACACTGATGGACAGTGACTGCACTGGGGTGTGGGGGGACTTGATAATATGGCTGAATGTAATAACCACATTGTTTTTCATGTGAAACCTTCATAAGAGTGTATATCAATGACACCTTAATAAAAAATAAAAATAAAATAAAATAATGATCTATGCTACCCTTAAAAAAAAGAAACAGTTTTATTGTATAGTGTGGGGTGTTTTTTCAGTGAGAGTTTTTAGGTAGTTTAAGGCTTAAAGAAAACTGTAAGAAGGCTTTGGTAAACAGAACAAAATAGAGGAAGAAAATGCACACTTTCAAATGCTGACTGAATCAGCAGCACGCAAAGTTCACTGCGAATGGGGGGAAGGTGAATGCTAGGGGCTGCAAGGCATGGTGGTGTGGGGGATGAAGATGGCAGGGGGAAAGCAGAATTACATCAGTTTACCAAACAGGCAGGTGGACAAGACAGCAGTTTTCTAGCACTGGCATCCGTGTGCACCCTTCCTGTCTCGGTTCTACTCAGAGGTCACCCTGTCTCTGCTCAATACCTCCAGTGACAAGAACCCATGAGACCACCACTGCATTCTCAGAAACCTCTAAGAATTAGACAGTGGTTTCTTAAGTAAAGCTGTTACCCTGATTCTCATAACTTTCAGTCATTACTGTTAGGGTCTTTAGGGCTGCTCAGAAAAGATCTCATTCCTCTTCCTCCAGGGAGTTCACAGATTTAAAGCGGAAATTTATGCACATCAAACCTCTTGGCTCAGCTAGTGAAGGAAGGGCAGTGGCCCTTGGAAGCAGCCTTGACAGCTCTCCGGGGCCTGGCTGCCTCCGCTGCATCTTGTGACAGCCTCTACAATGAACGGCGACTATGAGGGGCAGCACGGGAGGGTGGGTGACGGGGCAGGAATACTAAGAGCTGACCACGGGCTGGGTGTCAAGCTCCGGGCCCCTGGGACTTGACATCCTGAGAAGAATTTCCGAACTGTAGTCACTCAGACTGGAGGCTCCCCCTGGAGTTGCTTGAGGACAAGGGTCCCCAGTTGGCTTTGTTTGCTGAAGGGACAGAGGCCCACCAGCTGGTGGACAAGCCAGTTTCCTTCCACCCAAGCATGTGCTGGGCACCTGCTCACCTCTGGGCTCAGACAGCCCCCCACTCAGAACACCACCCCAGCTGAGAATCTCAAGTTCCAACTTCTCCAAGCAGCTTCCCTGAATACTCCAGCCCTGGTCTGACTTTTGAATACTTAACTGCTTACCTTCAAAAGCATGACCAAACACTCTCTGCTTTCTTTATGTTCTCTGGACAGAGAGCTCAGCTCTCTATGAGGTAAGGTAGGGTCCACATCCTACACCCACCGGGTCTCCCTGAGCACCTGCCACTGAGCCAGCCACCCCATAAGTGCTCAGTAACTATCTGCCCAGTTCCAGGGCCATTTTAATTACAGTCTTGCATGACAAAATTGGGGTTTATTGTTCTAACTGGTTGGCAATGCCAAGAATGTAGACTTGTAAAGTCTCAATGCCAAAATTAGAAATACCCAGCAGCTTTTGGTGTTCAGGCCACTTAGCACAAGAATCTCCCACATCCCAGGCTCTGGCAGCATCAAGGGCGCAGTATTATCACTTAATCAAACTGACTCAATCTCAAATAGCTAGTCCAGGGGGAAGCAAGAGGAAACAGAGACAGAAAGAGATGAAACGAACATCCTGACACAGAAAGGAAGCAGCAGAGCCCAGCTAGAACTCACGGGGAACTAGCTTATAGCCTATGGCTTCTGAGCACAGGCAGGCTGGGCACATGGCTGGTGAGGCTGAAATGGGTGCTCAAAAGGGACCCCTGAAGCTGGCCACCACAGCTGGGCTGAGAGCAGGGAGGTGAGCCCAGGACAGGGCTCTCCCACCCCACCGCTCTTGCCCTTGCCCTCGGGTTCTGGCGCCTGCTGTGGCCGACATTTATGCACAGGCTCCAGGAAGGGCCAAGGCCTTTCCGTGAGGGCAGCTGCTCTGACGCCTGGGCCAGAGTGGCTGACATTATTAGTGCACTTTCCATACTGGAACACTTTTACGTGCTTTAAAATAGGCTGCTTTCCAAGATGCCACAGATGGCTCACGTTCCCGATCGGGCTAGAAGGACCTGGGGAGGAAGGGCAGCTCCAGGCTGGGGTGCGTGCTTGGGGCACTTCACACAGTGGAGGAAGCCTGCTGGCCAGGCCGCTGCTTTCTCTGTGGCTCAGTGTCCACCTTTGATAGAGATGACGTTCCCTGCTGGCTTCCTTCATGATGTGGAGTCAAAAGACCCGAGGCCATGGAGAAAGGTGAGGGGAGAGGGCAGCTTTGTGAATGGGCACTGGTCTCTATCGAGTCCAGGGGCCCCAATCCCACCCTGAAACCTACTACAGAGCAAGAGTATCACCAACAGGAGGAGAAAGGGAAATAGCTGGGCCGCAGCTGGAGTGCCAGGGTCCCCCTACTGTGTTCTGAGCAAGAATGCAGAGACTGACTGTGCAAACAGCTGTCTCTCCATTTTCCTTCTGACACGATCCCTGAGCTCCTACAACCCATGGCTAAGGCTTCGGGTTTCATTAGCATTAGCAGTACTAGTATTTACAAAATCTGGCAACCACATCAAAGAATGATTAAAACTGAGCTCCAGAGTAGGGGCCCCCTCCTAGAATGAAGATGGACCCATACTCACTGCTCCGTGAGAGAGTAGCTGCCACTCAGGGTGACAAGAGGAGCCGGGCCAGAGCAGTGTCCCCAGCCCTCCCCTCTGCCGGCCTCCAAAGCCACAGTGTCTCCCTCCCTCCGTCCCTGCCCGTCCACCTGCAGAGGGCCTGCTCTCCACAGGTTCTGTTCACACGTTTTAGGTTGCTACAGATTCTATAACTGACTCTATAAAAGAAAGATTTTTCGATTTAGGGTAAAAATTTTAACTTTAACTCTCCTTTAAGAAGAGGCAGAGAATACTCTGACCTTGGGACTGACGTCAGACAGTTTAATCTGAGAGAAAGGAAGGCTGGGGCATGTGGCTCGCATCATTCTCTGAGGCGTCAGATGCTGACGGAGGGTGAAGCTGGCCACTGCGAGGTGGCGCCCACTCTCCCTAACAACACGTCAGGCCATGACCACCACGGGGCTCTCAGCAACCCCAGCGCACTGACTGTCAACAATGGCTTCAGCCTCTCATGCTGTGGCAGGTGATAATGTCCTGTCCAAGGCATATGGCTGACACGCCATCAGAGCCAGCCAGTCACTACTAGCCAGAAGGCTTTGCTTAGGACTCCCCTGCTGGCACCTGCAGAGCAAGGGTCATCCTGTCTACTCTGCGGGGCCACAGGACGCGAAGACCTAGCTATGTGCCCAGGACAGGAGAGATGCTCAGCTGATGGCGGCTGCTGTCATTTGCTTCTTGTGTTGAGACAGAGGCCGGGTCGCCCTGATCCTGTGGGGGAGGGTCCCCTTGTAAGTTTACAAATCCTTGCATCAGCAGGCTGGAGAAATGAGAGTCCCTCTAAAACTCCACATGGAAAATGGGTTCAGGAGCGATTGCTGCTCCGAGAGAGAGAAATTTGTCAAGTAATTGTTTCAGCCACCCTCTTCAATTTGATTTTTTTTCTTTTTCTCCCTTTTTTTTTTTTTTTTTGCTTTATTAACTCTTATGTATCTATGTTCTACTCCTGTTGGAGTCATTTCAAAATCAGGAAAGCTTTAAGTCATCTCACTCTGAGGTGTTCTAGAACAGGCTTCCCCCACCGAGTGCGTCATCCCGAGTCCATCTGTGTCTGATACGGTGTCATTCTGAGCCAGGCCCCTGCAGGACATCCCGCAAGTCCCTGGAGTTCAGCGATGCCCTCTGCTGAGCTGCCCTTCCTTCTCCAGTTCTCTCCTCCCTAGACTGCCTATTGCAGTTGGTGGCATCCCCATCCGACCACACAGGCTAGAAACCCAGGACTCCTTCTCAAGCCCCTCCATGCTCATATCCTCTGCTTGGCACCATTCTAACTGGTACTGATGGCACCTCCTAAATGCCTCCCAGTGCTGTGCCCTCTCTCTACCCTTCTTCACTGCCCCTGTCTGTGTTTCAGCCTCTCCACCTTTTCCCTGGCTGCTCCCAGGGCCTCCGAACTGGTGTCCTGTCTCCAGACTCTCCAACTTGGATCCATTTCTCTGTTGCTGTCAAAGTTACATTTTTAACCTGTGGACATTTTAGTGGTATTCTCTTCAAAACCTCACTACTGCCTACAAAAGAGGTAAATGCAGTGTGCCCACCTCCCAGGGCAGCCTCGGCTCCCTCCCTCCCACACACATGCTGCCACCACTCGTGGCTAACTCAAATTCTCCAGAAATGTCACTAACTCTTCAGCCTCTTCGCCTCTGCCCAGCACTTGTCTCTGCGCACGCACCTTTCTCTCTTCCCTCCTGGCACAGTTCGCCTCATCCTGCAGGACCAGGTCACAGCCTATCCATAGCCTCCCCTGGCTCTCTGGGCATAAATTAATCACTCCCCCTTGCGGCCCCATAACACATGGCTCATGCTTCTATTCAAAAAGCAATCATATGCTACAGACGGTTAGTAATATTGTCTGCTCCCCTGCTATGGTGAGCTGGTTGAGGGAAGAGCAAATTGCTTACTGGTGCTGGAGTGTAGTAGAATTTGGTAAGTTTATGTTAGGTAGCCTTAGAAAATGAAATGGTAATGAATGTACATGATAAAGTCTAAGAATTTGTCAGAATACATGCAACTTTTGATGCTGGATCTATTTTACCCAACAGTAAAGGTAAAGAATTCTCTCGAAACTTTTGATTTAACTGATTGAAAGATTCAGCAACCCAGTAACTTTATCAGTGTTAACTGGCTAACCCTTCAAATGCAAGTTTAAATTCAGGGGCATATCAAAGAACATTTAATTCCCTAAGTGCCGATGGTTATTGATTGATTCTTTCCTGGTTTAGAAAATGGAAGCCAATGAATTCTATCCCATTTCGCAAAAGGAACTGTCTTTTGGGGTTTATTTTTGAGACTGTACATATTAATATAATGTTTATATTCATAATTAAATACTATTAGAATTAACACTATAGCCCGTGCTCAAATTTTTTTTTGATTTCTATCTTTATCTGCTACTTCTCAAGAAGAATAGATAAGATAAAAAAAAAATACCATAAACAGCATTTTACAAGGGGGGCAAGAAAGGAGAATTTTATTCCTGATTTTCTTTCTTTCTGTACTCTTTGAATTTGCTAACCATGAGCAAGAGTTTATTTCATCAAAAGAGAGAGCGCATTCACTGGCTAGTGGGTTTATAGGTCATTTTTGTTTTTTTTTTTTAAAATACTTTTTTGTCTTAAGAGATCTCCTAAGTGCTATTTTCTAAAACTACATTTTGAAAATATAATCCAATTGTCAAACTCCTGAAAACAGTATGTTAGGGCAGCTCTATGGTTGTGTGGGTTGCCTGGGGGCACCTCTGTGGAAAAGGCAAGAGCCCTCCTAGACTTAAAATGCTAGTATGTAACTTGGTGACAACGTGTTAGGAATAAAATAGGGCCTGCTTTCTTTTTTTAATGAAAATGAGGTTTCTGGCTGCAGTTAGAGACACTAGCTATAAAGAACAGTTAATTTAATTAGACAAATTTTACTTTAACATCATCTTAACCCAGCATCGTATTTCAAAACCAAAATTGAGAAAAATGGGAAGCAATGGTAATTCTGCAACATACCAGGGAAATAGTTAATTCATTTGAAACTGAAGCCTTTTCCACTGGCCAGACTTTAAATCATATGTCAATAGCTATCTTTTTAATACTGATTAATTAAATAAAATAAAAAAATTAAAAGAACAAAGTTGAAGCAACCATGGCCCTGGGGACTTTGTGGGGTTTTCACTACATCAGGAAGTAGTTACACAAGATTTTCCAGAAGTGAAACAGTGAGTCCAACTGGAAAAAATGTGGAAACATTTAGTTAGAACAGTAGAACAAGGTATTAAAGACCCTTTTAAGGGGTTAACTCTGAAGGGAAATACGCAAATAATTAGGTCTTTAAACATGTTTTTAATTACAATTCTAGGATAAAAGTCAGAGGTATAACCTGGCACTCATGTGCTTTTCCTGCAACCCCTTTCTTACAAAGTGATGAATCTAATGTCCACGTCACCGGGAAGACCCAGCCTGACAACCGAGGACCCTTGGGGGCAACATCTGCCGCGCTCCCTGACGACTTCCTCCTTGTACACTAAGGCAGGCCATGCGCTCTGTGCTTCCTTCAACATTCACTGGCAAGATTTAACCCTCAAACACGGTTTTCATCTTTAGAGTCTAAATTCATTCATGCCAGTCCTGAAGTTCATACGAATCTCAAAAGCTCCATGAAAGCTATTTCGCAGACTTCACCCGGAGTCCGGCGTTTGGCTTTCTGTGGCTCTTTTCAGTATGTGTCTCTCCCTGGGAGCAGCCCTTTTAGCTGTACTACACAACTTCTCCCTTGTGTTTTTGGCGTATGTCATTCTACTGAAAATGCATTTTGTAAGGACAGAGATGGTTCAACTTGAATAGAGGTAAGTGGGGGAGGACATTAAAAGTACAATGTACAGTAATTTATAATCTCAACCTTCCACCAAAAAATCCCCAAAAAAAGGAAAAGTGAACTCATTTTAATATAATGCCACACTGCATCCACCCAGCTATCATTTATTCAACAAATATTTTTTGAGCACCTATTAGCTGCCAGGCACTGTTCTAGGTGCTGAGGATTCTTCAGTGAATGGAACAGACAAAATTCCCGGTACTCATGGGGCTGCCAGCCTACAGACCCTGCACCATGCCCTGCTAGACCCAAGGAATGACTCTCTGGGCCTCTGATCCAAAGACCAACCTTCCATCAGCAAAGTGGTGTAAAGCGCAGCCATGACACCAAATCCTCACCCCAAGGAAGCAGGACTGTCAAGCCTTCCCTAGGGCGAAACGGCGTGGGGATCCTGAGTATTGCAGTGATGGCCAGAATGAGGCTGGACTCAAAGAGCAGAATACATAATAATGCATGCTGTGGACTGAACTGCATCCCTCACGTGCCTATGCTGAGGCTCTTATCCCATTGTGACTATTTGGAGTCAGGAAGTAATTAAGTTTAAATGAGGTCATAAGGGTGGGGGCCCTGATCCTATATGATTAGTATCCTTATAAGAGACACCAGAGATCTTGTGCGCGCTCTCTCTGCCATGTGAGGAGACAGTGAGGTGGCCATCTGCAAGCCAGGAAAAGAGCCTTCACCAGGGACTGAACTGGACTTCCAAGCCTCCACCACTGTGAGGAAATACATTTTTGTTGTTTAAGCCACTCAGTCTTTGGTACTTTGTTGCGGCAGTCTGAGCTGGACTAGGACGATGTGATGCACCTCCGTCATCAAGAGGCCTTCCGAAAACACTGTGGGGGCTTGGGTCACACGAAGCACATCCAGGAAGATGACATCCTATCAAGCAAGCAACAAATGAATTCTGCATTTGATTTCTGATGCCCCATTCAAATCCTGCTACAAAATAGGAGATAAGGTCACTGCTTTTAACAGTGGCACTGCGGGCTGTCCTGGGAGGTGACATCACTTCAGATACTCCTCCACTGGCCAAAACACACTCCTGTCCCTCAGGACCCTCCCCTAGCTTGCTTTACCTTAAAGGAGACAAATAAGCATTAAAAGAAATAAAATTAGCATTTTGCTACTCATCAGGCATAACAAATTGCTTTCTTGGGGTAGGTGGTTCTAACACCTATTTGGGTTACAGAGCATTTTATTCTGAAAGGGTCTCTGTTGAACATCCTAAAATAGTGATGTGTTGAATTCTATCATAGCAACTTAAAATAATTTCACTAGCTGAAAATACTACAAGATCCCAGGTGTATAAGGCTTTGCATTCAAAGAGTCACAATAAAATCTTAAGAATATTGCATTTCTAAAATTTTCAGCTACTAGCTGTTTGTTAATCGTTTCACTAGTATTCTGCAGCAAACAACAGAACACCAAAATTTAGGAGAACTTTACACAGAGGAAAAAAAACTTTAAATGGAAAACATTTAATCTATTATTGTTTCTTTTTGAACTAACTAGAAGGAGACTGCCATTTTCTAGAAACAAGTCCTGCCACAGAACTTAGCTCAAGAACCACTGCTAAAAGTAAGAGGCTGTCTGTCTGCAAGCAGTTATATCGGAACCTACAAAACATTTGGGCCAAGGCATCGTTGACCAGTTCCAAGGTCTAAGAGTCATGATGACACCTGGATCAGAGAGAAACTTCTCAGTCTCAAGGGCAGGAAGTGCAATTCAGTGACCAACAGAACTGGTTTCTCTCGGCCCCACTTACAATTCGTCTTGTATGTTGTCTGTTAGTTTGAAGAGCTGCTCCTGCCCCTCTGCCTGGCTCTCAGAATAGCGGGGAAGCAGCCCCTGGGGCCCTGTGCAGCAACGTGGTTTCCGAACCCTCTGGGCTTGAGTCCTAGGTAGGAAAATGGGCAAAAAGCAGAGTTTAAAAAATAAGTGTTATGGGTAAAATGATTTCAGTTAAGATAAGACACAGTCGAACTCTAGTGACTGGAGTTAAACCACAAATTACCTATGAATGCATTTAAAATTGTAGCTAAAGTCTCCAACTTTG
This sequence comes from Manis javanica, assembly GCF_040802235.1. Classification (NCBI taxonomy): domain Eukaryota; kingdom Metazoa; phylum Chordata; class Mammalia; order Pholidota; family Manidae; genus Manis; species Manis javanica. The sequence continues at coordinate 9,497,697 of NC_133159.1, read as the reverse complement.
GGTTAAAACCTTGTCTTTGCCAAGTTCTAGCCATGTCATCAGGGACAAGTCTGTTAACTGCTTTAGCCCTGGGTTCCAGTTTTCTCTGTGGAACAGGATGATGACACTTGCCTCACAGGACTGCTGTGAAGGTGCCCATCAAGCCTGTGGTGGACAGAATGTGGGCCACCTACCAACGGTGGCTCCTGCTGTTATGGCTAGCCTCGCACTTGGCCTAACCCATTTTTCCAGGGATCTCTTCAGGACAAATATGTCTGGATGTCTCAGGAAGAAGAGTAGGGGCCCTGGGGATTTAGTAAGAACACACCAAGCTTCTAGCCTTCTAAGATGAGCTCCGCTGCCTGGGTATAGGGTGAGGGACGCAGCAATAGTGTGAAGGAGATGAAAGGCTCCAGGGACAGTCCCAGGCCACACTCTGGGATTCTGCAGCAGCTCTGACTCATGCCACTCGGCTGTTAGTTGCCCAAAGGAATCTGCTTTGCTACGGCTTTCAGGGCAGGCTGATGTTGTCTTGTTCCACAAACCATATACAGGGTCATTGATAAGTACTTCTGGTGTTTTCCTAGAAACAGGAGTCCGTATTTGTCTTGGAAAGGCTGTGCGTATTTCAGATGACTGATAAGAGGGTGCCCGGTCTGTCCTCGGCCTTGGACTTGCTGTACTTTTCATGATTTGTTCCTGGATTCCACTGAAGCAAAACATCCCTCTCTAGACATACCTAACAGAGAGGAACAGACTCACACACTGACTCAGCACTTCAGAACCACGTACTAACAGCACTGCAGAGACACTTACAAGGGCAAAGAAGCACCCTGGAAGTCAAATCGGGGTGGTAATATGGAAACTTGGCACAGACCATACAATGAGGTAGCTGCAAAACTGGGGCAATTGCAAAGCACTCCTGGGCCCATGGGGCCACCGACTGTGAAGTTCCATACCTGGGTAATGTTTGGCATGTGTCAGAAAGTCAGAAAGCCAGTGATACTATTTTAAAAGTTCAGTACTAAGTACGTCTGCCCTAAGTACTATTGATTGTGCTCTTCAGGGGAGATAAAGAAACTGTAAAGGAGTTTCAGTGACCTGCACTAAGGAACTGGGGTAAAAACACCCATTTTACTTCTATCAGGTACTCACATACTCCCATCATGCAGTTTAAACTTCTTCTCTAAAAGTCAGGCCTACTAAATCTCAGCCTAAAGATTTAGTTATTTAGATCCTCGCTACTGACTGGAAGTAGGGAGGGCAGTTGAGGAAGCCACTGTTAACTTGTTAGTGGAGAAGCTCGACAACTCTATGAAGGGAGTGTGGCACTTTTTCAGGAGCAGAGCCCTGTTTCTTGTCGCCTCACCTAGTGAAATACCCACTGTCATTCCCAACACTGCTTAGGACAGGTTCATAAAGAATCCTTTTCTCAAGGCAGGCCCACTACTCTGTCACCCAGTGAAGCCCCTGAAAGAGGTTTGGGCTATCCTGGCGACAGCCCAAAGGCCCCTCCAAGAGGAAGGTGACGGGGCCTGGTCCCCAGAGCCGGTCAGGGTAAGGCTTCCTGACCGCTCTCACGCCTTCCCCATCTACTGAGAGGTCTTGTAGGCTCACCTGCCGTAGATATCCCAAAGCCAGCTCCTTTGCCATCTCTGTTGTAACTGCATTTGTAATGATCACAATAGTCTTATGACTTATTCTATTTCCAGCCCTGTCCATTCTCTTCATAGCAACAAGAATGATCCTCTCAAAAAGACAACTTAGATCCAGTCAGTCATGTGCTCAAAACACATTTGCTTCACTTCCCACTGAGATAAAATATTTGCTTATTGCTTGGGTCCCCATCTGGAATGTAGGCTCCCCAAGAAGAGGGATTTTGTTCCACTCACTGCTATTCTGGGATCTAGAACACTATGTGGCTCCTAGGAGGGAATCTGTAAATATTAGTTGAATAGATGAATGAATGTATTTATGGGTGGGGAGCCGGCATAAGGGCCATTTTGACTACTGAGCCCCAAAGGAAAGGTGATACACAACCTCTGGTGGAGAGCTTGAACACTAGAGAGTCTGAGCTTTGAAAGTCAATAAAGTTAAGGCAAAATAAAAAGAGAGAATCCCATCCTCCTGGGTATGGCTATGTCTGGGTACAAAAAGAGTATGTCTGTGTGATGAACTGATCAAAACAAAAGAAGGGACATGAAGGCAAAGTCATGAAATTTGCGTCTCTTATTGACACACGTATTTTCCTTAGAAGAAACAATCTTTTCATTAGTACCTAAAGCAGAAAAAAACATGCTGCCAACTAGTAGACAACTTACTAAGGCTCCTAAACTCTTTTGGGGGGATCCAAGGAAGCTAAAGAAGCCAAGGAAAGGTAGCTTGTTTCTGGTCCTGAGCTCTTAGAAATAGCATCTTGTAATAACTAAGGGATGGTGAGAAGGTAAGCGTGCCCCATATTGTCACATTATCAAATAGCTCTTTGGAGCATACAGCCATCTCTTGTCTCCGTGGCCTTCCCCAAATTTCAAGGGATCCAACCTCACCTCGACTTCAACACATTGTTACACCTGCAGACTGTAAACCCACCCAAACACCAGAGAACCAAGAAACAGAGGAGCTCCCTGTGGGCATATGCTGCCTATTTAAGTTTCTTATCTGTCTTCCCAACAGGCTGCCAACTATCTTCCCATCTTCTAAGCTCCTCACTCTGATGAACCAGCATCAGGGAAGGCTGGATACAGTGTTTGGATGCTGTGACTGGAGGAGCTCGCGGTGGCGTTCAAGGCTCATTTTTCACATAGACACAGAAAAAGGAGAGTTCAACTTTGACACAAAAAGAAATGCAGTTTTCCCTGATAGTCTTATAAATACACATCCTACTGCTACAAGAGGTGATTTGGAGATACTCTTATTACAAGTAGAAAGCTGGATTAAAGGAATTCTCCTCCAGAATTCCCCTTTCCTTATCATTGTTAGAAGCTGACAAACTGTCCTTTCTTCTCCAAAACTCAACTTCTGAGGTCCAAGTTGGGCGGTTGCAGGGTCAGAAGGTGTATGTGTGCTTAAAGTCAGTGTATGAATAAATGTAGTCCCAAGCTTAAAGAACTGTAAACAAAAAGAAGCTAGTGTTTTCAAAGCCAACAAGCCAGCACAAAGTTTAAAATGATACTCTTCAGTTCAGGGCATTGTGTGGTGGAAATGTTTTCTTCATAAACTGATGATGGCACTATAAATTCAAATAATCCTCTGAAACCAGTATGACCATGCGTGACGACAGTCCCGCGTCTGTTCATACTCCGTGATTCAGTAATACAGTGTATTTACTTTCAAGTGACTGGCCTTAAGTCACTTTCATGCACGTTCCTGTAAGCACCTGGAGGGAAAGGACTATAATCTTTTTTATTTTAAGCTAGACTTTAGGACTATTCTCATCATTATCCTCAGCTTAAGGCCCACTATCATCATTGGCCTTTTATTTATTTATTTTAAGTTACAAAATAAACATCTGTGAAATCATCATCCCAGCACAAAAACTCCATCGTGACCATAACTTGAATCTATCTGGGTGGTCCTCTGCTGTCCCACCCCAAGTTCCTCCTCTATCTAAGATTGTCCCTATTCTGAATCTTGTATTTATCATTCCCTGGCTTTCCTTCTTCATGTAGTCTTATCACATTTCAAAGTGTGTCCTGCTATAGTCTTGTTGTAGTCTTTAGTTTTAGTTGTTTTGGGCTTTTGAAAAAGGATGTCACTGCCTTTTTATGTTTTGGGACTTACTTCTTCCTCCAAGTCATTTTGCTAAGATTCAGCCATCCTTTTATGTATAGCTACAATTCACCTATTGTAACTGCTTATTATTATTCCACTGTATGAATATACTATCATTCATCCATTTTCCTGCTGCTGACAAATGGGTTATTTCCAGATTTTGCTACTACAAACAATGCTGCTGTGAACATTCCTGTATATGTTTCCTGGTGAACATGGGCAAGGTTCTTTGGGTATATATCTAGGAGGTATTTGTTGGAACACAGGGCATGAATGTTCACCTAACAAGATAATTCAAATTGCTTCAAAGTGGCTGAGCCAATTATACTCCCATTGACAATGCATTTAAGGGAGCCTAGTAACCTATATCCTTGCCAATACTTGGTGTTGTGTAGGACAGCACTGTCCAATATGTAGCCACTAGCCACATGTGGCTACTGAGAGCTTGAAATGTGGTCAATGTAATGAAGAAACTGAATTTTCAAAATTTAATTTACATTAATTTCAATTTAAATCGCATATTAGACAGCATTGGTCTACTCTTAAATTTTTGCTGCTTGAATGGGTAATGAAATGGCATCTGGTCATCTTCTCATTCCCAACTTCTTTCAACCTGAAGGATAATAAGGGTGTCCATTTAAAAAAGTGGAGTAGCTCAGCGCCTGCCTATAGGCACTAGAGCAGGAAGAACAATGCCCAAGCCACTCTGGCCCGCTGCTGTCGGACTACCCTCGGACCATCCTCCGGCTTCCCCGGGTTGCTCTGCTCTCTTTTTCATCATGATCACCTTCGCTGTCAAATGTGCGGCTTCTCAGGCAAGGTCCTGGTACTATAATCCTGGGGATAATGCATCATTCAACAAGAGGTGGCAAAACTCCACCCACTCACCTCTCATTAGTTGACAGGGTCTCTTACTAACACTTGACATAAAAGACAGTTTACAACATCAGTCTGTTTAGTGCAAATGCAGCAACTCTGTCTCCACAAACCTCTGTTTAGCCAAAGGTCTGTGGTGTATTTAATTGCTGCCAGCTGGGGGTTTTGTCGGCCATTTTAAGCCCTCAGCTGCTGCGGTTTATAAATTTCACAGTGTATAGAAAGAAGTAGGCCTTCCAGTCAACCAGCTAATCCAAAATGTCAGCACCAAACGAACTTGAGCTTTGAACTCCATTAAAATGTCAGGGAGTCGGCTGTACAACGTGGACGACTCTTCCCGCAGGGAAGGGGCTGCTGATACAGTGGCTGATGTGCTGCAGATCTCCGCCCAGTGAGAGATCAATACAGAGCAAGCCTGCATCTGGCCATTGCTATCTGACATACACCGGAGGCCCCAAACCAAAGATCAGAGTAATGAAAACAACCCATGTAATTTCTTTGAGCAACAATAAATCCAAACAAGGTGACACAGGGAGATCTAACCAATCCCACTTGGTTGATCTTGCCTTTCAGCCTAAGGGTCAACAGTTGGCCAGTCATTATTTGTTCTCCACTTACATGATGAGTAACTATGTCATAGTTCTATTAGCCAAAGACAGATGTTGTACGCACATATGCATACCCCTGTATAGCTCAAGTTAAGACATTAGTCGGTTGAGAAATCCATCATGGCCAATGTCTATCAACCAAGCAAGCTTCAACAACAATCGGTCATAAGGAGAAAGCTAGTGTGTCAAACATGTGACTTCCTAGCATAACAGAATGTTTATTCAACTGATGACGGCCATCTTCCATAGGCGCTGTGCGTCCTGACCCCAACAAAGTGATAGATTGTGCTTGCATTTACTTTATGTGTGTGTCTAAGACTTTTGTTTTAATTAAATATCTTACAGACATATACTGTGCTCAACTGAGCACAGGCTGAGAACAGAAGGTGAACCCAGACTATCTCTTTAAATACTGAGAATGGATGACAGCTACAAGATACCAGGATTCTCGACTGACTGATTCAAACATTAGTCAGTTCTCTACAAGGAATTCAACAGTCTACCTAAACAGTACTCTGCACCCCAGTGTATGATTTGGTTAAAACTTCCTCTGCTACCCACATAGCGCTGTGTCTGAAGTTCAAGAAGCCTGCCATGCATGAGATACACCTGATCTTTGACCTATAGCCCTCTCATCCCCACAGCATCCACTTCCACAGACTAAGTGGAAAAGCATTTCTACTCCACAGATTTTATTCCTTTCAGTGTGAACTGTCATCAGAGAAGACTCCACAGGAGGATGAAAACCTCTAGTCTACATGAGAAATTCTTCCCCCTAGTTCCATAACAAACAGAAACCTCCTTTCTAGAACCTGCTCAGAGATAGTATTCAATCCGTAGGTTTAACAGTAACTACTGCATTTAATAGTAACTCTGACTGCATTACACCTTGAGCCAAGAAAATTGCACTGAATATCTGCTATGACAATTTGGATTTTGAACAGAGGAAACAGTCAGCTGGGCAGAAGGAAACCCTTTGTCAGTAGAGTAGAGTTGGTTCCCAAATGAAATCACTGAGGATACAAACTGAGACAGCCAGAAAACGAACTGCTCAGAGCCTCGACAGTGGCTTGTACCTGCCTCTGCCTCCATGTCCCCTCTACATGGAATCAACTTTTCCTGAGTTGTCATATACATAGCCCTGTGCTAGGTCTTTAGGAAAACAAGGATGAATCAAGCTCCCAGGGAGCCTGCTGGAGTCTAATGCAGCAGGAGAGTACTTGGAGAGAGGCAGTGATCTGACTGAGGGGCTGGGCTCTTGAGCCAGGTTGCCTGGGTTAGGATCCCAGTTCCACCATTTACAAACTATGGCCCAGGACACACTGTGTAACCTCTTGGAGCCTTGGTTTCCTCATCTATAAAACAGGGATGATAATAAGGGAGTCGTCGGGAGGAGTAAATATGTCAATATGTGTACAGTGCTTCTGGCGGTTCCTGGCCCTTTTCAGGCACTCAGTCAGACGCTCCTGCTGATGCAGCACCTGCAGAGGGCTGCCATGGGTGCACAGGAGGGAGCCGATCCCAGCTTAGGTTGCTGTAGCCAAGACGCCCAAGGTTCAACATCCAACACTTCTCACTTAGTTTTCTTACTAGGGAAACTGCTTCAAATGGAAATATTCCCCTTTCCCTTCTGCTTTCTTTTAACATTCTACTTACCTCTCCCTAGAGTTCTGAAGCCATATGTGTAAAAACACATAAAATCCCACATTGTATTGTTGCAACTGAAAATGTGGGAAAGATGTTGATTCATGAAATCGTTAGAAATTGTATTACTATTGCTGTGAAGCTTTTAGTAATTTGACGTCCTGGGCTGGGCTTTCTCCCATCAGTGGGATTCACACCTGACTTGTTTATAGGGGTCAAGGCTTCCTATAACCTAACACATGTTTTGGGGACCCAAGACATAGCAACTGTGACAGCTGGTAGGATTAATGCCAACAGATATGCCTACTGGGATTTAAAGTCTAAGAACAAAACTACTCCAGAGCTTTTCTTCCTAGTCAACTAACTGCCTCAGGGGTGGGACTGTCTGTTCATGCGGGGCGTTGGGGTGGGGGCATAAGGCGCAAAGCAGACTGGCTTTATAAAGAATTCCAATCACATGGCTAATGTGGTAGTGAGATTACAGGTTGACAGCCTTGGGTTTCCTAAGATGCCCTATTTTTGCATGCACTCTGGGGTTGCTTTGCTTTCTAAAAAAATAGTAGGCAACTTATAAAGTGGTTTGCAGCTTTCAACATTACCAGAACAGGGCATTTTATAAATGCCAGCTTCATTGGTGTTATGAATACAAGCATTCTAAATCAGACAGTGTAGTGCTTATAGGAATCTCTTAAGCCACGGTCAAATTCCTTGCTAACCTGTCACCTCTAATGCCAATCTGAAGATATTTTATATGGGCCAAAATACACAATTCCTGGTAAACTTGATTTTGTGGCCATTAAGTACAAATGCTAATAATGCTAACAAGCTGATTAAATAATCCAGATATCTTCAGATTGATTTCTGGCAAATGATCACCTACTTTCTCTAAACCTGTAACTTCTCCCAAGAGTCAATCTCTTTTGAAAGATGAAATTTAGGAGCATGGTGGTACAGAGAAGAACATAAAGCTTTGGAAAAAGACATGCATAGAATGAAGTCTCCCAGACCAGTCACTTAGAGCCGAGCAATCATGAAGAAGTTACTGGATTGCCTGCAGCCTGTTTGCTTATGAATAAATGGGAATACAGGACTCAAGACGGCGGCGTGAGAGGTGAGACAGAGAATTCCTCCCAAAACCACATATAGTGTGAAAATATAGTTACTACAACTAGCCCTAAAACAGCAACAGGAAAGAAGGCTGCATGAGACTGCTGCATACAGACGTCACGAACAGAGCAGTCCTCATGGAACAGAGTAACGTATGAAGGCCTTGATCCGGTGGGACCCAAGCCCTTCCCCCACTTCAGCTCACAGGCGGGAGGAAGAGAAAGGGAGCGGAGAGTGGGTGGAGGCCTAGGACTGCTCAACACCCAGCCCTGAGGTCTGCTTTGGAGCCCAAACCTGCATTGTGTGGTGCTCTGGAGGCTGGTGAGATTGGGGAGCTGGGACAGGCAGAGTGCTTAAGAGACTGAGATTCTGGTATTTGTGGAGAATGGGGAGCCACAGCTGGTGGTTCTGGGACAAAGGAAAGCCAGGCTGTCTGAGAGGCTTCCTAGCAGCGAGAGGGCTGCTGAAGGGGCAGGTTTTGCACGGAGCTTGCTACGCGGGAGAAGGGATAGGTGGACAAGGTTATCTGGGTGCACTCTGCCCAGCAGGTTGGGAACGTTGAGGAGCTTCAGGCACTCCATATCCCTGGCTGCCTACTCAGCTCCAAGGCACCTGACACGCAGCCTGCTGTGCCTTCCTCCTGGCCTGCCGGCACCTGCTCGCAAACCAGCAGCCACTGCGGTGGCATCAGGCCAGCCAGAGGGATGCCCTGCCTACAACACCTAGAGAGGCCAAGCACAGAGGCTTACACCTGTGTGCTGACCCACTGGCTCTGACACTGGAGACAGGCACTGCAGCTGGGAATCAGGAAACAGCTCTTTCCACACTCTGGGCACCAGCGCCGTTCCCCTACGACCCCCAACCTCACTCTAGGGGCTGAGCAGCTCCAGAAACTACGGCTTCTGGGCACTAGAGGCAACCCTATAGAATTATGAAATGTCAAAGGAACCTGGTTCAGACCAAAATCTAACAAACCCCAGAAAAAGGGCCAAATGAAACTCAACTCACCAATCTTCCTGAAAGAGAGTCTAAAAGAAAATCATAAACATGCTCATGGAGGTACGGAGAAATATTCAAGAACACAGGGAAGAATTTAAGACGGAGATTCAATCATTAAGCAATTCCAAATCTGAAATGAAACATACAATGGAGGGATTTAAAAGCAGATTAGATGTAGCAGAAGAGACAGTAAATGGAACAGAAATTAGAGAAGAAGAATACAAAGAAGCTGAGGCACAGAGAGAAAAAAGGATCTCTAATAATGAAAGAATATTGAGAGAACTGTGTGACCAATCCAAATGGAACAATATCTGCATTAAAGGGGTAACTGAAGAAGAGAGAGAAAAAGGGATAGAAAGTGACATTTTGGAGGTAATTGCTGAAAACTTCCACAATCTAGGGAAGGAGATAGTCTCTCAAGCCATGGAGGTGCACAGATTTCCCAACACAAGGGACCCAAGGAAGAAAACATCAAGACATATAATAATTAAAATGGCAATGATCAGGGACAAAGACAGACTTTTAAAAGCAGCTAGTGAGAGAAAAAAGATCACATATAAAGGAAAAGCCATCAGGTTATCATCAGATTTCTCAACAGAAATCTTACAGGCCAGAAGGGAGTGGCATGATATATTTAGTGCAATGAAGCATAAGGGCCTTGAACCAAGAATACTCTATCCGGCAAGGTTATCATTTAAATTTGAAGGAGGGATTAAACAATTTTCAGATAAGCAAAAGCTGAGAGAATTTACCTCCCAGAAACCACCTCTACAGTGGATTTTGGAGGGACTGCTATAGATGGAAGTATTCCTAAGGCTAAACAGATGTCACCAGGGGAAATAAAACCACAGCAAAGTAGAACAATTAATTACTAAGCAGATGCAAAATCAAACCAACTACCCGAAGAATCAATCAAGGGATAAACAAAGAGTACAGAATATGATACTTAACACATAAAGAATAGAGGAAGAAGACAAAGGAGAAAAAAAAAAGAACCTTTAGGTTGTGTTTGTAATAGCATACGAAGTGAGTTAAATTAGACTGTTAGATAGTAAGGGAATTACCCTTGAACCTTTGGTAACCACGAATCTAAAGCCGGCAATGGTAATAAGTACATACCTATTGATAATCACCCTAGATGTAAATGGTGTGAATGCAGAGTCACTGAATGGATAAAAAAACAAGACCCATCTATATGCTGCCTACAGGAGATTCATTCAAACCAAAGACATACACAGACTGAAAGTAAAGGGATGGAAAAGATATTTCATGCAACTAATAGGGAGAAAAAAACAGGAGTTGCAGTATTTTTATCAGACAAATTAGAGTTCAAAACAAAGAAAGTAACAAGAGACAAAGAAGGACATTACATAATGATAAAGGGGTCAGTTCAACAAGAGGATATAACTATTAGAAATATCTATGCACTCAACACAGGATCACCTACATATGTGAAACAAATACTAACAGAGTTAAAGGGGGAATTAGAATGCAATGCATTCATTTAGGAGACTTCAACACACCACTCACTCCAAAGGACAGATCAACTAGCAGAAGTAAGTAAAGAGACAGAGGCACTGAACAACATATTAGAACAGATGGACCTAACCAACATCTACAGAACTCTCCACCCAAAAGCAACAGGATACATATTCTTCTCAAGTGCACATGGAACATTTTCAAGAATAGATCATAACTAGGCCACAAAAGAGCTTCAGTAAATTCAAAAAGGTTGAAATTGTACCAACCAGCTTCTCAGATCACAAAAGTATGAAACTAGAAAAGGAAAAAGTCCTTAAGCACATGGAGGCTTAATAACATGCTCCTAAATAATCAATGGATCAATGACCAAATAAAAAAAAGAGATCAAGCAATATATGGAGACAAGTGACAACAATAATTCAAAACTGCAAGATCTGTGAGATGCAGTGAAGGCTGTGCTAAGAGGGAAGTATACTGCAATACAGGCCTACCTCAGGAAAGAAGAACAATCCCATATGAACAGTCTAAACTCAGAATTAACAAAACTAGAAAAGGAAGAACAAATGAGGTCCAAAGTCAGTAGAAGGAGGGACATAATAAAGATTAGAGCAGAAATAAATAAAGTCAAGAAGAATAAAACAACAGAAAGAATCAATGAAAGCAAGAGCTGGTTCTTTGAGAAAATAAACAAAGTAGATAAACCCCTAGCCAGATTTATCAAGAAAAAAAGAGAGTCTACACACATGAACAGAATCAGAAATGAGAAAGGAAAAATCACTACAGCCACCACAGAAATACAAAGAATTATTAGAGATACTATGAAAAATTATATGCTAACAAACTGGATAACCTAGAAGAAATGGACAACTTTCTAGAAAAATACAACCCAGGAAGAAACAGAAAATATGAATAGACCAATTACCACCAAGGAAATTGAACTGGTAATCAAAAACTACCTAAGAACAAAACTCCTGAACCAGATGGTTTCACTGCTGAATTTTATCAAACATTTAGTGAAGACCTAACACCCATCCTCCTTAAAGTTTTCCAAAAAGGAGAAGAGGAGGGAATACTCCTAATCTCATTCTACAAGGCCAGCCTCGTAGAATACCAAAACCATGCAAAGACATAACTAAAAAAGAAAATTACAGACCAATATCCCTGATGAATATAGATGCAAAAATAATCAACAAAATATTAGCAAACCAAATTCAAAAATACATCACAAAGATCATCCATCATAATCAAGTGGGATTCATCCCAGGGATGCAAGAATGGTAGAACATACGAAAATCCATCAACATCATCCACTACATCAACAAAAAGGACAAAAACCACATGATCATCTCCATAGATGCTGCAAAAGTATTCAACAAAATTCAACATCCACTCATGATAAAAACTCTCAACAAAATGGGTATAGAGGGCAAGTACCTCAACATAATAAAGGCCACATATGACAAATGCACAGCCAACATTATACTTAACAGTGAGAAGCTGAAAGCCCTTCCTTTAAGACTGGGAACAAGACAAGGATGCCCACTCTCCCCACTTTTAGTCAAATACTTCTGGAGGTCCTCACCACAGCACTCAGACAACACAAAGAAATAAAAGGCATCCAGACTGGTAAAGAAGAAGTTAAACTGTCCCTGTTTGTAGATGACATGATATTGTACATAAAAAACCCTAAAGAATCCACTCCAAAACTACTAGATCTAATATCTGAATTCAGTAAAGTTGCGGGATACAAAATGAATACACAGAAATCTGTAGCATTCCTATACTCTAACAGTGAAGTAGCAGAAAGAGAAATCAATCAGGAAAACAATTCCATTCACAATTGCATTGAAAAGAATAAAATGCCTAGGAATAGACCTAACCAAGGAAGTGAAAGACCTATACCCTGAAAACTACAAGACACTCATGAGAGAAATTAAAGAAGATACCAATAAATGGAAACACATCCTGTGTTCATGGATAGGAAGAATTAATATTGTCAAAATGGCCATCCTGCCTAAAGCAATCTACAGATTCAATGCAATCCCTATCAAATTACCAACAGCATTCTTCAATGAACTAGAGAAAATAGTTCTAAAATTCATATGGAACCACAAAAGACCCTGAATAGCCAAAGCAATCCTGAGAAGGAAGAATAAAGCAGGGGGAATTACCCTCCCTGACTTCAAGCTCTACTAGAAAGTCACAGTAATCAAGACAATTTGGTACTGGCATAAGAAAAGACCCATAGACCAATGGAAAAGACTAGAGAGCCCAGATATAAACCCAAACATATATTGTCAATTAATATATGATAAAGGAGCCATGGATATACAATGGGGAAATGACAGCTTCTTCAGCAGCTGGTGTTTGTAAAACTGGAGAACTACATGTAAGAGAATGAAACTGGATCACTGTCTAACCCCATACACAAAAGTAAACTCAAAATGGATCAAAGACCTGAATGTAAGTCATGAAACCATAAAACTCTCAGAAAAAAGCATAGGCAAAACTCTCTTGGACATAAACATGGGCAGCTTCTTCATGAACATATCTCCCTGGGCAAGGGAAACAAATGCACAAATGAACAAGTGGGACTATATCAAACTAAAAAGCTTCTGTACAGCAAAGGACACCATCAGTAGAACAAAAAGGCATCCTACAGTATGGGAGAATATATTCATAAATGAAATATCTGATAAGGGATTGACATCCAAATTATATAAAGAAGTCATGCACCCCAACAAACAAAAAGCGAGTAAGTCAATTAATAAATGGGTAGAGGAGCTGAACAGACACTTCTTCAAAGAAGAAATTCAGATGGCCAACAGACACATGAAAAGATGCTCCATATCCCTAATCATCAGAGAAATGCAAATTAAAACTACAATGAGATATCACCTCACACCAGTTAGGATGGCCAACATCCAAAAGATAAACAACAACAAATGTTGGTGCAGATGTGGAGAAAGGGGAACCCTCCAGCACTGCTGGTGGGAATGTAAACTAGTTCAACCATTGTGGAAAGCAGTATGGAGGTTCCTCAAAAAACTAAAAACAGAAATACCATTTGACCCAGGAATTCCACTCCTAGGAAGTTACCCTAAGAATGCAGCAGCCCAGTTTGGAAAAGACATATGCACCCCTATGTTTATCGCAGCACTATTTACAATAGCCCAGAAATGGAAACAACCTAAGTGTCCATTGGTAGATGAATGGATAAAGAAGATGTGGTACATATACACAATGGAAAATTATTCAATCATAAGAAGAAAACAAATCCTACCATTTGCAACAATATGGGTTGAGCTAGAGGGTATTATGCTCAGTGAAATAAGCCAGACAGAGAAAGACAAGTACCAAATGATTTCACTCATCTGTGGAGGATAAGAACAAAGAAAAAATTGAAGGAACAAAACAGCAGCAGACTCACAGAACCCAAGAATAGACTAACAGTTACCAAAGGGAAAGGGACTGGGGAGGATGGGTGGGAAGGGAGGGATAAGGGGATAAAAGGGGCATTACGATTAGCATGTATAATGTAGGGGGTGGGGGGCATGGTGAAGGCAGTATAGCACAGAAAGGACAAGTAGTGATTCTATAGCATCTTACTACACTGATGGACAGTGATTGTAATGGGGTATGTGGTGGGGACTTGATAATGGGGGGAGTCTAGTAACCATAATGTTGTTCATATAATTGTACATTAATGATAGCAAAATAAAGAAATAAAGAAATAAATGGGAATATAATACTTACTTGACAATGTTGAGATAAAATATGGAAAGTACAGAGCACAGTGCCTGCCACAGAGTAGGTAGTCATAAAAGTTATCTGCCTCTCTCCTACCCTCACTCAGAATTATTGGGGGTTAATAAATCAATGTAAAATACCAAAATGTGAAAGTTTTAAAATTCAGATTTACAATTTTAGCCTGAGAGAATGCTGTGGGAAACATGACTTATTGGCTATGTAAGCATGATTCGTAGGAGTGCAGTGAATGTTTGGGTGCACAGGTGTTTCCTAAAGGGCAATGCCTCAGTGTTTGCTCACCTGACCTACCACATCCATACAGCTACAGCTGATCAACTCAGCAGCTCAATACATTATACCAAATGTCAAAATCTTATAACTGGAATTAACGGAATTAAACTTCACTGTAAGAGAGGTCTTTCGAAAAAATTTTTTTGATGCAGAACACTTTCTCTAAGTGAAGTTTGTCAGACAACCTGAATACATTCAACCCCTGCGAATGGAGCTGTCCTGAAGACCTGCAGAGGGGCTCGGGCTGGGTCGTGTCATGGCGCCCCATCCCCCACCCCCAGGGCCTCCACACGCAGCTACCTACTGACTAAAGCAGCGCAGGCAGGGAGGTGCTGTGGCCCAGAAAGATGCCTGCTTTGTGATTTATTTGTTTGCTTTTTCAGGACCACCCATTTATTCAGGCTAGAAGTTTTATATATCCCTTTATTATCAAACAGAGTGTATGGTGGCAGGTGAGATGGAAAAGGAGAAAGAAGGAACAGAAGACACTTCAAAAACTGGCAAGGACACTGGAGATGAATGGCTCTCCTGACAATGAAAGTTGACGTACAGTTGCCATACTCACAGGGATGAAGAGGATCTGAGTCAGGCCCTGAGGTTAGATTTAAGGTGGTAGTGGGGAAGCCAACCCCCTGGAGGGTTGCAGAGCCAGCCAGGGTCCCAGGCAGTGTTCACAGCTGTACCTCAGCACCTAAACAGTGCCTGGCACCCAGTAGGCGCCTAGTGCGTATACAAGAGCTGCAGAGACCAGAGAGCTGAAAGGCTGTGCTAGAACTGGGGGCAGGAGAGCCCAAGCAGCCGCTTCTGGAGCAGGGCCATCCGCTGTGGAATTCCTCCTCCAAGACTAAGCCAGAGAGAGGCTGGGAGTTGGTAACAACCCAGAAACCCCTGGAGCAGAGGAATGCTGATCATTCCATTGTGGAGGGACACTAGAAAGTTACTGACCTGGGTCATGTTCTCCCAGGGAGCAACTGGATGGCTGCCTGGTGGCCTTGGGGGAACACGCACCATCTGCACCTCTGCAGGAGGGAAAGGAGCAGTGGGCCTGGAACTCTGGACGTGGCTCGGGGGTCTGGCTTCTACCAAAGGTCCAACCCAGACTCAACACTCAGCGCTGAGGTAGCTCAGAACTTGCTGGCCAAGACGATCAGTTCTCTGCACTAGCTCAAATTCCAAGAACTCTCTTCAAAGGGGTTTTACTGTATAGCTTCCATTATTTCAGTCCCAAGTTTCAGGTTCTCTTGACCTAGAAACATAAAGAATCAACCAATCACCTATTCCTCATCTTCCTTTTGACCAGCTGGTGCTTTTTTATTGTTTGCCCTTAAATTTAAGCCAAGGCCAAGTTTTCTCAGAAGCCAAGGTCACCTCTAGTCAAATCTGACCCTCTACAAACAAGAGATGGCACCTTGTCTTTGAACTTGTGTCAAACTGGCTCTAGCCCATCATTCCAATGCCCTCCAGAACATCTTGGATTTTTTAGGCAAAAGAAGAGACTTTTCTTTGTTCTGGTTCTTCCCGTAGCGCCTGGATATAAAGCCAGAGCAGGAATAAGGCAAGGAGAACATCCATACGTCTAAGTGGGGACTGGGTTCAATGGTGACCTTTCCCATTGGACCAGAAGCAAGCAGAACACAAGCTGCCAGCTCAGTGATACCCTTTGGTGCCTCTACAAGGGGTACATTTCTGCCTGGTGCCATGACACTCAACCTGGTGACAAAAGGTTATTCTTTATTTGGTGATAAGAAGGTCAAGCTGCCTTATAATTAAGAGCCGCCAGTGTGAACATGAATGGGACTGATTGCCACAGTCCATCAACCCTTGGCAAACTGGTTTGTTTGGTCTGGACAGCGAACAACATTCCACACTACTGGATTTTTTTCTCCCAGATCCCCTGCGGCTCCATCACCCCCCTCAAAACCCTTTTTAAAATTACAATCTGTTCTGCTGTCTCAAGTTACATTCTGTAAATAATAAGCAACCCTGATGAAATACAAAAAGCTGAAAATTTGTAAAGCAGAAAGGTCTGCCACATCTGTGTCACATTAAACATGCACTCAACAGATTGGTTGATTCCTATCTAATCAGCACACAAGGGTGACATGGGCCAGAAGGATTCTTGTGCCACAGGCCACAGGGCTGAGGGCCACCAGAAGCAGGCAAGAAGGGGCAGGAACTGTACCATGAGGCAGAGATTCCAAGCCCATGGTGCAGATGACACTCAGATGTCAGCCTGCCTCCGCTCTGATGCAGATGTGTCACATCTCCGTGGTCATGGCTGTGGATGGGTCACAGGCAGACAATGCTCAGAGCCTCCTTCCCCACCCTCACTGCTGCTGAAGCTGGGCCCTGGAGGTCAAACTAAGTACCACGTTCTAGTGACAAAATGTCTCATTTGAAGGAGCTGGCTCTCTATACATTAAAATGCTACAAAATAAAAATACAACAGAAGAAAACCAACTGATGTCCACTTGGTAAAATGCTTAGAGGCTACTAGAGATGATAGTTGCTATGGCAGGCAATATTTGGTGTCATCTTTATTTCTTCCAAGCATTTTAAACACACACACATGCACACACATGTGTGTGGGCACTCATGCTCCCAATTTAAGAAAAACTGGCAGAACATAAGAGAGAAATTGGCATGTTTTAAACTTGTGGCATTGTGCTGAGTCCCTGATGATTAGAAAGCTCCAAGTTAGAAAAAACAAGATTTAGACTCAACAAAGAGTCTTTAAGCAGAGGAGCATATGAGCTTCTAAGGATACTCCATGGAAAAACTTAAGCATATCACCACCTCAACCGGCAACCTTACATCTGCATTTCCCCACAACCTTAGGCAAGAAGACCCCAAGGTCCACAGTATGTCTCCATGGCTGCGTTTATAGAGTGTTGACTATAGGCAATGGGCACACTAATCTTCACAATATTCCCATAAGGGAGTATTTTATTAGGATTCCACTGCATGGAGGAGGAAATCGTGCCTTAGAGTATGAAGTTTGTCCAAGGCCATTCAGCTGGCCAGTGGCAAAGCCAAACTTGATCTTGGGTCTTTCTGATTCTCCTGGACTCAAACTTATTATCAGCATGACTACTGATGAAAAACCTCTGTAATCCATCACTGTGCTAAGCACTCAAGAGACCCTAGAGAGATACCAAAGAAGGCAGTAACAAGATCCTAAGAAGCTTACAATACAGTTGGGAAGACTTATTTCCTTGAAATGACTGGAAGAAAGTGAGACCATGTATCAGTGATGAACGAACTAAGAAAGTCATCACTATACACTACAGAGGGCAGGATGGGGCCTCCTGGGGAGGCCTAGTTTCAAGCAGGGCCCTGCCTAATGGCAGAGCAGGATTTTTATTAAAACAATGTGTGACATCACTACTAAACTACAGCATCAGTACTAACAAGTTTCATAACAGAAACTAGTGGTAAACAAATACTAAGAAATAGGAAGAAACAAATAAGATAAAGGCCAGTGCCAATCCGAAAACATCTGTTTAAAGCTTCGTTCTTTTTTTTTATTAAGGTATCATTGATATACAGTCTTATGAAGGTTTCACATGAGCAACATTGTGGTTACTACATCCATCCATATTATCAAGTCGCCCCCACCCCGATCCCATTGCAGTCACTGTCCATCAGTGTAGTAAGATGCTACAGAATCACTACTTGTCTTCCCTGTGCTATACTGCCTTCCCTGTGACCCCCCTAATAATAATGCCCCTTAATCCCCTTCCCACTCCATCCCCACCCACCCTCGCCAACCTCTTCCCTTTGATATCCTCTAGTCCCTTCTTGGAGTCTGTGAGTCTGCTGATGTTTTGTTCCTTCAGTTTGGTTTGTTGTTATGCTCTACAAATGAGTGAAATCATTTGGTACTTATCTTTCTCTGCCTGTAAAGCCTCATTCTTAATGCTAAAGCAACAGATTAAAGAACTGTAAGTAATGATAGATTTCCTTTTATAAAGTGGTGATGCAAACTTTAACTTACAGGAACAGAATTCACCAAGTGACTAGTCTAAATTCCATTACTATTTGGGAGAAAGATATGTGTACTCACATGGATGAAAAACTGATTGAATGACAACTACTGGAAAGGTTGGACCAAGACAGGATGAGAATAGACAGACACATTGAAAAGGAAGACAAACTCTGACCTCAAGGGGTTTAATGAAGAGGATTGAGGCAAAGAATATGCAAAGATAATTCCCCAAAGTAGAAATCCAAATGGCCAACAGAAATATGAAAAGATGATTCAATACTCTAATTATCAGAGAAATGAAAGTAACACTGAAACATTTACTCTCTGAGAGGCAGAGAGTTAAAAGAGTAACAGTGCCTTCCACTTAATACAGTATCTACGTCATAAAGTGCTTGACTGTATTCGGGATGAATAAAAGAGCCAGCACTGGTAGAAGAGTACAGAAATGGGCCCTCCTAAGCACTGTGAGTGGGTGCAATTGTTTCAACTTCCTAGAAGGCAATTTATAATGTGTTTCAAAATAGAAAATGCATAACCCCTGTAACACTAAAGAGAGAATGGTAATGGTATGAAAAAATATATGTAAAAGATGTATGTACCAGCAAAAAATGAGAAACATCCCTCGGTAAAGGGCTAGTTAAATATATTATTGCATGTATGCGATTTAATACTATATAAATGTTAAAAATGATTCACTTTTAGAATGGAGGATGTTCTAGTCATTGAGTGAAAAAAAGCTAGACACCAGTATTTGTGCCTCTATTCATGTAAAGTCATATATATGTATTTGTGCATGTGTGTGTACACATATGCATATACATACGGAGATACCTAGCAAGGTGACAATTATTATGAGCCTTTTGAGTGATTACTGATGGCCAGTGGGATGGAGTTCTTACAATTTCTTCTTTAAAATAGTAATAACAGTACTTATCTCATTGATAAGAAACAGAGAGAATTCATACAAGGTCCTTGGAACAGGGTCTATACACTGTAAGTGCTCATATATTGCTATATTGCTTGAACTTTCAGAACACTTCACATTTGTACAAACTTCTAAACTCAAACAATAGAACTATTTTGTAAAAAAGATGATCCAGGGAACAGTTAGCTCAAACACCAAAATGTCTAAAGTGCACTTGAAAAGCAAAGCATGAATGAGTACAAATTTCTATCAGTATATCCTACATACAAGCATGGGTTGGGAGCGGACTAGAAAAGAAGTCAGAATGTTCAACCTTTGTCGGGAATGGCTTTCTTCTGGATAAGAGGCAGTCCGAGTGGGGATTTCTCGAGAGGAAGGGCCATGAACTGACCATTACTATCCATGCTACTTCTCCCAGAGCTGGGAGGCACAGCCCCACACTGTACTGGATGGGGGTGAAGGCCATGGGTGTTGCTTTGTTAACCTGAGGGTCCTCTTCAGGAGGCTTCCTTCCCAGCCCATCTGACTTATTTTTCCAGCACTGTCTTGCTTTTTGACCCTGGACAGCAGGAGAGAAGGCTTCTCTTGTTTGCAGTAAGTGGCCAGCTCAGAGCGACATGCCCTGCCTGAGGAGTGAGAGGTGGTAGGCAGGGCCAGAACGGACTCAGATGCTTGCAGCACTCTCCCTAAAGAACCCTGCAGGGCAAGACATGAACTGCAAAAGGGGTACCCTAAGAATGGGTGAAAGCAAAATCTCCCTGCCTCCCAGCTTGCCTGAAATTCTCTTGCTGCTAACACAGGGGGAGGAACATCTGGAACTGGTTTTGAGGCTCTCCAGCTGCAGAGCCACTAGAGTTAAGTTCGTGTTTCATTGGAAATTGCATTTCAGGGGCTTATGGACTGTCCTTTCTGATTCTCATCAGGGTGAAGTACAACCTAGAAGACAAGCTGGTTCAGAGACCAGCTTTGCTTTTAAATATTCTCCTTTCCCCATCCCCCTTTGAAAGCACAATTAGTGGTCCAGGTGGCGAAAAAATAAAAAAGAGAAAGGAAAGGACTTGGGGTCATCTCAGGTGCATTTCTATGCCTTCATAAAAATCAGAGGCACCCCGGGGTTAGAGCCGACACCAAACCTGATGAACACTTGTTCCTCTAGAAACAAGGACCAATAAAACTGAATCCATCTGAATCACTGGAGGGCTTGCTACTACAAGACTTGACAAACTGTGGATTCAAAATGTGTTAGAACTTGTTGCGAGTCTAGGAGGCAGTGGGACAAGATGCTAGACCCCTCAGAATGGGCAGCAGAATAAAGTCCCCCCCAGCCACTGTTTGCAGCCCACCAGTGCGACTTGCGATTTGGCTTCCCAGCCACTGGAACACAGGCTTGAGGGAGGCAGAGCCCAGTCAGCACCTGTGGGAAAAGCAGGCACACCGGGAGTCTGCCAAGGGCAGAGGCAGCAGCACCTCTTCCTACCATGCCAATGGTCCTCTGGACCAGGGCAGAGGCAGTGAGGGAGGGCAGGCATGCAGCTTTCCAAAAAGCAAGTTCCTTGGGAGTGGAGAGAAGCAGGCAGGCCCAGGACAACTGTGATTCTGACAAAGGAAGGTGGTCACACTTAAGGCAAGAGGTAACCCTTCAGCCGCTGCTCTTCATTGCTCCCTTCCCATAGGAACACTCAGATGCAAAAGCTCAGACCAGACTTCCTTCTGCATGTTTCAGAAAGCACTGGAACTTTCCAGTACTTTCTCTGTCTTAAGGCTTTTGCAGACAAGAATTTCTATAAATCCCAATTAGTGGATCATCTGGCTACCTCATGGTATCCTCAATCTGAACAAAACAATTCAAAAGAGCAAAACAATTTCTTCCTATGATTTAACTATTCACTATTCCTTTCACTCCTAAAAGACTAGGCATAGCATAATGAGTTCAAATAATGGTACCAAATGAGTTTGAATACATGACAAAGAGAACCTCCAAACATGTGCCCCCCTTAAAAGACACCCAGTACCAAGGTCTGCTCACCTTTGGGTTGAGCAATCATTTCGTGAAGTCCAGACCATAAGTGAGCTCTATCCAGGGACCTACTTCTAGGCTTTTTAAGCAGCTTGCCTATGGATGTGTAACTAAACAGAATCCAACAATCCAGGGCTGGCCAGCTGCTTAGTCTTTTTACCTCTTCTAGAAGTCTCTATTTCAGGCCCCACAGCACCAGAATAAACAGAAGTTATCCTTGGCCACCAAAAGGCCACCAAGGTGTGTTGAATGCACACTACTTGGATACTCTCCTCCCAAGGCTTCCTGTACTGTGTACCAGCCAGAGTTCCCAGGAGACCCGCTGGTGAAGGCGGCCTTGGGTGCACGGCAGAGTAAAGACAAGCTGGAGCCAGGCTGTATCACTGCTCTTTTGCACTGGCAAATTCTGAGCTTGAAGGCTGCACTGGTTCATCATTTGGGGGTTGCTGGGGGTGAGGGGAGACACAGAAGAGAGGACCAGGGACTGCGTAGCTCCTGGACACAAAGCTCAGCGACCTGGTTCCCCAGATACTGGCACTGAAAGACTAGGACCTCCCAAGCTCCCCTCACACCATCTCTGGGTCAGGCTGGTAGAGCTGAGAGAATATGGTAAGCACCCTTCACATTGTGATATCCAAAGTTTGTAGCCCCTCTCCTCTACTACCTGTACTGTGTCTTTCCCCAAATCTTTTGGGTCATAGGCAGAAATCCATTTCCTACCTTCCACATCCAAGAATCAAAAGGAAGTAGATCTGGGACCTGGTAAGACGCTTCAGATTTAAATCATGAGGCCTTTTGATAGGAGAGACCAAGAGTTGGTCCTGAAATGGTACAGAAATTAGGAGTGTGTGCTCTGCATTCGGATCTCCAGCATTCAAATTTTGGTTCCCTTTCTCACTACCTTTGTGATCTTAGACAAATTATATAGCCTCTCTGTACCTCAACTCCCCTATCTGTAAAATGGGGAAGGCATAGCACCTATCTCACTGGGTTGTTATAAGAATTAAATAGTAATGACAGCAATACACATAAAATGCTTAAAATAGTGTGCAGCATGTGCAAGCACTCGCTATCTGGTGCATCGCCATCCAGAGCACCTCAGATGCCTTCTCTGTTGCAGCTTTCTGGAAGTGACAGAAATACATGTCTTGTTGGACAGCAGAGACAAAGGACAGGCAGGCCCCCAGTTTGGCCAAAGGATGTGGCTGGCTAGCAGGAAGGCCTAGACTATTCCTTAACCTGCCTTTCCCTTGGGCCCTCTGGATATGAAGAGCCCTTTCCTTTTCACTACTTACACCAAAGGCTGACTGTGTGTCCATTTACTCAATGTGGCACTATTTCACGAAGCCAGGCTTCCCCAGGCTACCTGTGACAAGCCACCTGTCCCCCATGCCCTCCCTGCTGAAGGGGCTGAGGCCCTAACGGTGGCCTGCCTGACAGGCAGCACACCAGGCTAGCAGGCGTCCCAGGGGCCAGCCTTCCACCTGCTCTGCTTTAGCATGTCGGCTTAGCTGTGGAAAGCCAGAAAGTGAGGGTATTAACAGCCTTTGAGGAGGCCGCGCAGCAGGGAAGGGAAGACGGCTCAGCAGCTGGAGAACGCTCCACCATCGGCATCCAGCCACCTCTGCCGCCGACGCGGCCTCCTCAGAGACGGGTAGGTTTCCTGTGGTGTCAGCCCCACTTCCTTCGGCAACATTATACTGCAAACAGAGAGCTACTTTGAATAAAGCACCATGGTGTCCCGTTTCTGGCTGAGAGGGAGGAGGCAGGCTGCTTCCCTGCTCTAGAGGGAAACCCTCTCTGGATGGCATTTCTTCCCTTTCCCCAGGCCTGAAAGGCTCTGCTTGAAAAAAAGAAACATTCAGGCTCTCCTTCCTGACCTCAGACGGGCGAGTTCTGAATGACAGCTGGGTCTATTACACGCGGTGTGAGAGGGTTAAACAGGACAGCCGCCCCAGCTCCTTATAAACGCTCGCCCTGTGGACATGTACTGGTTGGCGGCAGTACAAGACCGAGCTGTGTTACACGCCTTAACGATATGGTTCAACTGTCGGTCAGGCTTGGGCCTGGCACTGGGCCAGACCGCAATCAATGGGACACAGAACCTCCCCCCTTTCAGATCATCACGAAGGCTCGTATTATCTCCTTTTCGTTGTGCTGGTTAAATTTATGGAGCAGAACCCTGAAGCCGCATTCCTTGGCTTGGGCCGGCCCACGCGGCCCTCCTTCCCTTTGTTCCGTCCTGTAAGCGAGCCCCGCTTCGAAGGACTGCAGGGTTGTTAGTTCAGGCACCGACTGTTTGCTCATGACTGAAATGAAGAGAGTTCAGTGGAAGGGCAAAAGGACAGCCCAAGTGTAAAACCCCATCCCAGCAGGCCCTGGGCCCTGACATATAGGCCTCGAGCTGCTCCTGCATGTACAATTTCACTTTGTTCTCACACAAGCAAAATCTTCAGTCTGCTCTATGATAAACCTTCTATGGAACAGCAACCAAGTCCTCCGGCGGCACCCCTCTATGTGAACTTGCGGGTTCCGGAGCTCCATGGGAGGCAAGCTTGCTTGTGACATAGCCAAGACACTGGAAGAGCTACAGCCATCTTCCAGTCTTCCTGGGTCCCACAGGGGATGGGGATGCAAACATTGACTAGCAGTCTATTTTTAATATTAATATTTAATACTGATATAGCAAAAAGCAAATTGGCTTTTCAGGCCTTGGCTACAAGGGTGGGCTATATAAGTGCTGTACGTGAGAGCATATGCCTGCATGTGTGCAAGAAGGGCAGGTACCCATAGTGGATTCAGTCTCATGGAATCAAAACAGGAGATGGTCCCATGCACTAGACCTATTGAGTCTGCCCAGTTGCTCTCATCTTTGATCTTTAGTAACTTAGTGTACAAAGAGTTAAACAGTCAGCCCAATGGACAGCCCTTCATTTTAGTTTTGGAGTTTAAGCCAAGAGGGGAGCACTTTGGAGTGGCTCTGGAGGGGTGCATTTACAGCTCATTCCAGAGGATGCCATCTGATGGCCTGAAAGCTAAGTCTCCCAGTGGGGACGCCAGACCCTCCAAGGGATGCGTTGTGAATCATGGCTCATCATATATGTCTGCTGTGCTTCAGTGGGTCCAGCTATAAAATGAGGCTGCAGGGTTGAATGGTAGAAGTCTGGAATAATTACTAGAACTCTTCTAACCAAGGTCCAAGCATAATAGAGACGGAAGGACTAAGAGGAACACACAGTAAAAAATACCCAAGTCAGAACCAAACTAAAGGCACAATGAGAGGCTCAGGTAGGAAAGCCTTTGAGGGGAATCACTGCTGACCCATAAGTGCTTTCCTGCCAGTTTTGTCTTTACAGCCACGGCTAGGCAACACACAACTAGGGTCCACGTGTGTTTACAACGTGCAGTAAGGCACTTTCCAATTCTGGGTAGGAGCAGACTTCTCTGTTTGAAATCAGACCCTGGTTCAATCTGAAGGTGAAAACTGTGCTTTGCGATTCAAACCATGTATATTCAAAGCAGGTATTTCTGAATAGAAACTGTACATGTGCTCTTGCATTTTTCTTCGCAAGGTTTGCTTTTCCCTATGCTGATACTTAGAGATGAGCAAATAAACTAGTCATTCCAAAAACCTAATGCACCTTTTTTTGGGGTAGACAGATGCCAGGGAATGAATGGACCATGGAAAACTGTCTCTTGTTATTGAGGATTCCTCTTCCTTATGCTAATCCTGCTTTTGTATACTATTTGTTCTGCTTTGTTAAAAATATAGGTTCTTAAGTTAGGAAAGAAGAGGCAAGAAGATGTGAAATAGGCTAATTTAGGAAATTCTCAAGACGAATGTGCAATCCTTTGTCTGTCTCTACTTATTTATATACAAATTCAGGGTTCAGTTAAGTCTTTAGTCATAGTAACCCTTCACATCTCCCAGGACAATCCACAAAGCACTTGCACACACATTACCACGCAGGTTACATTAATAATCATAAAAGAATGCAGTCAGGTACATAACAGAAGAGGACTCCTGAAGGCCTACCTGGCGCATCCTGAGTCCAAACTACATCAAGATTCTTTGCTATATTAAAATTTGGAAAACTGGACCCACCCCTGAGAATGAGACTCTATTATGGGTCAAGACAGACTTTGAGAACTTATAGTGACCTGGATGCCCCTACTTCCTGCTGGACTGTCTCCATCTCAGGGTCTCCTGATGACCATATTCCAGGGACATAAAATCACAAGTAAATGAAGAGGCCAGAACCTGAAAATGTAAGGACACAAGTTGCTTACCAACGGGATGCAGCAGTAGCAGCACACACATCCAGAGCTGCCATCAGCAGACTGCCTGCAGCACCCACTTCTCTCCTGAGCTACTGGGCACTGTTACTTACTTTAGCATTGTGGGTAGAGCTAAGAAGGACTAACTGGATACTAGTTGGGAACTAAAAGGAATTACGTTTTAGAATTTGCTTGTTCACACCATATGCACATTCATTCTTGGTGCAAAACAGCCTCTGTTGAGGTTTTTTTTAAACACTGATTTTTTAGCCATCAGCTAAACAAAGTTGTGAACACTCAAATACCTCTACAGTGAGCACTGGGGAGTGCCCCATCTACATGGGTTTGTTGGGATCTTATATTTTATGTAGCTGTCCTCCCACACTCCCCCCACCTGACCTAGCCTGTCACTGTCTGGGGCCACTTGAATTTTCCCAGAGGCGAAATCAGAGGGAAGGCTGAAGCAGAGACAGAGCAGGCAGTGGCCATAGATGCAGTCCCTCAGGGTATTAGGGGTAACCAACTTGAATGGTGCTAGCCTAGCTGGCGTTCAGACTACAGCCAAGGGCTGCTCAGGAGTATTTGAGGTACACCACCACTTCAGATCAACCTACTTCCTTTTTATTTTTAGAAAACATTATTAAGCTTTCACATGTTTTGCCTGGGCTTTTTTCATGCCAATGCCCGGCTTCCTCCTGGATGGCAGAGCCAGCCCTCTAGACCCGGGCCCCTCTCTACCTTCCTCCAGGGAGTTAACTGGTCATTCACCTCAGCCACGCAGACGCAGAGGTGACAGGGCCAGGGCGACCCACGCACCCTTTGAAGTGGAGAGACTGACCTGAGGAGGGGACATAAAGCTGTTCGCACGAGGCCACGAAGCAGAGCACTGCCAGGGCTGGAATCAGGGTTCTGGCCTCACGATTGGCAATCCTGTTCTCTTGCCAAGAGGCCACGCTGCCTCCATTACCCAAACGGAAGATCCAGATAGGTTATTTTGATCACAGAGACTTAAGTCAGGGAGGAACTGATCCTACTCTGACAGATTAAAAAAGGAATGTGAACTGCTGGCACTTCAACACAATAAATCAGGATGAGTCCTAGGCTACTCTGTCAGTTCCAGCACTACATTCTGGGAGTAAGAATAAAATCCTGTGAATCCTACCCCCAACTTTCAAGAAAAAAAAAAAGTCTGGGGTATATTAGATTTCAATAAAAGGTTTTTAAAAATCTGCCACAAGAGCATGCTATACTTACCTGATGGTCTCTCTAAGTCTAGGTCCCAAATGAATGGCCCAGGCTGGATGCAATTCTCCCATGCACCACCTCCCTTGCTCAATGGACACCCAGTTTCCTAGGAGGCGCAAGAAAGCAACAGGAGCTACATTTCTGGAAACTGAACAATGGGAAGACGAGTTTTGAAATGAATTACGAAATGAGTATTTATAATCTAAGGAAAAATCATTTTCAAAGGCTCAAGCTTTACAATAACCCAAAGTTATCTCCCCTTACTTTCATTGTGCAGAAACCGTGAAATAAAGAGTGCATGATAAAAGTGATGTTTTAAAAAGCCCAATGAACCTAGCCAGAAATGAAAGAAATAGCTTTTTTTTCCTTTTAGATAGCTCTGCACCCAAGAGCACTTTTGTTTTTTTAACAGACATAGGGGGACCCCGACCCATATGATAATGTGAGACTGTCCTGGCAGAAGTCACACAGATAAGCCCTTGATAGTTTCAACAGCCCCACAGAGGGAAGGTCTGATTCTACAATTCAAAAGCCTTCAACGATACTGAACAGTAGACTGTCATGAGTCTGGAAGATATAACCGTTTTTGAAGAATGCTTTCCAAACCACGTAATGCTTTCAAAGCTGTTTATCAAAAGAGCTGTATGAGTGACAGTGGCCTGAAACAGTTTGTCAGCTGTTACAGAGTCAAATG
Organism: Manis javanica; assembly: GCF_040802235.1. Lineage (NCBI taxonomy): Eukaryota > Metazoa > Chordata > Mammalia > Pholidota > Manidae > Manis > Manis javanica. The sequence continues at coordinate 9,470,043 of NC_133159.1, read as the reverse complement.
CCCTATCCTAATGTCTGTAAGTGTGCCATCATTCACGGCTGTTCTGCCCTTGGCAGACAACAGATGCCAGGGTTTGGGGACATTCACTACATAGCTCTTACCCGACAAACCTGGCTCCAGGACAGATTTCCATGTCATGTGGGGCTTTTGGCTGAACTCTGCTCGAACCCCGAGGCATATCATTTACAACAGACACTAACAACAGTTTGGGATCACCTGCTCTTCACAAATGGGTTCAGAGCAAGTTCGTAGCCTCTGCACACCTCTTCCAATGTGCACACCTCGTACACAAAGGTTGAGTGCCCAGGTGAGTTCCTCCACTCAGCAATTCCAGCCATGTGACTATCACAGGTTTGTAGGCCTGAGTTTGTCTATTTTGTGTGAAGAAAGAGAAAAGGAAGGACAAAGACCCAGCAAAGCAGAAGAACTTGTCTTAGCACTACAGCAAGTGGTCAGCAAGTTTTCAGGGTCAGGGGATAAATAAGAGGCAAAGATAGAATCCTTGTTTCACTCAAACTCAACATCCCATTTTCAGAGAGCACACAAATGCCATTTCCTGAGCCCTGACTACTCGCTGCATGTCAGGTTAAGTGCTTTATATACATAAGTCATGTGGTCCCTATAACCACCCACCGAGGTGGGCGTTACTACTCCTACGCCACATGAGTCAAAGGAACCTCACCTCAGAGGTAAGAAGGGGGCAATAACGTGCTCCAGACCATAGCTAAGAAATAACAGTGAGATGATGCAAACCCAGGGCTGTCTGACTCCCTTCTAGGCCCTCTAACCTCGTACTACACATGCAGGTACCAAGCAGTGCTGTGGGAGCCCCCTCCTGAGTCCTGAAAATGCCTGGTTTCTATTTTACACCAGATGCCACAGGCTCCTTCCCATTTCCCCTCCAGAACTGAGAAGACCTGTGATTTTATGTTCTTTCCACATCTTTTTCTGAAATAGGCGCTTCTCTTTGAAGAAAGAGACCTCTTGCCCTTGGAGTGTCAAGATAAGAAAAACTTTCAGCAACTTCCCTTAGAAACTACAAAACACCCATCAGCACCCAGGATCTAAGTACAGTCGCTCACCAGCTGCCGGCCCCTCTAAATAGCTTTTATGGTTCAATGAGGAGTGGTGACAGGGCCATGTCACTACCGTGGGGTGTGCTATTTCTTTCATGTTCCTGGGATCTGACAAGAGCCTTCTACAACCTGTTTCTTTACAACACACAGAATGAGAGATTAAAGACCAATACCAGACTTAAAGCTGGGGCTGGGACTAGCCACAGCTTCTCTCCAGACGTATTCTACATCTTCCTGGGAGTGAAGGACCCCTGACCACACGCAGATGTTGTTCCAATGTAGAAGTGATGGTTCAACGAGATAATACATGTAAAACACACAGAAAGGTGCCTGGATCATAGTAAAAGTTTTAAAGTATCAGCAATAATACTATTATTTATTAATACCAATCTTAAAGAATGTTCTAGCAGAAATAATGGATACAGATTTCAGTAAACATTAATTCAGAACTACTAGTTGGAAGTAGACATCAAGAAAGGATGAATGAATTAGCGAAAAATTTCAATAGGACTTCTGATTAAATACTGCTGATTTAGTGCACAGACCCCTCTAAAGTGAAAGCTAAGGGATGCAAATGGCATGAATCTGAAGAGATTAAGAGAAGGTATCAATGGTCTTAAGGAGCTGAAAAGCAGATGGACAAGTGGTGCTGAAATGTGGGCCTGAGGGAAGGGAGTTCACAGGACAGTAAGTCATCAGTACGGAAAGTACGGCCTCTGCATCTCAGAAGGATGGAGGCACCAAGGAGCCGTGAAGGCCTGGGCCTAGGAGAGGACAGGGCAGCAGGTGTGTGAGGGGTGAGAACAGGGAGAGTGGCTGAAAGCCTGTGTAAGAAGCAGTGAGACCTGCTGGTCCCTGTCTCAGTCCTCAGCCTGCTCCTCCTCAGCAGAAGACTGGGATCAACAGGTCCCCCCCACCACCCCATCTTCCCAGGAAGGCCCCAGGCTCCAATCTGCTTGTTAGGGCCTCCTCTCTCCTGGGGAGAGGAACAAATAGTCGAGAATTACCAAACATCTGAGAGCTGTCTCTATCATGGAAGAAAACGACCAAAACAAACAAATGCAGAGCGGACATTCAGAAAGCACCAGGACACCGGCTTTGTGATGGACCTGGAGAGCTGCCTGTCCAGAGGGGACCGGGAGGCATCTAGGGGAAGAATTTCTAAGAAAGAGAGTGAAACCGATAAAGTACTTCCTACATTTTTTACAAAACATATAGACGTACGTTTGTGGATAAATTAGTACAGGCAGATAATTTTTTTAAAAGGAATTATTAACCTCAGAGTAAAAACAGTGGAAAATAAGAGTTTGAGGATAAACTGGGAAAATGAATATAGAAAACTGAGCCAACAACAATAGTGAAGGCAGTTACTAACTCTAGGGAGAAAAAAAAACAAACCAAATAGTTAAAAAGAAAGGAAACATAATCATAGTAACCTATGTGAAGCCACTGGGGATACTATTTCCATAGTCTTAATAATACAAAAACTGAAAATTGATTTACCCAAAAAGGGTGAATAAATATACTGAAAAACGTGGGGAGGGAACATGTGTGCACAGCAATAGGAAGTCCAATGATGTCAAGAAATAGCACTATACTCTTGTTTTTTCTAAGTAGTATGGAGGTAAATAAATACCTCCAAATTAAACAAACAACCCCAAGTACTGAAAGTGGCTGCCTTTGGGGGAGCAGGAATCAGAAGTAGGGAAAAGTTGGGCAGGAATCTCCTGGTCCTTGTTTTCAAACATGCAGAAGTCTTTGTAAGTCTTTAAAAGTGTGGACAAGTATTTACTTTGATAAAATGCAATTTAATTTGAAAAGATTAAAAGAAGGTCACAGTGAGATAATTAAGATAAAAATAATAGGTTTTGAAAATGTAATTGTTCCTTCTCAAACTATTCAAATTCAGTTAGACAATATCCATCATATTATTGATAAGTTTTCACAAATGCCTAGGGTACCTAACTGGTTTTCTTGGTTTCACTGGATATGGCTGGTAATTGTCGGTCTGCTTTTGTTATGTATCTGTATTCTTATTCTGTTAATGTGTGTATGCAATTTAATTAGTAGTTTGTTAAAACCTATACATGCTTATGTTACTCTACAAGAAGTTATGTCAAAGAAATAATCTTCCCATGTTTTCTTCCGTCTGCTACTTCTATAGCTTTTCTTCTTCCTAATTACAGCCCTTTAGTAGAATTCGTGCCTCATATCGAAAATTACCGAATATCATAATTCTTCCAAGTGGTAAAGATACCTTAAGACAAACGCTGGGCATAGAACCCACAGGGCATAAATCTGCAAAGAAGTAAAAAGCTAACCTCTTCAAAGAATATTGCTTCTCTCTCACTTACCAACTTTACATGTCCCTGTATGGCCCCGGAAGATGACTGGTTAGCCAGAGACGGGTAAGATTCCTCAAGGGAGGAACAACCTAAGACAGGCACAGTCGCAGGGGGGCCATCAGGTGAGAAATTGGGGATCAACAGAGGGGAGGCTTAGAACCTCACCCCCCCTGTTTTGAGAGAAATCTTCTGCATCCGTGGATGTTTTGTTGCCCTTGTCTAGCTTGGATTAATACTTAGTCCATAGGCACAGACCTGATCATCTACATTTGCCCTCTTACAGCACTAAACTATGTTTTCTACCTTTATCTTGCATCTACCTACCACTTCAGCATTTTATTTAAAAAAAAATAAGGGAGAAATGTGGGATTCACATATAAATCAAGTATAAAAATCAAATGAATAATCATATCTGACCTGACTGTTTATAGTTCATGATGTGTGATCAAAACCGAAAGTTTCTGTGATATGACTGCCCTTGCACTGTTCACCATGTAAGAACTTATTCACTATGTAAGAACTTGTTCATCATGTAAGAACTTGTTCGTTATGCTTCAGAAGATTGGAGACTGTTGAGAATTAGGCTTTGGGTTGATTAATGATTGTACATTGAGTCACCTATACAGAATTGTATTGTTAACAACCATTTGATCAATAAATATGAGAGATGCCCTCTCAAAAAAAAAATTTAATTGTTCTTATTAATTTTAATAGCTAAATAATATTTAGTAAATACATATAAGGTGAAAAGAATAATTAAAAAATCAAGAGATCATTAGCCAATTGTGGACAATTATTAAATCTAGGATAATATGTTTTGAAAGGGCTGCGACGGACGTGGAAATAAAGTGGAAAAAAAATGCCTCTAACTACCAAACCTCCCTGAGACACACCACCACACAGAAGCAATTTAGTTGTTTTCAAGACAAATAGCAAGCCAAATTGATAACAAAGTGGTACTTCAAGAAAACAGTACGAAATTGCTTTAATGAACAAAAAAGACCAATTTAAGAATAGTAAAACAAAACAGCTTGGCGACTCTCAAGAATATTGAAGATTCTTCAAAGCAGTTTGTCTTCAAGTATTTAAATATTCTCAGTGCTTAATACCTATTATATGCTTGGAATATAGTAAAAGGTCAATACTTAACCAATTAATGAATTCCTATTGTCAATTTGCCTATACTGGAAGCAGTGTGTTTATTAAGCAATTGGATCTGAATACCATAAGTTTGGAATTGGCTAAACTGATTAACGGGTCCCTCAATATTTGAAACAACATGAAAACTCTCTGAGGTTCGCATCTTTCCATGAGGGGTATGAAAGACACCCACATGGTCATTTGGCCTTTAAGGCCTTAGAAGGTGGGCAGGTGCCAGTTACTACCGCCCTAACTGAGCCACTGGGGTACATCAGTGACATTTTGGGAGCCCATGAGCTCTGCCCTGTCTATCCTGGCAGTACTCAGTAAGGCTACGTTGGATTCAACCAGTCCTAACCCACCAGGGTTAGCCAGGGTTCCTGTGACCCATCCTTCTCATAATGAGGAGTTTTGCCCTGACTCTCCTTTGAAGTTTTCTACAGTCCCTGTGATTTTATGATACAGCTTGGGTCCCCCCTGCCATTATCTATGTTTGAAGTATGTTTGGGGAAAATCTACTAGGAGCTGTCTCTGGTGTTAACACAGAACAACTGCCTCATAAAAACTGCTTTCCACAGGGAGTTCAAAGGGGCTTATCCAAATACTGTGGGTTTGTCCTGCTCCTCCAACTTTGCTAGGGTAAAAAGCTGAGGTTTTGCTAAGTAAACTCTGACACAGATTTCCAGAAAGAGCTGAGGGCAGTGCTAACACACCCAAGTGGCCTCCTGACAAGATGGACCTCATGCTTTGAAGCAATCTGCTCAGCACTTACTATGCTGCTGAAGTTAAGATTTATTGGGACAGTCGGTTAAGGTGAAGGACTAAACTAGGTAAATTATTGTGAGAGGTCTTTCTGATACGTGATAAAACCTTTCCAGTGGTAACGTCAAGAAACCCAGTAAAAGTCAGGAGCAAACCAAGAGAACTGACAACTGTTGGCAGGAGGCCTAAGTGAAGCATCATATTACAGTGGCTCCTAGAGTTTAATCCATATTAATCCACCACTGCCAATATGTGCTGTTTGTCAGCAGGATGATGGGTCACCACCATATTTTCAAATAGAACAGTTTGTCAAGAAAATTAACCAGGTACAGGTACTTGTTAGCTGGTGGCATATTCATGAGTCACAGAAGGTGCAAAGAGTGGCACTGTTTTGCATTTTTGCAAATCTCTTTAAGTCTTGCTCAATAAGAAACAGCTGTATTATCTGCTTCTATAATCTGTTACAATATCACACACTCTGTAGCTTCTGGAAAACTACTCTGTACATTCATTAGAGAATATTATCATAAAAATATTTACTACCTATCTATCTATAGGTTTGACCTTATGGATCCCTGAAAGGTTCTGGGGTTCCTTAGGTGTCCTAAACTCCTATTTTGAGAAGCTCTGTTCTAAAAGGACCCATATGGACAACTTCTGTGCTAATTATAAATCAATTTCCTCCTTGTATTAAAGTAAATCCACTAAGAATATAGATTAGTAACACTGTTAACCTGATTTGAATTATATAAACATGACACAATAAAATTCTATTTCTTTTAAAGTATACCAGGCTTAAAATGTTTCACTAATTCAATCTTATCCACCCCTCCTCCGCCAATCTGACAAATTAGTGAGAAACAGCAAGAACCTGTCTTTGAGAAGCAGTCTGTCAAAAGAGTACTAGATAGAGGCATCAGGGCAAGGAAACTTAGGGTTCAGTATAACCCCAAACCTACCTTTTCTTCCTCCCAAGATTGTGAGCCTTTACTTGTAATACAATACTACAGTCTTCAATTCCCTGCTAGCCCATTTGTTCTTTATGTATCTCAGAATCACCTTACAGTCTGAAGCTCTCTGGGAGCAAGGGATTTGAATTCAAACCTGGGTACTCTCTTTAAGGGAGATTCCGATTTCACCCTGAGCAAAGAGGGATGATTCTGTAAGGGAAAAACCATGAAAGACATAGGGTAGTCATCAAATATAAGTAAACTTTTTTGGCAGAGGAATTCCACAAACAGTAAATGGCTCTTTATTCTTTTCTAAAGCACGAAGTACAAGATTTTTCTCAGGAAGAAATAATATGGTTGTGTTTCTCTTGAAGTTCAAACCCAAAATCTCAAATGCAGACAGACATCCAGAGTTTTAAAAATCAAGTCATTGAATGAGGAAGGGACTATAGATGCACAATGGCTACATCTGATTATTGAACTTTTTAAATGGAAGAAACCAAAACAGAAAGAAATCACACTTTTCATTCCATTTTCTTTGAGCTAAGACTTGCTGGTTGAGATACGAGGACTTACTTTAAAAATGTACGTGCCTAAATTCAGTTTATTTTTACTTTTGGAAGCAGGATTGTGCCGTTTCCATGAAGTCAGTCATCTCTGTATGCCAAAAATGGCAAAAAATAGACACTCTCTTTTCTAGAAAGGATTATAATGTACCATGACCAAAAAAGTGTGTGTTTTTTTCCCCTAACAGATAATCTTGCATAAAAATGAGTCATGGGATTTCAGAAATGGAAAAGCTTTTCTCAAATATGTGTGTGCAGGAACACACACACTTTCTGTTTTTTTTCAGCAACAGATCTGAGCTTCCCATAAGTTATGTTATAATGACAATGGTATCATCTGGAGCCTTTGAGTGAAAGGAAGGTACGGTATTTAGAGTTCAGCAAGAGGGAAGAAGCCTGTCTTAGAAAATAAAATTTCTCTGCTTGTGTTCCTGTGAGAGGAATTTTATCTTATAAGGCATGAAGGACTGCTAAAATGTTTCTTAAAAAGATCTTATCCTGTAACTTCATCAGCTTACTTTCAGACCTGATTGAGACATCCTATGTCATTAACACAGCTCTGAATGCTGTTTCTCCTTCTGGGGTTGTGCAGGAGTGAAAAAATGACCCATCCACCTTCAAGCACTCTCTGGCAAGGCCTGGTTTGGTGAGATCAGGATATAAGACTATATGGCTCTGGCCTCATACATACCCAAGCGTGAGCAGAAGACAGATCAAGCGGCTGCCCCCTAAAACCACTGTGCCACTTTTGGAGGACAAAGGATAGGTATGATTCGCCCCTTCCTCTCAGTTGGATGCAACAATAATTTTGTAGTTTCACTGGAATTATGAAATTGACATGCCAACTAATGCACTGACTACACCAAGCAGCAGATAGTTACTAAACCAACAGACATACATGACTAACGATGAGAACCAGAGCCTCAGGTTCTAGCTCTCACCTGTCAATATACATGTCTTTATATCAATGCCACTGAGGTCTACAGGGGTCACGTGGAAGGAGTGCCTTATACTTTTTAAATGAGTATTAGGCAGTAGCTACAGGATGACATGATTTATCTTTCTGAAGGGTTAATTTTACTGGGTAGCAATAAAAAATATTATCCTATCTTTAAAAATGGGATGAAAGTGTGAAATTCATTTACAGTTTTGAGATAAGGAACGGAAACTTTTCAAGCAATGTTGGACTTGCTCTGACCTCAGACACATGGCCTATCAGACCATTTTCTTCTGACTTAGATGGGACACTAGGGGGAAAAATTGAGAGCCCTGGTGTATCTAACAAACATCTACAATTTTTATTTCATTTTTACCTTTGGAAGTTCCTTAAAGGCTCAGTTCTACCAATTCTGCCTGATGTGTAATGCATAATACCAAGAAGAGCAAATGGCTACTTTCAGAGAAGAATTATTATTAAAAGCAGTATCGCAGACTAAAATGAAAGAGTACTGGGGCATCTTCTGAATTCCCTTTGCTGCCTGTTTTCTGACCAGTCCAACCTGACAGCATTGAAACTCTGGTGACCCAAGAGGGTCTTAACCCCTTTATCCCGGAAAGCCATAGGTAAGGTGCAAACACAGTTAACAAAACGGGTGTTGCCTTAAGAAAGCCCATTTCAATTTCACATCTAAGAGGCCATTAATCGAAAGTATCTTTAAAGTTTTGGGTGTGTCTCAGGGGTGTTTTTACTGAGAAAGTCAAATATGCCCACCATAAATCTTCTCTGTGAAATCAACCAAAAGGTTACCCAAAAGCTCTTAGAGCAACTGGAATGTACTTTCATGCGCACAATACAGGGGTCCTGGGATTCCAGAACATTATCAAAGTCCTGATGGCTATATTCTTAAACACTGATCTATCATTAGCCTTCAAATTCCCCACTCCTCCTTATCTAGCTTCAATAATGAGATAAGCATTAACACTCCTGAGCTTTGCTAAATTAGTTTAAAGATTTCAAGTTCTGCCAGCTCCCACTTCTCCCCCTGTTTTGGGTCTTGACTTAAAAGGTGAAGAAATATTTTGGAGGGAACCTCAAGGTCCAGCTTCATAAATCTTCATCGGCTACTTTCCTAAAATGTCATGCAACCAAAGCCTACAACAGATGGTATTTAGAGAAACAAATAAGCAAGCCCATAGCCCTGAGTTGGACACCCCTCTCTTTTCAGTGGCATCTTTGCCTTCTATTGGGAAGTGGCTGCTCCTGGGTCTCTGTAGCTTTCTCCCAAAGTATCTTTTCAAATGCCACCACCAAATCCTACCACGCATGCAGAGAACTGGGCGCACAGCCCTGTGCGTGCCCTGCTTTGGTGTGCTCTGTTTGAAGGATGGTGGGCTTTTCTACATGGCTTCAGCACCACAAGTGTGGCTGCACTGGTGCCACTTTCATACCCTTGGGAACAGATAACTGCGGCCCGGGACATGTAGACTAGAAGACGCAACCTGAGCCAGCAGAACGTTGCCTTGGAAAAGGCTTCTTATTTCAGTTCCAAACCGCACATACTTGTACAGTGAACAAATGCAGCAGGGGATATTGGTTCACAACACTCACGTCGAGGCCAAAGGCTCTGCTGTCCTCCGCCCTCTTCTCGTCCCCACCTCCACCTGCCTTCCCAAGAACTATTAGACTGCATGGAAATTTCTGAGAACAGTTAGGTGGCTGTCTCTTTGGAAAGCCTGCACACTCCAACAAGGAGAGGAGCTTGGAAGTATTTTAATCTAAAAGAACCCCAGGAGGGGGGGGTTCCCTATAAATAAAATCATGTTGACATAAACACAAAAAGGAGCCAATATTTCCTGTAAGGCCACTTTTCGGATGGATTACTGGAAGGAGTATTCTTTCACAGTTTCATGGCTTGCTTTGCTATCATCTGCTTAAAATTTGGGTCATTTAAAACATAGATGCTGAGATCTAAGCCTTCACTTGGATGAAATATTACAAAGGAAGCAGAAAGTCTCATTCCAAGAGCAGACTCAGAGGCAGAACTCTTGGACTCCTGGGTTCTATTCCTGGCTCAGTCCCTGGGCTCAGGTCAACCTTCGGTCAGAATCTCACTTCTAATCCCTTCAAATCATTTGTTAGTCCCTGTTGTCTAAACAGTGGGGAAAAACCCTGAGTAACACCCCTGGATGCTGTTCAATCAACTGGGATGGTTGGAGATGGTTATAACTCACTTCCAAGAAACCAGGGTGATTTATCCCTTGGTAGAACTAGTATGTTCCTAAGAGAGCGCAGTGTCATCAGAACAAACCCGTAAGGCACGGAAACATTTCTCCACCTGCAAAGAGTCTCTGTGTTCCTTTAACGTGACTTTCAAAAATAGTGTCGCCCAGTATTTTATAGTTGTTTATAGCTTCCACATAACTCTGGTTGGGCTTCAAACCTTAGAGAGGCCGAATAAACAGAGAGGCATATTTATTCACAATTTACAGATGAAAAAACTGAGGACTAAATACCAGGAGACCTGACCATGGGCCCAGCATTAATAAGTAACAGGGTTTGCACCAGACCTATTGTTTTCCAGGGCAATTGTTCTTTTTTTCTAACACATGGATCTTCATTCAGAACCCTACTTTTGGACCTAGACAAATGGACTGGGGGAAATCGCTTAAAGTGTTTCGGGAGAACTTACCGTGGCTCTTCCCTGCGAGAGAGAGGTAAGGCCCCGATCAGCATGGGTCCAGCATGTGCCCACGTCACCTACTACTGGCTCCTCCGAACAGAGAGGAGATGCAGGGTGATTCCCCCTCCTCTGAGCCTCCATGTCCACAGGCCCATCATGGCTACCAGCTTGCTCCTCACTTAACAGTGCAGCTTTTGCTTCTAGGGGGACTGAATGGCTAGGAAGATAGCTTTTCTGGGAAATCTGCACTTAAACTTCAGTTAGTCTGCCTAACTACTGAGGCAAGCTGCATAGCTTCTTTGGACCCCTTTTACCTGGAATGCAATTCTCTTTTCTCCTCACCTGGCCAACTCCTACCTAAACTTCTGGCTTCAACTCAGATATCACTTCCCTAGAAAAGCCTTTCTTGACCCCACTGACCATAGGTTTAGCCAACCTCCTTTTCTCCTTCACCTTCTCTATTTATACAGTGTCACAGCACCTTGTGACAATTACCACAATTTTAGCAACTGATTATTTACATAGTTATTTGTTTCATGTTTGCTGCCCCACTTGCTTGTAAGCCCTTGGAGACCAAGGACAACCTTGCTTTCTGCTACATTCCCAAAGCTGAGTTCTTAGGGAATTTGTAATCAATATTTACTGACTGAAGAAGAGTGAATGACAGATATATACTGGCTGACATGAAATCTAACCAACTATGGCAATGCTGGGCACCTGGTAAAAAGGACAAAAACACCTGTTTTTCTGTAGCAACCATTCTGTGCCTTTCTTGTGCTCTCAGAAAGTATCAGCTCCAAACTGACATGTATAAAACTCAAGTGATTTCTTTCTGATCAACATCATTAAAGCTCACAGCACAAAATAATAGTATTTTAAAAGTTTAACACGTCTGACATTTTTTGAAATAAATCACTCAATCCCATGACTACTTTGGGATTTTAAGAATAAGGATGGTTCTTTTGGAATTCTAGGGGCCTTCTGCTTTCCTCATACTTCAACAGGTCTGATTGTCCTTACAAAATCCTAGAGGCTGACTTCTTGGGCTTCGAGCAGCATGGAAAAACTAACTGGAAATACCTTTAAAGCCTTCCTACTGCCCCTCCTCCAACTTCATAAATGCTTCAGAATATACTCAAGGATTGTTTCAGCTCTGAGAATAGAATGTAACCTAACTAAAGTAAACTCTACAGATCCTTTTTTTAAAAAGTAGCTGCTGCCAGATGGAAGACATTCTGGCAGAACATATTCCATGGACTCAGTCTACAATCATAAGCATTTCCCCTACTGCAGTAATGTGTCATCAGTAAGGTTTCCTAGTGACAGACAAATGGATTCATTTTAATTGGGGATGCTTTTACTTCAAATCCTATTTGAGGGAGCAGAAGGGTGTGGACATGCTCCAGGCCCTAGGCATTCTAAAGGGCACACTAATTCACTTAGGGAGTATCTATTAACCAGGCAGCAGCAAAATCCTTCTGGGCTTAAGTGGAGTCCAGCTTGGCTGGAAACAGTAACACTCATTATAACTTTGGTTGATAAGATCCTCCAATTAGTCACTTGGAAAAAGGGAGGCTAAAATAGGCCACTAACACAAAGAGCTGAGTTAAAGTAGTTGGAGTCTGTGAGATTTGGAGCTGTCGGGGCTGCTGCTGGTTTGCCACCTCAGCTGGTATCAAGGCAAGACAGCACCCCACAGCAGAATTGCCAGCTTGCTCGGGAGTTTCTCTGTGAGATTGGGGAACCGACTGGCACTTTTAAGCAAAACGTGGACAAAGAACAGACAGACCCACAGGTGAACTGCAAGTGTCGGATTCTAGAACTGTCATGGGGACTAGGAGCAAGATGCATAATGGGCATGTAAGGGTCTAGTTAGTCTGGTGAACAGAGGAGGTATGTATGGATGTAATCCTGTATCTGACCCCTCTAGTGAAGAAAAACTGTATTTACATATACGTGTGATATATATGTATACACACACACACACATATATAACTCCAGTATATACAGATACAGATATAGATAAAGACAAATCGATACACACATACAGAGATATAGAAAAATTTCATGCCAGATTTTTATGCCTCATTTTCATGTATTTAGGCAGGTCAGAAATTTTAGTTACAGGTATTTCAAAATTTTAAAATCACATCATGAAGGCACAAAGTATATGATAAAATGTATCAGTATGGATGCACAGTGGCAAAAGCCACTCCCCACCACCACCACTGACCTGGGGCCACTAAGTGTGGCTGTGTCTCTCACCGCCTGGGCTGTTTCTGATGCAAAATCCAGGGCGCCTGCCACTGGCTTGGTTACAGTGCCAACCAGCCCTTTCCCAAGGCCAGATATGAAACCGCTGACACCCCCTTCTGTTTTCACACCTTCCACTGTCGAGGTTATAACACTGGTCAATCCACCAATGATACCTAGCAAAAAAGACAAGGGCTATTGTGACCTGGCCAAGGGTGAAAACAAAAGCATTTAAAGCCAAGCCCCTCAATTCCATGCGCCTGGCAAGGAACCTAAGGAGCATTCTGTCAATCTCACAGACAGGCCAACTCAAGACGAGGAAGCAGCAGATTTGCCCATTAGGTTTAGAGTCAGAAAATAATATTACATATTAGTCAGAAGCAAAATGTGTTACAGTTTAAAAAATCAAAGGAAAGCTAAGAGGTTAACAGTGGCTACTTTTCAATTCCAGAGCTTGGGCAGCACATGGGCAATCAGGGAGAGGATGCAGACAGTAGCATTAAATCAACAGTCTAGCAAATGAGGCCCTCGGGGAAAGTTGGGATCCCATAAAATATAAGGCAGAGAGAGAATTAAGTACAGATCCTCAGTTTTCAAAGAGTACAACGTGACTGGCCAACACTGCCAAGTGTTTGAAATCAGGTAGAGGCGACTGGAGTAAATGACAGAACCGAGATGAAAGGCACCCCCGAAAGCTGCCAAAGCCAGCTGCGACCCTCAGTGAGTCGGTTCAAAAGACTGACCTATGTAAAAAAGACATTCCAAACATTTTCAAAGTTGACAGCAATGACCTTAAGGAACCTCAAAAGTGGCCAGAAGTTGGCAAAGGCTGGAGAGGACACAGGCATTGCAGGGAAGAAGTGGGGCCCTGTCGGGGAGCGTGTCCAGGATGTGTGCCAGGGACACTCACGGGATGTTTACCCTGTGGCGGTGGGGCTATGAGGAAGCTCTCTAGACTCTTCAGTTCTAGTGAGACAAATTGGGAAAGGAAATTCCTTGGGTGAGAATGTACTAACAATTCACAACATTTCTTTTGGATTCTGGGTTTGTTTGCTCCACTGAGGTAATGTCCCTTTCCCAACCTTTTGAACAAAGTTGATGGCAGAGACAGAACATTAATGAACTGGGTCAAGCAAGGCCTATGGAGAGAGCTAAGCATGACTCCCAGTTTTTAAACCAGGGAGACTGAATGGATTCTGGTTCTTGTTATCTTTTAAGGGCTGTTCTCATTCTGAAGGAAGGCTCTTACTCTAGGCTACTGCTCTCGTATAGCCTGGAATTTAATGAGTCCCCCGTGGATGAGGCCACTGGTTCCTGGTCTAAGACTGGCCCAACTGGCTCCAGGAGATGCTGTGTATATTATCTGAGTGATTCTTGGTTAGAGGGGATTTTGCAACCTTGAATCAACCACCCATTTTCTTAGCACACTGGCCTGTTCATCTAAAAATTGAAGGCAATTATATACAGCAAAGCATTTATATTCATTAAAAAAGTCCTGTAGTAGTCCAATGTACTTTCACTACCTGAAAGAATGATTAAACCTTTAACCCCAAATGATCACCCAATAATCAACGTTTAAAGTCCATAAACAGATTAATTTCAGCCCAATTTCACTTCTAGCGTGATGACTCCTTAGGGGCTGCTCCCTTTCCAGCTGGGCAGGCTTGGGAAAGGCAACGGCACTTTGATACAAACCTCACCACTCGCAAAGCTGAAGAACAAAAACTCTGTTCTAAACATTGTGTCCTGAGAACAAAGGGAAATACGATTTTCTAATTATTCCTTCTTGATCAGTCTTGATATGACTTCTGATTGCTTCACCCTACTCCTAAGAATCTGGTACAAACAGGTCAATTTACTAATCATTAGTAAGTATGAGCTATATGCTGGGTACATTTGTGGTACTGTGAGGATAAAGGTGAATACAGACTGGCCTTTCTCCATTCCCCTCCACCCTCCCCAGCCCACCCCAACCCTTACAATGTCTCAGAAAAGCAAGACACACATAGCTGACTACACACACAATCCACACCCCCATGTGTGCTCTATCATCATCAGTTCTAACTGGGGACCGTGGAGCTGGGCAAACATCATGTGAGCTGGGACTCATAGGCTGAGTATTATTTTGACAGACAAGGAAGTGAGCGCAGATGGAAGATGAGTGAGGAAGAACTTAGAGACATGTCTGGAGAGCAGTACATAGCTCGGGGAGGTTTAAGTACATTGCGGCTGGTGACAGTAGCTAGAAAAACCAGCTGGGTTTACATTTCCATGAGCCTTCAATGCCATACTAATCTGTTGAGAAAATGCAACAAAAGGCAAATAAGTCAAGAATTGAAGCACTAAAAGTCAGAATTCAAACAAATTCAGAGACTTAACACATCTGTGCCATCACCTACATCTCTTGGGCACATGGGTTTATTTACAGTCCCTGTGAATATGCAAAACATCTGGGCCACAAACCTGGCAGCTCCCTTCACTTTTCACTTTCTATGGGAGGAATGACCAGGAACCGTAAGCAGGAAGGCAGTTCTGAAGCAGCAGTTCCCTATTCTCAAGAGGTTCAGCTGATTACACCTCATGACACTTTGGGAACAGAGGCCAGAGAACAGGAAGGAATTTCAATGTGCATAACATTTTGAAAATGAATGAGGAGGTCTCACATTTCAATTGCAAGGAGGATTTTAATGAGAGAGTGTGGAAGGCTCTATCAGGCACATCACGCTACCAAGCCAGGATTTCTACTTGCAAGTAGGTGGGTGAAAAGGTGCCTCTGAGGAAGTGTGGCTGAAATGCCACTCTACAGCAGATGGCATGCGACTTACCATGAGCTAGGCCATGGATGCCAGCTACAAGGTGTTCACCACTTGTGGCCGCATGGTATCTGATGTACTCCCGCTCTGACTGATGCCGATTGTCCATCGTCTTCCCTAAGCCATCAGACAATGTCCCTGCAAACTGCAACAAATTAAAAACAGAAGGAAAAGAGTTTTAAAGTTTTAGTGCTAGTTTCACTATTTTAATTATTTTAAATAAATACCTTCCCATGCTCTTAGCTGGGATCAGTAAATATGGGATTACGAGAGAGACTAACTGCTGAATTACATAGGCTGTGTGTCCCAGAACAGTGGTTCTCAAGAATTAGACACATAAAAATTGTAGAACACTTACACTGAAGGACACAAGTTTTGCAAAACTACTACAGAAATTCCTCAATGATATTTATATCCCACAAAGTTAGTGAAAAACTAAAGGTGTATCAAAATTGCCCAGGGGAGGAGAGATGAGCTTTGGAATTCCTTAATGGTAAGGACAAAGGCTCTCTGCTCCGAGAATAAGTGGGATTCAAAATAGGGAATGTGGTAAATTGTCGCTTTGGGGTTTGGTATCAGAATTTTTAGAGATGGCAACTGCCCTACAGTAATGCCTTTGCATTCATTCATTCAACAATTACCAGGTGTCCAGCCCCATTTGTCAGAAGGAAAAAGAAAGTCTATGGAAAGGTGAACAAATTAGGTCACCTTTCATACTAAATGGCACACTTGAACTCATGACTTCAAATGCAAAATCCTCCCCCCAAATCAGGGAGAGGTTTTATTTATCCTGGCATACTTCAACCAGAGAAGCTGTCTCATTCATCAAAGTTGGATAAAAAGGACATAAAACTCTGTTTTGTCACAAAGCAATTTGAAAAGGTTTAAAGTGACAGTTAATAAACCACAGGGTACTTATCCTCATCATTCAGGCATAAAAAGGGAAGGATATCAAATATATAATTAACCTTCTCGGGAAGGATCTACCAAAACAAGTGGTTTAAGTGCCAATGACCCAGGACTAACCTTTTAGAAAACTCATAGGAATGTTACTTAGATACAAAGCTTGGTGGAAAGAGTCAAGGTGAAGAGCCTGCCTGAAGACCCAGTGCCCTGGATAGCCTAGCCATCAGGGGGCTGCCTCATTCCACCTTGGCAAGGTTGGGGGTGGGTGGAGGGATGATTAACACAGATCTGCCCTGGAAGCCATTAGTCTTGAGGCTTCTAGTGACAGGAGATGAATTCTGGGCACAGAGAGGAACTAGAGGAAGAAACAGCAATTCCATATCAAGCAATGGTTCTTGAAGCAAGATATGTGAAATACTCCTTTTACTCAGTCCAAATGTTTTTGCAACCTAGGGCAGTGATTACTGACTTTCTGGAGATACAATCCCTATCATTGTTTGCCTTTTGTCTTCCCTTCCCTGTCACTCCCTGTCTACTTATAGAACTAAAGTTAGCAAAAATTAATGTTACCACTTCCTCTAGGATGGAGATACAATGCGGTGTGGCGAAGTCAGTACTGTGAGTCACTAAGCTGGCCTTCAGTCAGGGCCCTCATCTGAGAGCCGCTGTGCTCCAAGTTCAGGCATCTGAGCCAACGATATTAGAGTCCTTTCTCAGCCATCCCAGTAGCTACATGGCCCCAAGCAAGATGCCCACTTCTGAGCCCCTCTCTCGGCATCTGGTCAATTGTGATAGCACCACCCTTGTCATGTGGCTAGAGGATTAATAACAACGGCTCAGGGTATAGAATCTAGTTACCTTTCTTACCGTTACTGTCGGTCAGCTACTCATCAGAGGAGGAACAGCCTGTACCATTTGAAGAAAGCCTTTCAAAGGTTTAGAATTATGGTCTTTTGCACTACGCTTTAACATAAAAAACAAAAACAAAAGCAAAACCCTTTCTTTCCAGCAGATAAACACCAGCTCCAAAGTGAGTTTTTGGGGTGGTATCGCCTATAAAATTAGTGTCGGACTTAGTGGTTTCCAAAATCCTTCCCAGCTCCGACAGTGTGTGACCTACGAATGTCTTTATTAAGCACTTACTCTGGGCCCAGCAGATTTAGGTACTGCTGAGGATACAAATAAAAAGCAGCTTTGGGCCTAGTCTCAAGGGTGGCAGTCTCATTAGGAAGATAACAATTCTGTACCAGAAACAGCCAGCAAGATTCAGGAGGAAGCTGGAACACAACCTGAAAGCCCTTGGGAATCAAGAGAGAAGAGGAACAAGTGACTCTTGTTTTAGAAAGGGTCAGAAAAAAGGAGTCCCTGCTCTATTCTGGAACCGTAGAGGTTGCCAGTGTTCTTCATTTGGGGTCTGGACAAAAATGCCTCTCCGGTGCCATGAAGGAGGTGAGAGGGCACGGAAGTAAGGAGCTGTTTTCAGAAGCAGGCTGTGAGCAGTGCCAGGGCCTGAGCTCCACCTGAAGAGGTCCAGCAACACCCAGGCTACTTCTGGGATCTTGTTCAAGTCTTCCACATTTTTCTCAAATTCTTACTTTCCTTGAGAAGAGATATTTCCTTGGAAGAGATATGAAGTTAAGGTCCTGTCTACTGATTTCTGGCAGCTGACTAGGAAGAAGTTAAAAATCCCATAATACTTTTCCCCCTAAGAGAATATGGGAGAATAATCTAGGCGCACTGCCTTCCCCTCTCCATGCCCCGACTTAACACTCCCATCAACAGAACAAGTCTAATAACCAAGGTTTATGAGTGAGCCTAGGCCAAAAGCTTAAGTGCCAACTGAGTCTGCTGCAACACTGACTGGTCCTGGGTGTTCTCTGAGGAAAACACCAGACTGACCTCAGCAGGAGGGGACAAGATGACCTAAGAGATCACTCTTCCTTCTAAATGCTAGATTCTTCCATGTGCTTCTTAGTTGTGAAAAGGGGATGTGCAAAGTGCCTACACCTACTCGACTTACCCTGGGACTTCTGTCTGAGTCCCCATTTCTCTGTGGATACAAAAATTATCCTTGCAAGCCAACTGGACTTGCCCCTTTGTCACTTGTGAATAAAAGTAAAGGGTACAAAGGTATTAACAGGCAACTACTACCAAAGTTTTCATCCTTAGAAAGGTGACTTTAAGAACTCAGAAAACTTGGGAAGATGTTGAAATCTATGATCCAACCAAACCTCTATTGATTAGGGGCCAATCAGATTTTATGGGGAGAGCCATTTTATAGGACCTAATCTGAAGCCAGCTAAATGAAGGGTACTGTGGTCAAAAGCTGGGCCTCGGGCCAGTCCACTGGGCTTCTGAGTACTGAATCCAGGGCACCACTAAGCCTGTGGCTTTCTCTCACTGTGTGAGCACTTCATCATCCTTAATTCCATCTCTTGTTCCCCACCCCAGTGGGAAAGTAAATCATACCCTGTATCTTATTTCTCCCTGGGCTGGAGGGAGGCGATTCCAGTAAGCACTCTTTATGGGTCCCTTCTGGCACAGTTCTTTTTTGAGGCTCTGAGGAAGTTGTTATTTCACCCATGTCCTTGACTTTGAAGTTGATCATCAAAACAAGGCAGAGATACCTATGAGAGCTACATCATGCGGGAGTGACTAGTGCAGGACATCCTTCACCACCCACCCCCACTTCTGCCTATGTGTTTTAAAAAGAAAAACCAAACGCATTGCAAAGTGAATTCATTTTGAAATTTTTTCAGAGCAGATGCTCTCTGGCATGCTCATGATCAAAATGGGAAATGAAGCCTGGAAAAAGATATTCGGACAAAGAGAACAGAAGCTCTGGGGAAAAGGCTGAAAATCATAAGGATGTGAGCAAGAACAATTCAGCTATATGTCTGGTCAATCAACTGATCCAATCAAACGTGTATGGGACACCGACTGTGTGCCAGGCCAGCGAATGAGAATCATAAATTAGAAGTGGTTTTCTGCCTTTTGCCTCCAAGGACCTCAGTCAGGACAAGGTATGTATGTGACATAATGGAAAGACATTCACACCAGAGTTTGAATTGAGTGTACCATTTAAAAGCTGTGAGATCATGTACAAGTAACTTCACCTCCGTGACCCTCTGTTTCCTCTTCTTCAAAATAAGGAAAAGAATATCCTGATATAAGGATTAAATAATAATACATGTAAAGCACTTAGCACAGAGCCTGACAAACAGGAGGTATTCAATAAAAACAGTATTGAGTTATCTAAACTTCAATTTCTCCATATGCAAAATGGGAATAAGCAGATTCCTCAGGGCTGATGGGAAGATTAAGTGAGATGGTGTGCATCCCCAATGAAGTGGAAGCTATCCACAGAGGGGACATAAAGATGCCATGACAGAGGGCATGTGATAGGCCTGTAAACTGGGATAGCAACTAGTAACTGAAGGGTAATTTGTAGATAATTTGTAACTCTACTCAGTAAAAACAATACTTCAACACTAGAAGGTGCACTTGCAAAGTTAATACATCTCATTTTGTAGCAGTTTAAAGCACGCAAAAAACTTGAGGCTGAGAGGCCCCAAGGAACAGAATGTCCTTCAGAAAACCTATTACACTTGCAAAGACAAGAGAGATTTTTTGCACACACCACACTTGTGAATTCTGGCCCCAGTGCAAAGCCATTAATTTCTGTAAAGCCTAAAAGTAAAAAAAATAAAGGTAAAAATCTCAGAAGTACTTCAATATGCCAGTTCTACTTTGTAGCTAAAACACACTGCAGTGCTAATACCCCACCTTCCAAAAATAATCCCATTAACCACAGAAATGGAACCACTACATATTAGCCTGGGTTTGGGGTTGGGCTCTGAAGAGTGGATTTTATAAAACCGAAATTCAAGTAGATGCTGGAATGGCGCAAGAAGAAAAATTCACACTGTGTCCTTCTGCTCTGTCCTATCAGTTTTCCTGACCCTTTTATGATATTCAGCAAGCATGGGATGCCAGAAATATTTGGCCAGTGTAATAGGAGCCGAGGCTTCAATGTCTCCCCCCTTCTCTGGGGTTCTTCTTTCACAGTTATTTACCTAATGGAAATTTCCTCTTTAATATCCTTGCTCCACTGAGTAATTGCTGGTGACAGTACCTTTCTTGTCACTAGGGCAGACGGTGACCATGTATAACAGGAAAGGGAGAGAGATGACAGGACTTTGCAGTGTGAGGGTGAGTCTTACATTCGTCCAACCAGAAAGTTGCACAGCTGCAAGTGTCAGCCGCCAGCACAACTCTGATTCTGATCAGCGCTGTCTGCAACAAACTTAGCCGGAACATGTAAACTCAGAAAACACAGCTATCTCCTGTGCCTGTAAGAAAGGCTGATGTGGACTTAAGGGGGCTGCCATAACATAGTCAAAAGGAAGCGACAAAGGAGTCACATTCTTACTCCATCACTTTTGAAACAGGCATACTGGTGAAAGTTGGTCAGCTTTCCCAAACCTCAGCTTACCCATCAGCAAAACCCATACTCTGAAGGTGGTTTTGAAGGGTTAAAGAAGAGAAGGCAAAACGCTGGGCACAGTGCCTGGCACACAAGAGGCCATCAGTGTTTATGAGTTCCTGAGCAGCAGTGTGGAGGCTTCAGCCTCACAGTCATTTCCACCTCTCCTGGCATACTAGTAGGAAAACCTTCTGCAGGCCATGTGAGACCAACGTCACTTCAAAGCTGAGGTCCTCACTATTCCACTCTGCTCCATATTGTTAAAATATCCGTTAAAAATGATCCTCAGAGTGTGTGCTTTGCCTTGATGCTGAAAAACCCTCCTGTGGCCCTTGTGAACAGGGAAGAGCTAAAGAAGAACATGATTCAACAAGCAGTGGGCATATGTCCCTGACACCAGGTACACGGAGAAGCTAGTCCTCACTCAGCCAAGTGGTGAAGGGGGCAGGCTGGGACTGGGGAAGGGCATTAAAAAAAATAAGGCATGAAACAAGCTGAGGTTTGGCAAGAGAGAGGCATTTTTGGAACCCAGATCTCTATTCACTAGAAGTGGGGCAAGTTTGTCTATTTTCAGTTCTACTTGGTTATGATTATGTACAGCCCTTAAGGCAAAGAGGGAAAAGGAAAAGAATCCAAAAAAGAGACCCTGAATAAGAGCAACAAAGATATTTCTTAAAAGCCAGGACTGACATTCCCCTTCCAGGAACAAGCCTAAGACAATGACCTTGCCTTCCCCCGCCTTTTTTTTTCCGGCTCTGGAGACCTAAAAGCCCTCCTACCCTAAGACACACACCATGCCGCTATTTCACAGATAAACCCTTATCAGGCAACAGACACTCCTTTTCAGGTCAGAAACAAAGTTATCCAAAGCCACCCAGACTTATCTCAGAACACAAGGTCTAAACATAAGCAACAAGTCAGGCCTCGAGATTGTCCTGGTTCTTAACCAGCCCGAGACACACGCCCACTGCATTGGCAGGTTTCTCTGCTGCTCTGCAACTGTGACCCAGTTGTGAACTCAGATGTTGTTTCAGATTAATCTAGAAACTCAGAATGGTTTGAAGCACTCTCCTAATAGGAGTTTGCTTTTTCTTTAAAAAGGACTGGTAGAGTTTGCTATACGGGGCAAAGCACAGCAAGAACACATGAAGGGTAGCATCAGGAAGGCAGATTTTCAGTAACAAGTGGCACGGCTTAGTCATATTGATTTTCCCTGTTTTTCCTACAACAATTATAAAGCATCGTGCAGGCAGGATGACTCTTCAAGCCCAGCCTTGGATGGGATGGTGTGCCACCTTCAGCTCTTCTTCAGCTAGGCCTTCTCACAGGCTCTTCCCCAGAAAAGAGAGGGGATGGCAGTGAGGGTGCCAGGCCTCCACTTCTCTACTGCTCAAAGACCCTAAAGCACACAGACGGGGAAGCCAGAGGTGGGATTCTGTCCAGTTAGTGGCTTCCCGACCCACAGTAGACCTCCAGTTTTGCCATCCTAACAAGGTTTTCAATACACATAAATGGCCAAAACCTCAGTACGAAACCAACAGCGAGATAGATTGTGCTGTGGGAAAAGACATCCCTCTGATGTGATCACACCATAATGTCTGATGAAGCAGATAAATTATTTCCACTCTAGAAAAGCACACAGGCTTTGAGAAGAGAAGCAAGGAGGCCTCATCCCGACTCTACCACTAGCAGCATCTGGGTGAATGTGAGCCAAACACATACTCTCTGAGGGATCAGTGTCTTCATCTTAAAATAGGAAAAACACTACCCACAGAGCTGCTGGGTTAATCCAAAGAGGGCTTGGTTTTACAAGTACTTTGGAAGAAAAACACAAAGCAATGTGTAAATGCCAAGGGTTATTACTGCAAATCCTATTCTTTCTTTTAATGAGTGATCTACTCCCCCTTCTCCCCAGCTGAACCCTGCATGTCTCAGCCAGTAATATAGAAACCACCTCTCTGGAACAAAGGAAAACATAAAGAAGGCAATTATAAATAGACTATAATCTCAAAATGCAGAAATTGAGAAATGAAATGGAACATATCACAATAGTAAAGAAGCTCAAGTTTATCTCATTCCCAGTCATAAGGACTACATTCTTGTAAAGTACTTTGTATTTCAAATCTCTTTGATGCCAAAAGCTTGGGAAGAAAGAAGATGGGTGACAGAACAATCATAAATGCTAGGCACCAAGATAAACTGAGCTGACTGAAAAAGTCAGATACACTTCAGGGTTTGAAACATCACGATGAGGTTTTTTCAGAATGATATCTGTCTACAGCTGGCTTATTCCAATGAATGAACTGGTTTATTCAAACCAAAGTATGTAGTAGAATAGGTAAAGGAAAGCTTCCAACTGCTGAAGACCATAGTGTAACTTTTGGAACTGTCAACAGACCAACAAGGTCTGCTATGTATCAGGCATTGTTCAAAGGACTTGGCACCTTTGAAAGCATCTACTGGTTTAATCCTCACAACAACCCTATGAAATAGGCTCTACTATTATTCCTGTTGTGCAAATGAAACTCACTGGAAAGACCATGAGCATCTCCAACAAAGTCAGCAAGTATCTACCTACAGTTAATAGTGGGTCATCTATGCAGGGAACACAATCACGATTTCTGTTACTGTGTCCATGGAAAAGTCTTTCCTGAATGCCAGTGAAAATCTTACAGAGTCACCAGGTAGATATCTTTCTTTTCCCAAGCAGTGGTGGTGACAAAGGAAGGCAGCTGAGAGCAGCATGTAAATACAAATCCCTGGACAAGAAAGAGGGTTCAGGCTCCAATCCCCTCCCGTGATCAATACCCCAAATCAGACATCCTACCCCTTTTGGTCACCCAGACTTTGCCCTAGGCAACCTTTGCAAGTCAAAAGGCTCCACTTCCTCCTTTCCCCAAAGGTATTGCTCTCACACCTGAACCAGGCCCCAGAGGAAGAGGAACTGCTGTCAATGACCATGACATGGATCACATCACACCACCTCCGAGCACATCACCTATGTGTGCCGATTACAGCTGAGAAGAAAGACAGGAGTCAGGCTGGGGTGGAGACTGGGACCAATGATTTCAAGAGCTCCTGCCTGCATGGAATAGGCCTACTTTCCAGCCCAGCTTCTAACAAAGGATTTGCTCAAGGAGGTGTAGGACCAAAACGGAAAGATTTACTTCGTTGTACCTGGTCTGGTCAAGCATATCTAACTGCAGAAAAAAGCTACTGCTCTGGCAAGAGCTGTTTTATTTATCAGCAACTGACCTACACAGAGATACAAATATAAGGTGGAGTGGGTGATACCACCAGGGATGAAAGCAAGCAAGGCCTGTGGGGAGACAATAAGCAAAGCCAACCATGCCCCTAGGGCAACAAAAGATCTGGAAAGGTCACTAAGTCCAGTTTTCCATCCTCTTTTCTCCATCTTGGCGCTACTCACAACCCCCACTTATCTAAGTGATACAGCATTCATGGTGGAAACGAAGGCACTTTTTCTTACAACTAACTAAGATTTAATACGGGGGTGGGGAAGGACAGAGCCTGCACTGGGAGAAAGCTAGACATACAGCGGCCAAACTTCACTTGTTCAGGGAGGTTACTCATCAGCAAGTGTGGTGAATGCTATCAGCCCACGGACTGGGCACTGGGAGGACAAGGGAAGCTGAACCTCCCTTTTTGGGTCAGGATGAGAATGGGAGGCGATCAGCTCCAAGGCACTTAAGTCCTATCTAGTTTCTCATGAGACCTGGCTTGATCCCAGGCTCAAATGAAAGGTCAAAAGAAGATTATTTTTAAAAAAGATGCAAATGTTCCCACCCTTCAGGTGGGCTAAAATAAAAATAAAATGGCAGTTTAGCTATTTCCTTATAGCTCCTCAGAAACCTCCAGTCTTTGCCCGGGAAGTCCCTTGGACTCCTTAGGGGCCTTTCAGTAGGCACTCTCCCCTTTGCCTTGATGTGATAGTAATCTTTAGTATCTTTGTATGACAGTAATCTTTAAAGAAATTGATGTTCAACCCCAAAAACAGTGAAATTTAGAATTCACACCCGTCTATTTCCTGCAGATCTGCGGTTTTTAAAGCCTCCTGTTAGCCATTTCTGGGTTAAGTGATTTCAGGCCTAAAAAACAAGTCTTGGAATGAGGAAGAAAACACAATCCATTTCACTCAACAGCTGCCCCTAGTGACTTAATGGGTTTGTTCTGGTGCCTTATGTTGCTTTTAAGAAAAAACCTTCAATTACTAGAAAGATAAGGAAATAGGGACTCCAGTTTAATGTACTTTCTACTTAGAAGGGAATAATTAGCTCTATAGAAAAAATGCCCCCATTTTCCTACCCAAACAGAACTGATTCTTTAGGACTGTTTCATTAAGGACCTCTGCTATGATTTCAGGAGTTAAGGCTGATAAATACGCTAACTCTCACACACATCCCCTTCCACTGATCTTCCCCAGAAAAAAGAATCCTTTATCAAGAGCTCCCCTTTAAGCATCAGGCTTTGATCCTTACTGAAACACAAGTTCCTCTGGGAAATTCTTGTTATATGCCTTCACTGCAAATGAAAAGCTCAGAACACACATTATGCAGGGAGGTATACATGGGAGGAAATCAAAGCACAAAGGAGAAATATAAATCCTCTTTGGAAAAAAATAACATTGGCCAGAACCTCTAAAATTTTTCTTACACAATGTCCAGCATTCAATAAAAATTACCAGATATGTAAATCAAATAAAATGACTGGAAACTAAAAAAAGAACCCGGACAAGATCACTCCTCAGTGATCTAGACATTAGAGTTATTAGATAGAGTTTAAAATAGTATGATAGTAATCTTTAAAGAAATTGGTGAAAAGATGGAGAATTTTACTAGAGAACTGAAATTAAGATTTTAATAGATGGGCAAAACAGGAAAGGAGATAAGAGCACCAAAGAGCACAAGTGAAGTAAAAATAAATTGGCAGAAAATATTCAGATCAAAGCCTGAAGAAAAAACAAGGAGAAGAAAATACAGAAAAGAGTGTAAGAGACACAAGGAACATGGTAAGAAGTCCAACTTCCATGTACTTGGAGTCACAGAAGGAAAAGAGAGAAAGGGGCAGAAACAGTATATGAAGTGACACTAGCTAAGAATTTTCCAAAATTGTCAAAAGACAAGAGGCTAGGGAGGATGGGTGGGGAGGGAAGGAGAAGGAGATTAAGGGGCATTATAATTAGCACCCACAATATAGGTAGGTCTTGGGGAAGGCAGTATAGCACGGAGAAGACAAGTAGTGACTCTACAGCATCTCACTACACTGATGGACAGTGAATGCACAATGCGGTGGGGGGTGGGGGTGGACTTGATAATGTGGGTGAATGTTGAAACCACAATGTTGCTCGTGTGAAACCTTCATAAGATTGTATATCAATGGTAACTTAATTAAAAAAAAAATTTTCACAAGACACCAAGTGACAAATTAAAGGTGTTCTATAAATCCCAAGCAGGAGAACCATATCCAGGCATATTACTATTTAAAACTAAAGACAAAAAGTAAATCTTAAAAGCAATCAAAGGGAAAAAAGACATATTACCTTCAGAGTAACAACAATAATACTGACAGCTGTTTCAACATAATGATGGGACAACAATGGAGTATCATTAAAGGGCTGAAAGAAATTTGCCAATCCAGAATTTTAAACTTGGTATAACATCTTTCAAACATATAGGTGAAATAAAGATTCTTTTCAGGAAAAGACAAAAAAAAACCCACAACCTGAGAAAATTTATTTTCAGAAGAAATACAAAAGGAAGTTCTTTGGAAGGAAAATGACCCCAGATCAACGTGCAAAAGGAAAGAATGAATGGTAACGGCCAGGACAAATATGTGTATAGATCTAAATGAATATTGGGTACGTAACACACAAAAAATTGATGTTTTGTGAGGGTTAAACATAGTATATGTAGAACTAAAAATAGATGACACAAAGGTCTTCAGCAAAAAAGGTAGGAGAGAGTAAGTGGATGTAAAGTGTTGTAAGGAACTTGCATTGAATGAGAATAAAAAAAAGAAAAACAAAATAAAGACAGGACAAATGAATACTCTATGACCAAGCAGCTCTGTTCTTTAGTACATAATGTTAAGACTCTTGTACCTGTGCTCCAGGAAACATGAACAAGAATGTTAGCAGCAAAATCGTTTACAGCAGGAAAACACTGGAACAGTCCAAGTGGCTAACAGTAAATAGATAAATAGTGACATATTCACACAATGGAATACTAGAATATAACAGTGAAATGAATTAGCTATAGATGCATGTATCAACATGATGGACCTCAAAAATGTAATGTTGCATAAGTAAAAAAAGGTCACAAGAGGATATATATATTCAGTATGATTTTGTAAATTCAAAAAAGACAAAACTATAAACACACTGGTGACACATACAATATGATAAAACAGTATATAGTAAAGGTGGCATGATTAACACAAAAGTTCAGGTCAGAGATTACCTCAGGGTATGAAGTAAAGGAAGGGAATATGATCAGACAGGCTTCAAAAATACTAGTATATGCTAACATATTCTATTCTATTAGTATGACAACATTCTACTAGCATATTCTATCAGTCAAGCTGAATGGTAGATCCTGGTATTCACTTGATTGTTCTTTAAACTGTACATATACTGTAGAATATTCCACTGGTTGTATTCCATAATTTAAAATGTTTTTTTAATCTGTTTTCTAAGTATGCCATCAATAAAAATTGATTTCAAAAAATTACACTTACAGTTGAAATACCACCATATTAAAAAACATCATCAACATAATGTTTTCTAAATTTTGCCAAGAAGGCAGGAAAAGAAAAAAAAGGGAACAAATAACTGGAGGGAAAAACTAGAGGTAACTTGGAGAGCTATTTATTAAAATCTTATAGAAAAGTTATTGCAATGATGGAGACAAAAGCAAACTGCATGAAGGTCCTTTTTTCAATACCTTCCGTCATCCGTTAAAGGCAAGGGAAATCCTGGAAACAAATCAGTCAGAAAAAGAATGAGAAGCTGACTAAAAAGTAGTGGAGAGATGATAGATTGCATATTCAGATTATCAAGTTAACCACAGACACTCGAAACTCTTCTTTTCGAACACATGACACAAGCTGATATCACATGACTTTAGCTTCATCTCTTAGTTTAGAGCTGCGCTGTCCAATGTGACCACAAGCCACAGAAGGCTACTGAGCACTTAACATGTGTTAGCATAAATTAACATATGCTATAAGTTCAAAATACATACTGGAATTCAAAGACAAGGTAAAAAAAAAATGTAAAACATCTCAATTATTTTTATAAATTGATTAGAAATTGAAATGTTAATATTTTGGATAAAAGGACCAAATAAAAATAATAAAAATAATTTCATTTGTTTCTTTTTACTTTTTTAAGTAATTACATATGTGGCTCACATTACATTTAGATACTACTGGTTTAGAGGCCTGACTCTAGAAAGTTTAAGGACACTTTCTAGAAGTTTTATTAAATTAAAATTAAACTCAGAAGGTACCCAAGTCTTGAGTTTCATTTAATTCTTTCTACTTCGATTTTATCTCTAGATAACCAATAACATCTTGCACATGACTGCTATTCACTTGAGCAGAGAAAAACAGATGAAAGGCACTGGTTTGGATTTAGGAAGAAAGGCCTTTGTTACTTGTGATGGAAGGAGCTAGTAGGAAGGTGGGCAGAAGCTAATTACAGGGACATACCCAATCAGCTATTACTCTATTGTTCCTCCTTCCACAAGGAATGGATACAAATCTATGAATTTTCAACTTCAGGTTGGTCCTCCCAATGCCTCTGCAGAACTTTGCATGGCTTCCCCCTGCATACAAACCCGCAGGGTTACCCACTCCTTCGGTACTACTTCTGTGTGCAGCGTCTATTAGCATGGGTATCCAATGTCACACAATCATGTTTATGTCTGTTTCCTCACAAGGCTAGGCAGGCTGTGCTGTGCGGTGACATGCAGTGCTAAAAACCTCAGAGGCCAATGACAGGAGCCACTATCCTTTGAAGACCTGGTCATCTTGCTCCTCTACCACCCAGACAGAGCCTGGAACACCGTCAGAGCGAAATAGAGATTTGTTTTGCATTTCTTTTCGAATCTTTAGCACCTAACTCCATCCCCACTGCACAATAGGGATAGATTCTACTTCACTAAGGAAAAAAAATTATTTCCTTCCCTCTCCCTTAACTGAATAAATGGCATACTTCCTAAATCTAGACACTTCTGTGCTCATAGAAGATGCTGCTGTGGATCTTGCTCAGTCATCTTTTCTCTGGTATCTTCAATTTTTCTGGCCTCTTAGACAGATGAATATAATAGAATTTCTCCATCTTAAAAATGCATACCTTTAACTTGCCCTCCCATTCGAGCTATTACTCTATTCATTTTCTTCCCTCTGTGGCCACATCCTTTTAAAAGATTGCACTTATTGCCACCACTGTCTATTTTTCTATTCACCAGAAGTTCTGAAGGCATATGGCTTGTCAAATAATACAAGATAGGGATCAAACATAATGGTGTCCCTCAAAATCTGTAAGACTGGCTGTGACCGGAAACACAGGGGAACATATTTAGTAGCAGTTGATGACTGATTTCCGGGCATCTCTCTGGGATAAGTGCAAGCCAGGCATCACTTATTCCTGCGCTGCAGGTGTAGAGCCTAAGGGCATATCCAACAGGCAGCATCTAGGGAGGAAAACAAACCCGAGTCCAAAGCAAAGGTAGAGACAAGACAGAAAGAATTCCCTGAGATGGATGGAGCAGCTGGGTGCCTATGGCTCCGCTGATGGAGAGAAGGGGATTTCTTCGAGGATCCTGAACCATAATGAAAGCTGTTAAGTCTACCAAAGGGCCGGAGAGACAGGAAAACAAGAATTCATCACTTTGGATGTTTCTTAATCTTCAGAGAAGTGCCACCACTTCCTATATTAGCCAAAGAAGAGTGCAAAATGGGCTCAAAATGAACTGCAGTACTTCAAAGAACAAGATGAGAAAATACAATTGGGAGATTTTTCCTTTAAAAATACCCTACTCTAGGGATTCAGTGACAGCAGCCCTCTAAGTTCACAGGAAAATGAAGCTTGTTGTAGGCATACTCAGTACTGTGCCTGTCCGGTCCCACATCATATCCCCAAGGTAGGGACAGGGCCTGGCACAGGGTACAATGCACACACAACAGTGCCAGCTCTGGAACTCACAGGTGCTGGTCCCCCTGGTAAACCCAGAATGAACCCAGAGCAGCTTTGGGAATAAATGACCAAAAAGACTGTTCAGTGGTTTGACTTTAAAGTCTTTATTTCCAAAAATGTGCTCTCTTTCACCTCTTTAGCTCTGTGTGCTACTAACTTTTCATATGTTGAGGGACATCTAATTTAGGACTTTGCTGGTAATTACTTATCTGTTCTATATATTAAGCATCAGATGACATAAGGAGACTAAGAGATTCTGGCCAAGTATTCTGTTTAAGGCATTTTAATATGTTCATATGACTATGTGCACACAAATCCAGAGCCTATGCTTACAATAGCCATTACTGAGGCTGACATATCTGCAGGAAAACAGCATAGTGGAGTAGAAATCAGAGAAGCTCTACAGTCACACATGTGGGTTCAAATGCTGGCTTCACTTTAGCTGTGTGATACTGGGCAACTTCTTGAAGCCTCAGTGTCCTACCTGTTCTTACGAAACTGAGCTAAAGCCTGCCTTCTAGGGTTGGTCTGTTCCTTCCTGCTTTCCTTTCTTCCCTTCTATACACAAAAGGTTACTTGGCATCAACAACATGCCAGGGCCTGTTCTAAGGGCTGGCGATGCAGCAGGGAAAAAAACAGACAAAACTTTTGGCCCTCATGGGATTTATAGTCCAGTTGTGTAGATAATAAATAATGTAAACAAATAAAACAAAGGCAGTAATAAATGTTAAGTGAAAAATAAAGCAGGGAACCGGGGTGAGAGATGCTCTTGGAAGGGCTGTGCTGTTAGGAGGGGGAAGGAGGAGCCAGGAAGA
This sequence comes from Manis javanica, assembly GCF_040802235.1. Classification (NCBI taxonomy): domain Eukaryota; kingdom Metazoa; phylum Chordata; class Mammalia; order Pholidota; family Manidae; genus Manis; species Manis javanica. Next base: position 9,439,091 of record NC_133159.1, on the reverse strand, counting down.
GCATTATTGACAAAGTAACTTTGGGATAAAGAAGGTACTGGTGAAAACCATGTGGTTATAGAACATTCTGGGAGGAGAGAACCACTAGTTAGAGACCCTGAGGCAGAAAATTGAGAAACAGCAAGAAGGTTGCATGATGGAGCTGAGTGAACGCAGTGGAGAGTGGTAGTGGGGTAAGAGATGAGGTCAGAAAGTACAGGGGGAGGCTGACCACATGTGCCGGATATGAACCACCGCATAGACTTTAATTTTCTATGCAGAATGAAATGGAAGCCACTGGAGGGGTCTGAGCAGAGGAATGACACAATCTGAGCTGTATTTCACCAGGACAGCTCTATGAACCTGGCCAGGGATGACCACTTGCATAGCGAGGTGGCAGTGGGCAGGAGGGGACTTCAAATTGTGGATTTGCTAACTGGGAACATGGTGTGACAGAAAGGAGTCAAGGATGACTTCAAGGCATTAGTTGAACAGTTAGAAGATGGAGAATGAAGAATAGTTGAAATGGTATAAAGTGCTCAGCATTATATCTTGTTCACAGGAAATGATCAAATATTAGTTCTTCACATTTAAACCTTTCAGTGCTGATTCACAGCATAGGTATCCAAAATGGGGTTAGGTAGGCCACACTAAAGCTAGGAAATATTTGTAGAGAGAAAAATAAAGTGAGAATATACTCAACAGTTGGCTTTATTGTGCAAACACCCCAACAATGATTAACTCCTGTGAAAAGATGGAACGCTTCTCATCCTATAATTATCCACCTGTCAGAGATGAGGGGGTGAGATGCCAGCCATTACACGTTAAGTGAGTACTGTATGCAGAACCGTTTTCCCCACTGAACAGGAAAGGATCCACAGAAAAGAGCAATAAATCATGTGCTGATAACGCAAGAACACTTTAAAGAAATACTATATGTTACATACAAATTTCCCCAACTCCTATAAAAGTGGCTCCGTCTGCTGAGCCCAGGACACAGGCGGTGATACACACGTGCTCTGGGTGATGAGGGTGGTGAAATCACCACAGAGCACACACCGAGACACCCCAGCAAAGCACAGACAGAGATTCCATCCCTGACGTGCTGGGCTCTACTCGAGGAACCTTTCTTTTACCACACCTGCCATGCAGTGCAACCTAAGTTCAATCTTCACAGTCAAAGGACCCAAGCAGTCTCCTACCCCAAGAGCTGGCGGCATCTGTTGTCCAGCACTTCAATTTTGAGTGTTGGGAAAACATTAAAGCTCAAAGTTCCAAAAAGCTACCAGGATTATTCTAAGTATCAGCAGTGAAACAGTAGTCATGCCTACCTCAAGATAAATGACCCTTTGAATCCATGCATGAAGACCTAAAATTCCAAATCAAAATGTGGACACTGTTTCCTGCCTTAAGCGGAAACAGGAAAGAAAGGATTTCCAGAGAAAAATCTACTGGAGTGAATGAGGCAGGGGAGGGCTTGGGGTAGAAAGACCATAAAACACATTCCTACATATAGTATGTTCCTTCCCCTCAAATTTAGGTCATATATAGTTTAGCTTTATCTACAGAAAATGGTAAAACAGTTTAATGGACTGATCAACTGAAGCCATATAAATTCATTTCCCAAAATGTGGTTTGGGGACCAACAGTGTACATACCATCTATTGTGTTCCCAACTGTGCAGAAAAGCACAGCTGAAGAACGAATGCACTACCTCCTTCCCTGCCTTTCTAGTCCAGCTGGTTTAAGTGAGGCCTAAATGCCTTCATTTCCTTTAACAGGGACCCTGAGTTTGTTCGCTCTGGGCTTCAGGGAGGGTGATTTTCTGCTAAGTCTAGATGGAGATATTAGATTGATTGGAAGTGCCGGAGGCAGTCCATGACTTAGTACTAGATGGAGTCACTCTGACCAGAAAGAACAGTTTGGCTGGATTTGCAGTCTACCTGCTGTGAACAGGCATGATTTGGTTTTAGTTCTAATTATATAAAAAGCAAGTCGGGTTTGTTTTTTCCGGGGCATGGGTGGTGGTGGGGAGGAGGCTGCTGATTTTGTTTTAACCCCGTCTGTGAAAGGTAACTATTCTACCCACATACATAAAAATACTTGTAAAAAATTAATAGTTAACATTTTATATTTGTGATTATGGTCAAATTATGACTGTAATACCAGGCTTAAAAACTGAAAAATTCAGTTAGGTCTCTTCCCCTTCAAATTCACTTAGAATTAGTAAGGGGAGAGGAAGGAAACAAAGGGTTGTCAGCGGCAGGCCAGTCTTTTCATGAACGGGCCAGCCAATCGGGGTCACACTTTCTTCCCCAGTGGCCCGCTGCTTAAGTCCTGGTGCCACTGAACTACCTCCCTGAGTGCTGCAGCTCCACATCCTTCAGTGCCTCCTGTCCCATTTCCTGTCCACATGGTGAACATCTCGGAATGCAAGATTTGGCACAGGTGTGCCTCCCTCCATGCAGGCCTCCCCTGCCTGGGTTGAAAGGTCAGCCCCTCCCTTACTGCCCACCAGTCCACATGGACTTGTGTCCTGGCACTGGGACACCTTCTTGTACCCATTTGTTCGCAGGACCTTCTCCTGTGCTGGACTGTGACCCTGATGGGGGAAGACCTTGTTTTTATTCATGTTTGTTTCCCCTGTGCCTAGCACAGAACCCAGCATTTTTAATTGGCTATATACAGTTGGGAACTCATTGCACAGACACAATAAATAATAGATTTGTTAAATGTGGTTGTACTTTCGGCACTAGAGTCTACATTTAGTCAGCTCTGCATGTGGACCTGGAACAAAGTTCAAATGCCTTCACTCAGTATCTCTGACAGGGTGCCATACGCTTTAGCTTAGATGGTGTAGCATCTACTGAAGAGCTAATCTTACAACAGGCAGCACTGCAGGAAAGCACTTAAAACTGGGACTCAAATTCTCCGCACCGCCTTGAAGATGCAGTCTTCCATGGTTAATTTCTGCAAATAGGACATTACCGAAGGGCAGCACTATATAGGGTGCAATGTTTGCACCAGGTGGGGCCAGGAGTATAGGCTCTGAATCCGAAAACCTGGGTTCCTATCCCATCTCCCTTCATGGCCTTGAGCAAGTTCCTTGATCACTCTGAGCCTCTTTGTCCTCTCCCACTAAGTGGGACTAGCACTTTGCAGGACCACTGTGAGGCTTCAAGTCAGTTTACGTGAGGATTTAGAGTAGCACCAGGCACACAGTGAAGTAAGCAGTCAGTAAATATCCATGAATTGCATTTTTAAAGATACCCATTCAGCTACTAGCTTAAATTCGAAACTCCCTTCAACTATGTAGTCACTATAGTGTCTGTCTCAGGTTTCCTTATAGCAATACTGAGGAATAAAGATAAATGTAATTAACATTTTAAGCATTTATAGAAATACACTAACATATTCTACATGGTCCAGCTAATCACTCCACCGTAACTATTTTACAAGTGGCAAGAGAATGAAAACACCTCCTAATCACCTTTGAGAACAGATTCTGTGGGACAAAAGGCAAGGAAATTCAAAATTAACATTGTGGTTACTCCTTATCAGGACACAGACAAAGCCAGATACAGCAACAATCACCAGCGAAGGAAACAGGTTGTTGGCTTTTGATTGGAATTTCCTAGGATTGTTACCATGTGTACAAGATTAATCTGAATGTTTCTTTGTACACAGTCAAGTTTATGTATCAGAAATGATATTAATAAAGGCTTGGATCTGTGTGTGAACAAACCTGCTTTCAAGAAATTTATCATTACCAGGCAGATCAAGAAAATTCCATAGACTTTAAAGTACCCAGGTCTTTAAGTAAGTTTATTTACTGCTTGTTCTGGGCTGGGGGTGGGGTGGTGGTTGTGGGGTGTCCCTGGTTATACAGGCTATAAATAAGCAAACAACAGAGCAGGCAAATCAAACATTTTCAGGTGACTTTTTCTTTAGTGGGTGTGACTATAAAATGAATTATTAGGCTAGTAGTAATTCACAGTATTTTCAAGACAGTACATGCTTTGACATTTCAAACCATACCACCACACCACTACCACCTCAGCAACTAAAATTTAAGAGCGCTTACTGGGTATTAATTATTCAGTCCTCCCAGCAGTGCCCCCTACAGCTGGCAAGTGAACTTTCCAACCAAATGGGGAAAACCTAGAACATGCAACAAGCAGACACTTAACCGCCAGATGTGTCAGAATGGGAGAATGCGATCAACCTACAGTGTTTCAAGCACAGGATGACTCCAGGGAAAACGTGGCAAAATATGTCTTTGACGGTATATGTAATTCCATTAAAATACTAGCTAAAACCAATATAATATCAGGCAGGATGAGTGGCAATTTAGGAGCGGAAATAACCATATGTTCAGATTCTTTGTTTTCTTCTGTTTTGAGAAATAAAAGAGAAGAATAAAGAATGAGCTAGAAATTTGGGGAATGCGCTCCAAACCTCTTCCTTCCCAACCCCCAACACTCTCCATTCCTCTTTGTAAAAGGCCTTTAATTAGCTCACATCCTATCCTGACCAGGGCTCCCTAACACACTCTGACACAGCCCGGTGGCTGGGCAGCAGGGTCTAAGTGCAGGCCCCGGCCAGATTAGTGGGCTCCCCGCGGATCCCCCCGCCACTCTTATCTCCGCAGATGCCTGATGAGTTTGGTATCTTCCCTCCCAGCCCTCCTGGGAAGCTGCCCCAGCAGGTGCCCATTGGCAGGAGTTTTGTGTTACAGGCCTGAATGAATGATCCCCGCAGGAGCTGCCGACTGTTTTCACAGACACAGAAGGCAGTCAAAAGTCCACCGCGTGAACTTGGAATGACCCCAGCTGCAGAGTCACTGACGGGTTCATCGGGAGGGCAGGCACGCTTTATTAAACAACTAATACTCTTCACAGATAACTTTCCGAAAAAGCAAAAGTGTTAACTCTTTGCAATCTTGCTCTGACAAGCAAATGGAGGGGCTCCATTGTGTGAGGGAGGGTTGGAGCCCAGTGAAGATTCTGAGACAGAGAGATGGCAATTTCATCTGGCCTCAGAGGGGTCAGGGCTCAGGCACCATTTGGTCTGCTGTTTTGTTAAGTACTCCAGATTCAAGTAAAAAGGCAAAAAGGAAAGGTTTTAGGCGCCTACTCCAAAGGGAGCAGTGCCGACCCTCACCCAGGCTGACCCCACTGCCACACGAGAAGAGGGGCACCCAGACTCTCCTGGCCTGCATACACCCAAGACATACGTGGGAGAAAAGGGTGGCCAGCCTTTGGACAAACCAGTTCTGTGAACCCCCATCACCTACCCAGGTCAGTATGAAAGCCATTTTGTTCACGGAAGCCACAGATGGCAAAGGTTAGTTGATTCCTTTTTGAAGGAGGATTCAGAAAAGGCACAAGTTCAGATCAAAATGTTCTTACAATTGAGGTCTTTCAGGCTGGCTGGACGGTGGGCACCTGAACACATCAGTATTTGCAATATCACCAAGAGGAATGGCAAGCAGCCAGTTCTTCCCTAGGTCAGAATCAGTCCTGAAGATTCTTTTTTTTTTTCTTTTCTCTTCTCTCTTAACTCACACAGATTTTAGAAGGAACCCAGTGACATCAATCGTAATTAATAACATGCAGATAAACATATAAAGACTTGGAGAAATTTCAAAAATTCATTTTAACCAAGTTACATTAATTTTGGCATAAACCAAAAACTGTGTCTATTATAGTTTGATTTCTATCTCATCTCACTAACTGTCCTCTAAATCTAATTACGGAGGAGCTTCCTATTTGGTTTCTTTTGGGGGGGGTGTCTTGTTTTGTTTTCAGGGGAAGGGTGATTTTGCAGGGGTTCACTCACTGGATGAGAACTGCCAACGGACTCACAAGGTGAGGTGCTCTAAAGGAGCTATACTTTCCCCCCATTCCGGTAAGCTGACCTTAACACAAAACAGATCGGTTCAGCTCAAGAAGCCCTCAAGGGCTTTCTTACCATGCACAGTGCATGTGGTTAAAAATACCAATATGAATATAAGAAGTCCCTTATCCTCAAGGAGCTCAGTCTAGTATGGAAACAGACATACAAATAGATAAAAACAACATAAAGAAAGGTGAAAAAATACAAAGGTGTCAGTCAGGGCTCTGGCCCCACTCCTGTCCTCTCCCTCACTTTTAAAAGGACAAGCAGCAGGGCCTCACAAGCTGCTGAGCCCATCTCAAAGACAGTACCAGACCTGGGGCCAGAAGACCCGACTTTTAGAGCTGGTCCTGTGACTAATTAACTGTGAGAACCTTACAGGATCTCAGTTTTTCCACCTGTAATTTGAAAGGGTGAAAAGCTTTTCTTCGAATTCTTTCCCAGATCTGTGTCCTAAGAGTTTCTACCAAGTATCAGAGGGTGCATGGAGGGTCCGAACCTGGGAAGAATTGAGTGGCTTTACCATGTTCAGCCAAAAAGTTTCAAGACCTCTCTTAGGAAGAATCTGAGATGGGCTGCAGTGGAAAGGGCAGGTGAGAGAGTGAAGTTACCATGCAATGGGGCTACTAAAATGAGGCTTCTCAAAGAACTCAATCTTTTTCTAAAACGGAAGTCAGGCACTGCTCGCTGTTTTTATCTGTCAAAGAGAAACAAGTGGCAAATTCTTCCTTGGGTTTAGTCCAAAGAATTTTTCTCTCTTTGTAAAACTTGTTCATTGAGGCACCTCACTTCGTCTTGCCAGCTGAGTTTTAAATGACTGTACTGTAGCGACTCACAGATGTTACCCGCAGACACTACTGACACAAAATCCAAAAGGAGGGCGCAGTCCCAGAACCAGGCTAATAAATCCAGTTCGCTTTGCCCCTTGTGCTGCGTTTCTCAGGGACTTTGTGACTGGAGATTGGCAGGTCCGACTTAGATTTTAGAACTAACCATTCACACAAACTAGCATGGGTGCCAGGAAAGTGAGGCCCCCTCTTGGGAGAAGACTCTTCCACAGCTGTCTCCCCATGTCAGAAAGCCCCCGGCCCTCCTCCAAGAAGACAGTCTGGCAGGAAGAGCAGCGGGCTTTGAGTTGTGAGGCCCAGGCGCCAACCCTGACTGCAGATTCTGGCAAAAGCATTTAACCTGGGTGACTGAATTTCCCATCACTAAAAGGGAAGTGATTATCACACTTGCCCCACTGGTCCCACAGGGATGTTGCAAGGTTACATTATCTCACAGACATGAAAGTGCTTTAATTCCTGAGAGGGAAGCGGTGCTTTTCCAGAGTAGCAACGTGGTCTACAGGAAGAGCCTGTGCTGAAGAGGCGGGGTCCTGGTCCTTGTCCTCTTCTACACGCTCCCTGCTGACCCTCCTGGAGTCATTCACCTTTGCTTTGACTCAGTTTCTTCTTCCGTCAAGTGCAAATAATACTACTTGCATTCTTTAATATGTAAGTTTGTGAAGATGAACTAATAACAAGAGTATGTTACAAAGGTTACATTTCTATAAAACTACAAGCAGTTACTAGTAGCTCTTCTTCTAGAGCTAACTTTCCCATCATCCTTACCAATTTCCAAGCTACCAAGAAAGAGAAAATAATCCTGCTGCTGGCTACAACATCTTGCTTTGAAACATTACAAAGGCAACAAAGCTGAAACAATGGGCTGTTTTTAGAAGCACCTCTGCTCAATTTTCATTTCAGTGAAAACACTCAAACTTTTTGCTTCCAAACCAATGCACTGTTATATAAATTCAATAGCTTGCAGGAAATGTTTACTTAAACATTTTCCTCTAATAAAGCAAACAGGTATTTCCCATAAATATTATTTTAATTCATTAGATTAAGAGGAACTGGGTTTTCCCGTCTTTCCCCTGTAACAGTTTCCCAAGGCTTCCTGGTACCTGAAGCAGAGCCTGGGCCTAATCCAGTAATGCCTGCCTGCCTCACTCCATCCAGGCCAATGGCCTGCACCCACGCGGTGGGGAGGGGAGAAGAAGACATAGGATCCCAGAGGTCAACACACTTTTCTTATCTGTATTTCTAGACATATAGCATGTTCTGGGATCTCAGTCAGCTTACAGACACATTTGTAAGGGCATCATAAATAAACTTTTAAAAAGTTTATTTCATTCCAAACACATAAAATAGTCAGACAATTAAAAAACCCTACAGGCATTTCATTCATTTAGTAACTATTTGTTGAATGTATACCATCTGAAAACCCTACATTAGACGAAGGACAGCCACATAGACACAACCTAGAACACTTCGATTTTCTTACAACTAACACATATGGCTGTCACAGGGGAAACTGGCAAACAACGATGGCAGACCTCCTCGCCCTCCAGGAGGTTTACGTCCTGGGCACCCCCAGCATTTATCTCATGGACCTGTAGATATTTTGCACAATCCCAGCTGCAATACTTATTCTCTCTGTTATGATTACTTGCTTCTTGTCAGCCTTACCCGTTCTATATCCCTCAAAAAAAAAAAAAAGTTTTAAGTCTTAATTTCCTAAATACCTGCCACATCACCTATACCTAAAGGACAACCACAAATGTTTGTTCAATGGATAGTTGAGAAATGTACACAAATGGTTATTGCTCTCCAAGGAAAACTGTGGTCACTGCTTTAATGAAAGCACAAAGTAGCCTGGGAATTTAGGGTGGGGAGAATCTTACAGAACATCTGGATTGGACCTCACAAACTTGGAGCCATAGGGCCAGAGGTGGGGAGGAGGGCATTCCAAGTGAGGTAAAATTCTGAGCAAAAGTGTAAAGGTGAGGAGAGAACAAGCAGACTGGGGACAGTCAGCTTCTGCCACCTTCTTTTCACTCTTTCCTTGACTTCCCCAATTTGGCTCCTAGTTTTTCAGCTTATCTCCACCTTCCTCATGTGCCGAATGAGGAAATTTCCTTGTTCCTAGAAATGGCACAGGAGGGCTTCCCCTCTGGTAGGGAACAGAAAAGAAAAAGTAAAGCTGTCTTGCCCATTTGTCTGTTTGAGTGGTGTGTGTACTGTGGCAAGTCTGTTAAAATTTACTAATAAACTGTGCCTTCAAGTCTCCACTTCTGGACATGGTGAGCCTCCCTGAAGTTAGGCTTGGAAATGTCATTCTTTGGCACTGAGGAATGCCAAGGAGAAGCCAGACTCTCGTCCTTCTGGAAGTGCCATCTTTTTCTTCCGCAGTCTGTCCTTTGGGGGAATGTCCCTCACCTCCAACCTTGTAGAAGTTACTTAATGTAATGTCCCGGTATCAGCTTGAATTGTCCTCCCTACCTTCCTTCACTCCATAAAAACTATGCTCCAAGAATTGTTCTCATCACACACTGTTTGTGAGCTCCCAAATACCCCGTACAAACAGTACCACCGTTGATGAATAATTCAATAATCCTCTAAAGTGGAAAGATATATTTTTCTCTACCTGTGTTCATTGAAACCCACCCATCAGGGGAAGACTGCTAACAAGGCTCACAGACAACAGTTAGGATAAAAACCCAACTCTAACATGGAGGAAATGTCAGTTTCCAGAATATCAGCTAAGATGCAAGAAGCACTGCCTGACAGTGATAACCAGGGTTCTTGTTCACAGAGTCAAAGAATGAACTTCGCAAACACTCAAAGTAGGAGAGCCAGGAAGAGGCTTTTATTTGCAGATAAGGTGAGGGGACAGAGCTCCTGGCTCATGCCAGGAGGGGACAAGAGACCCTGTGGTGGTGTATTGTCTAGGGGTTTTATGTACAGTTGAGGATTTTTAGGAATGGGGGTAAAAGGCTAGGGGTGCAGAGTGGTCCCAGAGTGCTCATTTTTGATGAGTAACAGAAGAAATTTGCTGCTCTGATTCCTTCTCAGGGTAGCAGCTTCCCTCTGGTAGCGTGTAGACTGCCTGCCCTGCCCCCAAGGTGGGCTGGGTTGTTGTCTGTTTGCTAAAGAGTGTGTTAAGAATCTCACTTCTTAACTTCTTGGGCTGTTTATAACTGGACTTGCTTACCAAATTAATCTTTTGCCCAGGTTGCAGATTACATGATCAAGATTAGAGAAGGAAAAACAGCACATAGGTACAGTTAAAAATAAGCTGGGCCTTTCAGCAGGCTAAGGTAAATTTTAGTGTCATGATCTACTTGACACAATGAAGTCACAGGTTATGCTGAGATACTTTTCTTTATCTGGAAAACATTTACACATTCCAGGCCAAGTTGCTCCTGGCCTTTGAGCTTTAGCTGATTTCATTGAAGAATGCCTATATTCCTAGTCTGGTATCTTTTACCCTAAAGAATTGGTGTGACTTGGACTTTGAGTAATGCTTAACCCGGAGTTTCCATAGGGGCTTCTTTTGCACATTGTTGCATTGTTCTGACCGTAATTATCTTGCTTTGCTTTTTTCCAGAGGCCCTCACCCTACTCTTTTGGGAGAAGTCCAAAGCTCTATCACTTTGGCTGTCTTGAGTAAGTGGCCTCAGTTTCTTTGTGGTGGTGGTGGTAACAATGATACCACCTGTCTGATTTCAGGCTTATAGAAAGGATCACAGATATAAATGTTTCATCAACAACTAAAAATCAAGACAAATATAAAGTGTTAGTATTGTCCCAATAAGGAATGATCAATCTTCTTCTCCTTTCTTCCAAGAAGCAAACCATAGAACAAATCAATAGAACTAACCATAAAACTCTCATGAACAACACACTGCCCCCAACAGTCTCCATCTGGTCTTACGTAGCATCTGGAAAAGCCAACCTGCTAGCAGAACTCAGAGACAAAAGCGCCTCTACAAAATCTGAAAGGCTGTCTGCAGACTTAGGGGAGGGATCTAGCACTACAGACTAACAGAGAGGAAAGAAAAAGACCACTGGTGAAAAAGAGTTTATTTTCTGCCATACTGGAGAGTGGGAATGCACAACTCTCCCTAATTTCATGTGCTCTGTGCTAAAACCAAATATTTTATTTTAAAATGATATCACAGTTGCTTAGAAATGCATAAAGTAGCAAAGTTCAGGAAATGGCTTAAGGAAATTACTACTGAACACGTGCACGAAGAGGAAGATGGCTACTGGAGCGCACTGAGCAGCCCGAAGCTCTGGTCTGCCCCCAGGCACGGGCTCGGCAGGAGGAAGGCTGAGTGACACAAATTCTCCATGTATTTCAAGTGCAAATAAAACTTGGGTCAAGCACATCAGGTGTGTGAGAAAGTAGTCAGCTTACTCAAATGCCTGTGAGTCATGCATTTTCTGTTTGGATAAAAAAACCTCTTTTAATCCTTTCTCCCATTTCAATCCTTTTATGTGAAATTAAGAATTCTCATACAGTAAAGACTAATTCAGAAAGCCTAAAAGTTCCACTTGGAAAATCCCAAGGTCCAACATAGAGGAGTTAAAGTTGGGAATGAATGGAAACTTTTTGAATTTTACTTTTAAATGATGACGTTTCCAACTGCTTGTGTTTCAGCTTTTATAAAATTATAGTATTATAATATATAATTTGGCAAAGGATTAAATCTGAGAAGCTGCATTGGGTGGGTGAAAAAAAAATTTTTTTTTATATGAGAAAATTATTTAATTTTAAATCAGAGTTTATGACAACAGGAGCATTTACACTGCTATACATGACTACGAAGTAACTGTACGGACAGCAATTGCTCTAATGTTTCAGATGAAGGAAAGCACTTCAGGCTGGGGGCGAGCAAAGGGTTTGATGAGACACTACCGGAGTTGAGTCTGGGACAACAGGATTTTTCTAAAACTTCTGGTTCCAACACTCACTCATTATTAAGCTTTAACCAAGGTAAGTGACCACTGTGGTCTCATTCTTACCTGCAAAGTGGAGATAATCCTTCCTTCCTTATAGGGTCCATGTAAAAATTAAATGAGATGGCATATGTAAAGCTCCTAGGCCCATACCTGACATTTAGTAGTTACTCAGTAATTGATGGCTATATGATCCACATCCCTTTCTCATTTTTAAGGCTGATACTGGCCAAGGAACTCCCTCTTTCTCCTAAACAAACACTTTGATTTAGCTTTTCTTTTAAATGAAGAGAGACAGAGATAACAATTTAGGAGAAAAAGAAGTAAAGGAAAAGCCAAAGGGCCTTCCAAACAGACTGGGCATTTTAACCTACTGCCAGGAAGTAGAATTTGCTTTGTCCTACTCACATATTTATTAAAATGGGTTATAGACTGTCTCACCTTAAGTCTGTCACAATTTTTCAAGAGAGGGCAAATACTGATATAATAATATTGACATGCAGAAAAGGGATGCGAACCACATCCCTGGGGGTAACCAGTCAACCTAAGAAAGCATGAGCATATTATTCTTTTACTCACCATGTTTATACTAGGGTAGAAAACCACTACTCTTTGGGGGACACAAATATTTCCTGTCTTTTCAATTTAGCAACTGAACATGCTTTTTCACCACACAGACTGCAGTTTTGGAAGGTAGAGTGAATTCCTCTGAAACCTGAGATGGTCACTCTAAGATGATAACTTAAGAACTTGATTCTTCTTAACTGAACTACTAATAGGAAATGAAGACATGTTTTAAACTTTTCCAATTTTTCTGTTTCAAAAATAGAGCTTCAACAGTATGGTGTTGTCTCCCTGCTGCTTCTGGCTATTGAGCTGCTCGATTAGGGTGGGAGGCAGGGCCAGCTAAACCCCACTTGGCAGCTCCTTCACCAGTAAGGCGCCGCATGGGGAGGTGGGGGCTGCCTGGCCGTTCTGGTCACTCCAGCGATTCTCAGGCCACCACTCCACCCCGCCGCTTCCACCCAACGCGCTTCTAATTCTCACAGATATTTGAGATTGGACCAAGTTAGGAGAGATCACGGAAGGGTCATTCAGCATCCAAAATTCACCTGGAGCCAGAAAGAGCTCAGACTAAGGGAATCATTTTAGTATGCCAGGATATCAGAGAAAAATAAAACAAAAACCCTGTTGCCAAGAATTTGAGTCATTTCTCTATACACAACAACTTAAAGATACCTCCTCTTAGCTGAAAAAGAAATCCCTCTGGTGTCTCACTTAGGATCAGTCTTTGAAAACAGAAAACAACATTCTCTAGGGGATAGATCACTGTCTGAACTGAATTTCATTTAACCTAAAGTTTTGTGCCAACTTAAATACACTAAAACCCCAATGCTTATAAGAAGGCATTCACCTATTACTTGCTTATAGGTACCTGGAAAAGCTATTATGGGGATAATCAGTTCAACTATAAAACAGAGCAGTCATACATAATGACAAAAACAGATACAAGTCATAAATTGCCTTTTCCCCTTCAGAATCCAGGCAGGCAGGCACTCAGTACATTCTTTCGTGCAAAGATAAAACTTTTGTCTTGAATAAACAGTGCTTTCAGTCTTCTTTGAGCTTTATAAATATCTTGCCTACAAAACAAACACAAACAAATTCTATTTCTTAAACAAAAGGGGGATGGACCCCTCTGCCCCCAACAAGGTCACAGTATATCTGATAGGAAGTTGGTTAATGGCAGGGGCTGCCTGAGAATCTCTGGGTGCTGGGACATGGAAGTCAGTTTCCACTGGATCACTGCTATGCCCCAGATCTGGTTTCCTGGGCACAAATGGTCAGGGAAAAGTTTTCTTGGAAGAGAAGTGGTTCCTCCACATGCTGTATCCCAAATAGAGGCCAAAGAAATGGATATTATCTAAAGTCTTAGCTAGGTTTTCCACTGAAATATCTGAACAGTCTTAATTTCTCTTTCTTATTCTTTTCCTGTCTCATTTACCTTACTTGTATATGTCTTTAGACAGTTCTCATTAAAGCTTTCTTGTTTTCCTGTTTGTTTGTTTTTTAATATATAGACACATGTCTGGAACGAATCAAGAAGTTAGCGATATCTCAGAAGTGTAACTAAACAAGAGAATCAACACACAAGTGCAGAGGATCGGGTCTTAGCTCTTCAATTAACAGGCTGACCGTGGGTAAGTCATATCATCTTCGGGCCTCGTTTCTTCATTTCTGTAATGGGGCTAACACTATAATGGGGCTATCCTACATACTGACCAAGTTATTTTGTTGATCAAATGCTATCACATGAGTAACACGACGTTTGCAACCACCCAGTTTCTTACCGCCTGCAAAGGACATGGTGATGGTCATTGATGGGCATGACCAATCTAACACAAGAATGACCACGGCCCACCACCATTCCTTGAGGGCCCACCTGATGACACAGATGACATGATGGTCATTACTTTACCAGCTAACACAGTGATGTCAAATAATAAGCTTCTCTGCTGGGAAGTTAGCAGTAATAATTTTTTTTTATATTCTCCACAGTATCTTGAAGAAAGCTTTACACACACAAAGGAAAAACATCAGTAAGGGAAAAAACAGAGCCTCTAGAATTAGCTGGACTTGCTTTCAAATCCAGCCCTATCATTTCTAGTTGTATGACCTTGAAAAAAATTAACTCCCTAAGACTCAGTTCCCTGATCTGAAGAATAGACTGAATGCATCATACATAAGACAGTGCATGTAAAGGTCCCTCACAAGGCCTGACAAACCGAAGGTGTTGCCATAAATGCTTATAAGTTAGTATATGACCCATAGCGAAGCAGGCTACTTCAGCTTTTTTCTACTGATGCTATCTGCACTGCGAAATAATATAAAACTATTAGATCTTTATCTAACTCATAACAACTGATTTATAACACTAAAGCAAAGGCTAAAATTACATAGAATAAAATGTTAAGTAAAAACTGACAAATTCACATCTCCATGACAAAAATTTAGATCTGTAGGATTTGAGCTGGGTAATTTGGGCTTGATAGAAATAAATGCCAAAAAGCAAAGGAGAAAGAAGTAAACCTACCATACAACTGCAAAAGTTGTCAGTAAAATTAACATGTAGCAAATAATGAACCATGACTTCTAATTTCCATGAAAAGCTGACTGATGAAAATACTTTCCATTAAAAACAGAGAAAATTATTAAAATATGTGCATTCATAAGCATAGACTCAAAACACACATGGAGTCAGAAAGGTAGCCAGGATCAAAAGCAGTCTATACCATCTTGATAAAGATACAGAGAGGGATGCAAAGTGGGACAGACCCGAGCAGAGGTTCCATTGTGATGACGAAAAGCGCTCCTCTCCTTTGCTGGAAGAAATTAAGTATGCTATTGGCTTTCTTCCCTTAAGAAGACCAGATGACAGCTGCACAGAGCAAACACTGAGTTTCTATGGGGCAGAGAAAAGAATGGAACATTTGCTCTATTGTTAACATCTGAGATTTTCTTATTTTGAAAAGAACTTTTTTTTTAGAATAACTATGCAGTTTTACTGTAAGTATATGGAAATATTACATGATAATCACAGACAGAAGGGAATTGAGTCTAATATTCTTAAATAAATCCTTAAATAAATAATATCCTTAAAGTATAACAACAAAGCAAAACTGAAGGAACAAAACAGCAGCGGACTCACAGACTCCAAGAAGGGACTAGCAGTTACCAGAGGGAAGCACTGGGGGAGGGCAGGTGGGGAGGGAGAGGGGGATTAAGGGGCATTATAATTCGCATACATAATGTAGGGGGGGCACAGGGAAGGCAGCATAGCACAGAGAAGACCAGTAGTGACTATAGCATCTTACTATGCTGCTGGACAGTGACTGCATTGGGGCATGTGGGAGGACTTGATAATATGGGTGAATGTTGTAACCAAAATGTTGCTCATGTGAAACCTTCGTAAGACTGTTTATCAATGATACTTTAATAATAATAATAATAATATACTTAAATAAATCATATTCTTAGAAAAGACTCCAGAGGCAATCATTTCAGGGAGGGGACCAGATCTTAGAGGTTCTACTCAAAGGGTTAGCGTCATTTTGCTAAGATCTAGGTGAGGGAGTCATGGGATATATGCTTACAGCTTGATGGCTAATCCCTAAACCGTATCACTTTAGCTCTGGAATGTATAACCTGATTTCTGGGGGTTGGGTGAATGAGAAGAAAAGATTAAGAGAAATAAAGGGGTAAAGGGCATAGGATATTTCTTATACTTCCTTGAGACTAATATTACAGAAATTAAGCAATATAATTTATTATAAATATAATTTATTATAAAAATATAACGAGAAATTCCAGAGTAGATATCCCAGATCTGAAATTAAAATTTCGCTGTGCGTAATTCACAGCATCCATCCACAGATAACTAAGACCTGCAGATCTTTAACCTTAGCAACATAATGAATTCCCTTTTAACTTGTGTTTTCGCAAACTTTACCTCTTTTTTCTCCTCAGGTCAGTGGGACGGGAAATTGCCATCATTTTTTCATAGGTAAAGATTAACAAGATTAACATTAACAGAGAAAAAGATTATTTAAAGGTAGCAAGGGATTAGAACCCAGGTATAAACTCTCTTCAGTGCACAAGCCTACATCTACAATAAGAGAGGCAGGAGCCTGACAATCCAATAAAAACTTCAGATTCTTCCTCCAGAAAAATACACATACATACAATGTTTATAATTAATTTCAAGAGATTTGTTGAGTTCTCCCCTCAAAGCCCATCAACCAAGGTTAAAGCCCTGGGGTCCCTGCAGCCAAGCGGGGCTGGCTGGCTGGCTGGCTGGGCTCAGAGCTGCAGTTCTGTCTTCCCTGGCCCATGTCTTTAATCACGGGAACTCAGGCACTCCTTAAAGGAATAGTTCCCACAGGCCGACAGCTCATTGCTGTGGTCATTTGCACTTCCTCAAACTTCTCTTGTATACATAGAAAAGCAAACACAACACTCCCCCCAAGTAACATTAAAGGTCTGATTTCAACACACAAAAAATTACAAGAAAATGGAGATCTTTAGCCAAACTAATCACATGCAGAATAACAGATGTGGCCATTTCCAATGTACAGTGGTAATTTTAAGTTTCTTTGCTTTCTCATCTTAGAGATATATGGACTAATTTTTATAATACATCCAAAGTTTTTGGTATCAAAATAAATTACATAGCAATTCCTCTGAATAGCAGCCCATGGTGCCAACACTGATTAGCTTATTATAGGCAAGAGAAATATAAAAAGAAGGACACCAACCACATGGGGAGCAGGGTTCCCATTAAAGAGGCCTCAGGTCTTGGAAAGCAGTACTTTATGCAAATCCAAAGATGATCCAGAGCACGATATCCAGTAAAATGCATGGTCCCTGCCACCCAGGTTCACAGAGATCCGGGAGTGAGGGTGGAGTAAGAAGTATTCTGCCCTTTCTTTCTGCTTAAGTTATATTCTCATGTTGACCCTTTCAAGCTTCAAAAACTATTTTCCAGGGGAAACAGTAGAACCAGGAAACAAAGGAGACTTCCATAAATGAGGAAGGATAAAGAAAGGGCCAACTCTGGATGGTGCGGGGAAACTCTGGAGAAACCTATATAAAGTCTCACCCGTGGAGAAGTCGCAGGCAAGTTTCCAACATCCTCATCCTCAGCCAAAGGCTAGTTACAGAGGGTTCCTAACAACCACACTGGCCCAGATGGAGTTCAGTCTCCCAACCTGTGCCCAAGACATTCCCCAATGGTAGACGGTAATACAATGGCTTTCATTTCAAGAGCCTTAATGGTTTCCTGGTGGCGAAAATCTGAACATTTTACCGATGCAAATATAATGGTCAAAGTGAAGAAGACCCTTCCTCTTGTTCAGTCTATACTTTTCAAAGTTTTCATAACACAATATCTCATTTTATTCTCACAGTAAGCCTGTGAAGTAAGTATACTTCTATTTTGATTGAGGAAGGCCTCTCAATAAACCATAGGTGTATTTATTTTTCAAATTAAAGCAAAGCCTGGGAGTACAAAAACAAAGAAAAGAATCATAAAACCAAGGAGAATTTCCTGTTAATCAGAATTTTTAAAAATGAAATAGAACCTTTAAGCAGGGTATCTACAACTGAAAATCTATGTGCACTTGGTTATAACAAGCTTAGCAGCTAAAACGAGAGTGCTGAGGACTCTGCACCGCCACTGTGGTGGCTCATGTCGCCATCAGGGGTAAAGGGCCAAAGGCAGCTTAAGAAATGACTCAAGGCAGAAATGTGCACGCTCACTCAGACTTTGAACCCAAGTGTTTCCAAATCATGATTCAGAAAGCATCTCTTGCCTTTACCTTTCACCCTTCCTCTATAAGAGTGTTGCCGATTTTGAACCACAGGTAAATGGTACACTTTTGGTCTGTTTTAATATAATATAGTATTGAAAAAACTGATCTGACTAGAAAACTATCATCTCTAGAAAACAGTTTAGAAAACAGGAATAAATCCCAGCTTTCACACATCCTTACCATGAACACCATGCAATAAAGAAATGTCACGCAACTCCACTTTCTTAGCTGCTCTTCGAGATATATTCCTATGTGGCACCATTAAAGTCTCTTTAAGATAAAGCGATTTTTACACCTTCATGACCTGCAGCCCAAATGCACCTGTCATTTCACTCGAACAAATGCTCTACAGTCAATAAACAGAGAGTGCAGGTGCTTTCTCCAACCTGAGTCAGTCATGAAAAGGTCCGTCTCTAAAAGGAAAGTTTGTGAAGTTGGTGGGAAGGAGAGGAAAGCAGAGATCATTAGGGCTTTTCCTATGTCATTAAAGAGCAACTCCAGCCATTGTATCCAGCCTGCTGGGCTGACAGCCATAATTGTGATACTGGACAACCCAGGCTTTGAAGGTGCTTTGCAAGGTTTGGATTCATGCTGAGAAACCCACAGAAAAGCACTACCCAGGCAAGATTAGAGGCTCTCCACTTAAAGCTGTTTCTGAGAAATCCTAGGTTTCATCACTGCTCTGGCCTCACAAATTTACTTGGGATGGTTCCAAGTTTTTATCCAGCCCCTTAACTTGGGTTAAAAATGTGGACAATGCCTTACTTCTACCTTACAGGAAATCTAAGCTCATTGAAACCTATTCTGCATTTCTGGTTGGAGTCAGTTTTTCTAGATGAACATATTTTTTGAACCATTCATATCTGTGTGTCAACAAGTAAAAGAATCATACACAAGAAACCAAAGCAAGCCAAACAAAAAACCATAAATAAAAATTCAACTATCTTCACCTTTTCCAGCTTCACACTTAAAATTAGCTCCTGCCGAAAAATAAAGTGTAGAACAACAGAAGTCCACAGAACAGGAGGCCAATGAACAAAAAAGCCACTAGACAGCAAGACACGGAAGAATTACACCATTGCCCCTCCATTGCTGGATTTAGATGACCTGAGGGGCTGCTTCAACTCCTGAAGACTGCATTTCAGTTTGGACTTATCCTGTACACTGTGGGGAATAACTGGTAGATTCTAGGCAGGAGAATGGCACAATCAAATTCTGTTTTAAAAAGTGAGTTCCTTCTGGTGGCACTTTGAAAGATGCAATGAAGTCCTGGGGTCAGGAAGTGATTGTAGTGGCCCAGGGAGCAGATAGCCAGAACCTAGAAGGAGGCAGTGGTAGTGGAGAGAAGGAAGGAGAGGTATTTCAGAGGTAAACTTAATGGACTGGGTACCAGCTTACCAAAGGGGAGGGAAAGGCAGCCACGCGAGGCATTACAGTAGAGCAGAGAACTCAGGAGGTTAATTACAATTGAATTTCACCGCTGTTTCCTTACCTTAGCAGCAGAGTTTGATACTCCATGTGTCACGTTTCTGATAAGGCCTCCAACATTTCCATACTTTATCAGTCCAGTAACCCCTTCAGATACATCATTCAGAAGCCCCATGGGATTGCCAAGAAAGTCCACTGATCCCAGGATCCTAGCTGCCTGGCTGAGGAGTTCCTGCCAATGGGAGTAGGGAGAAAAGAAGAAAACCAGTTTAGATTTGCAGGTAGAGTGTCCCAAGCAAAAGGGTTAGAAATCTTCCTTGTCCTCTATTCCCATCAACACCAACAGTTACCTTTTAATTCTCAACTGCAAGCTCCTGTGCTTTCATAAGCTCCACCTAAACTTCTCCCAGTACACACATCCCAAGAGATTACTTTCAATAATATTGCTTATAAATACTCTTCAAAGCCACTTAGAAAAATAAGAAGAGCTATGAGACAGGAAATATTCTTTACAAATATTTCTGAACATATATATCATACTCTCTTTCCCATCATTCCCCCAACAAGGAATTGGGGTGAACTGCTGTGAGGGAGGGGGTAAATCTGTAGTCCCCTCATACTCTGTGGAGTGGGTGGTGCTGGCGGAGGGCATATTCAGATCCATCAAGTGACCCCCACTCTCTGGGCCTCCACTTACTGACCCCAGGTTCCAGTGAGACCTGCTACGTCACTCTCCTTACTGTTCAGTTTGAAATATGACTAGAAAAGTCAAGGAAGGAAGCAGAGGAAGAGAGGGAGGAGATGGCTCAGAGGAAAGAGAAAAGGAAGCTAGAAGAGGATATATTTTAACTTTGGCAACTAACAAATTTGATATGATCTTGACCTATCTATTCATCAAAAAGTATGCCTTGGCTTTATATTTTGGTCTTTGCAGTCTGGATAATAAACATAAAATGAAGTATGTCCAATTTGATTTTAAAAAGTTTTAAGTTCAACTCTAGGGCAGGATCTTATTGGCTCTACGAACACTGGTGTGGTTGCTAAAAGTAGACCCATGCCCAGTAAATAGAGATCACAGTATTTTGTTATCATTGAAGCATCAATTAAACCCTTACAAGTTGTGACTAGTCTAGTGGAAGCCCCTGAGACTAGTTCTCTGAAGGGCAAATCTAATAGCTCATAAATCAAATGCATTCTTCAGGATTTTCGTGATGTGTATGGGCTTCATGGGCTGTGACCTGACCCACAACACAAGAATCAGAGCTGAAATGTTCACTGGGTTCTCAATAGTAGTGTCTTGGTAACCAAAATTTCCAAACAACTAAAACAAACATTCTGCTTATGCCCTAGCCACTAAGTACTTCTCCAAAGCTCACCTCCTGGAAATGTTTGAGGATATCATTGATGATGAACTCCTTGGTCTCATAGGGATGCACCCGAGTGAATGGATCTAGATTAATCACAGCATCTTCAAACCGAATCAATGGAAATCCCAAGGTACTTTTTAGGGCCTGGTTTGGGAAGAAAGGAAATGACACACTTTAGCTATATGATGGCACTCCAGGGTACTATAATTCTGAATTCCATGAAAGGTACAAGTCATGTCAACCTTCCAATAGGAATCAAGGTTTTGATATTTACAGACAAGGATTTTCCCACAATTATAAAAGTAAAAACATTTGGAAAAAATATATAGATCACCCAAAGCAATGTATATCACATAGAAATACACACTATTAGCTTCACAGCTTAATTCTAATTTGTTTTGTATCTGTATGTTTGTTGTGTTTTATTTTTGGACTTACGTATACACACATAAAGGTGTACTAACCAAATGTACACTTGAGTGACTTTTCCCAGAGTGAACACAACCACATGACCACCACCATAAAGTAGATTACCTCCCCATCTTGGAAGCATCTCCCTCGCCATTTGTGGACTCCCAGTCACTACTCTGTTCTCCCCGATGGTAACCATGATCCTGACCTTCTATTACCACAGATTAGTTTTTTGTGATTGGAATTTTATACATTGAAATCATCAGTATGGACTTTGCTATACGGGATCTTTCACAGTCAACATTAAGTCTGTGAGGTTCACTAGGCTGTTGCATGTAGCTGCAGTTTAATATTCTTTGCTACATAGTTTTCCAACACAAGAATACAACACAATTTATTTAGCCATTGCTGTTGATTAACAGTTGTACTGCTTCAGATTTTTTGCTATTATGATTAATGCTGCAATGAACATTCTTGGACATGTCTTTTGGGGCATTTTGGGGACATGTCATTTGTATGCATTTTTCTTGAATATATACCTGGGAGTGGAACTGCTGGGTCATAAAGAATGTGAATTTTCAATCTTTATTTGAAAATCTATAGTTTTCCAAAGCAGTTGAACTGGTTTACACTCCCTTCAGCTGTCTATGAAAACAGACTAGAATACACTCCTGTTATTCTACATCCTCATCAACACCTGGTACAAGTAGCTTTTTAAGAAACAAATAGTATCTCAGTGTGGTTTTGATTTCCATTTTCCTGTTGAAGAACAGGAGTGAACACCTTTTAATACACATGTTGGCTATTTGGATATCTTTTTTTGTTAAGTGCCCACTCAAGTTTTTTGCTCATTTTTTTCTTATTGCTTTGTAGTTTTTCTTACACAATCTGTACACAAGTCTTCTGTTGAATACATGTATTAGTACAAATTATCTTCTCCCATTCTGACTTGTCTTAATAGTCTTTGAAGAGTGTTTTTTTGATGAGCAGACATTCTTAGTTTTAATGAAATCCAACTTATCAATCTCTTCCTTTCTGGTAAGAGCTTTCTGTGTCCTTGTTATGAAATTGTTATTTAGAGAGATTCCTAGGAAACAATGGCAGAGTAAGGAAGGCAAGGCAGAAACCTCCTCTCATGTACACAGCAAGGAAACAACTACAGCAAATACAACTAACCCTAAAAAATACCCAAAGACTGCAGAACAGACCATCTGCACCTGGTGAAGAAGAGAAGACCACGTTAAGAGAACAGCGGCAGAGCTGCTATTGATGGGCACCCAAGGCCTTCCCCCATCGCAGCCCACATGCAGAAGGGAGAGGAACTCAGCAGGGAGGGAGGAAGTATGCAGGAATACTGCACCCCTGGCCCGGAAATCCACTCTGGGAACAGAAGTCCACATTGGATTGGGCTTCAGTGATTAATGGGGCTCAGAGAGCCGGAGCACTCTGGGAGGCTCAGACTCCTACTGCTTGTGGAGGACAGGCACGCTCCACTGGTCCTGCTGAGACCCAATATAGAGGCGGCAGTCTGAAAGATTTATAAGCAGCAGGAAGTGTGCCAGAGGGGTGAGGGTCAGAGGGAGCTCTCTCCAGAGGAGGAAGGGCAGGTGGATGATACTTCCCCAGCCCTGCTTCAGCCCACTGGTTGGGTGCTCGCAGGAGCCAGCTCCAAAAGCTTTATCTCCCTTGCTGGTGGCTCAGCCCCACAGCAGTGCTCCCCTGCACACCTACTCCACTGGCCCAGCAGCAGCCGCCACTGCTGCCCAGCAGGCAGAGGGCAGTGCTGCCTACAACAATCCCAGCAGAAGTGCTGCCTGGCACGCAAAGGGCACAAGCAATTAGTCTCTGCTGACAGAGATCAGGCAGGCAAAAGACAGCCCTGCCCACAGCCCACCAACAGCAACTACGGCTCTACCATGAAGGAGAACCAGGAACTGGTGAGAAGAGTCTTGAGCTCTCGGGCACCACAGGACACCTTCTTCATAAGGCCATTACTTTCTTTTTTTTTATATTACGGTATCATTGATATACACTCTTTAGAAGGTTTCACATGAGCAACATTGTGGTTACAACATTCACCCATATTATTAAGTCCCCCTACCACACCCCATTGCAGTCACTGTCCTTTAACATAGTAAGATGCTATAGAGTTATTGTCTTCTCCATGCTATACTGCCTTCCCCATGACCTACCTATATTACGTGTGCTAATTATAATGCTCCTAAAGCCCCTTCTCCCTCACTCCCCTTCGGCAACCCCTAGTCCCTTCTTGGAGTCTGTGAGTCTGCTGCTGTTTCGTTCCTTGAGTGAAATCATTTGGTACTTGTCTTTCTCCACCTGGCTTATTTCACTGAGTATAATTCTCTCTGGCTCCATCCATGTTGTTGCAAATGGTAGGATTTGTTTTCTTCTTATGGCTGAATAATATTCCATTGTGTGTATGCACCACATCTTCTTTATCCATTCTCTACCAACGGACACTTAGGTTGCTTCCATATCTTGGCTACTGTAAATAGTGCTGTGATAAACATAGGGGTGCATCTGTCTTTTTGAATCAGGCATCTTGTTTCCTTCAGGTGAATTCCTAGGATTGGGATTACTGGGTCAGAGTATTTCTAGTTTTAGTTTTTTGAGGAACCTCCATGTTGTAAAGCCATTACTTTCTAGACCAGGAGGCATAGTGGCTCTATGTAAAACAAAGTAAGAAAACCAGAAATCTGGACAAAATGAGGAGGCAAAGGAGTACGTTCCAAACAAAATAACAAAATAAGACATCAGAAAGAGGGCTAAATGAAGTGGAGATGACCAATATTCTCGATAAAGATTTCAAAGTAACAGTCATAAAGATGCTCACTGACCTGGGATTAAAGAATGACGATCTTAGTGAGAACTTCAACAAAGAGAAGATTTGAAAAAGAGCCACTCAAAGCTGGAGAACACAATAACTGAAATGAAAAATACAATGGAGGGGAAGAATAGTAGACTGCTGGAAGTACAGGAGACAAGAGTGGAAGAAAGAATAGAGAGGAACTACAAAAACAACCAGAAAATGATTCATAAAATGGCTGTAAGTATATATCTATCAATAATTACCTTAAATGTAAATAGACCAAAAGCACCAATCAAAAGTCATAGGATAACAGAATAGACAAAGAAACAAAACCCATCTATATGCTGCCTACAAGAGACTCATTTCAGACCTCAAAACATATACAGATTTAAAGTGAAGGGATGGAAAAAGTTATTTCATCCAAATAAAAGGGAGAAAAAGGCAAGAGTAGTAGTACTTATATCAGACAAAATAGACTTCAAAATAAAGAAAATAACAAGAGGCAAAGAAGGACATTACATAATGATAAAAGATCAATCCTACAAGAGGATATAACTTGTAAATATATATGCACCTCAACACAGGAGCATCTAAGTATGTAAAACAAACATTAACAGAACTAAAGGGGAAAATGTACAGCAGTACAATCATATTAGGGGATTTTAACACCCAGTTACATTAATGGACAGATCATCCAGAAAACAAGGAAACACATCAGATCAGCTGTACTTAACATATATATACACAGAACATTCCACCCAAAAGCAACAGGATACATGTTTTTCTCAAGTGCACATGGAATGTTCTCTAGAAAAAAATCACATATTAGGACAAAAAGAGCCTCAATAAATTTGAAAAGATTGAAATTGTATCAAGCATCTTTTCAGATCACAATGGTATGAAAATAGAAATCAATTACATGAAAAAAACAAAAAACCCCACAAATACATGGAGGCTAAACAACATGCTTCTAAATAATCAATGGATCAATGAACAAATCAAAAAGGAAACAAGCAATACTTGGAGACAAATGAAAACAAAAATACAACAGTTCAAAATACCTAGCCAAGGCAATCAGCCAAGAAAATGAGATAAAAGCACCCATATTGGTCAGGAAGAAATTAAACTGTCACTATTTGCAGAGGACATATTATATATAGAAAACTCTAAAGACTCCAGCAAAAAACTACTAGAACTAGTAAGTGGTTTCAACAAAATTGCAGGATACAAAATCATTATACTGAAATCTGTTGCCTTCCTATATACTAGCAACAAACTATGAGAAAGAGACCTCAGGAAAACAATTCCATTTACAACTGTGTAAAAAAAAAAAAAACAACAACCTAGGAATAAAGCTAACCAAGGAGGTGAAAGACCTGTACTCTAAAAACTGTAAGACACTGATGAGAGAAATTGAAGACACAAATAAATGGAAATCTATCCCACGCTCATGCATAAAAATGCTCACCTATCAAAGTGACCATCCTGTTAAGAGCAATTTGCAGACTCAGCGCAATCCCCATCAAAATACCAATGGCAGTTTCAAGGAACAAGAGCAAAGAATCTTAAAATTCATATGGAACCACAAAAGACCCCCAAAAGCCAATGCAATCTTGAGAAAGAAGAACAAAGCTGGGGGTATTACACATCCTGACTTCAAGCTATACTACAAATCTGCAGTAATTAAAACAGTATGATAGTGGCACAAGAATAGAGCCATAGATTAATGGAACAAAACAGAGAGGCCAGAAAGAAACCCATACATATATAGCCAATTAATAAATATATGATAAAGGAGCCATGGATATACAACGAGGAAAAGATAGTCTCTTCAATAAATGGTGCTGGGAAAACTGGACACTACATGCAAGAGATGACACTGAATTACTGTCTAACTCCATACATACAAGTAAACTCCAAGTGGATTAAAGACCTGTAATTCATGAAACTATAAAACAGGCAAAAATATCTTGAACATAAGCAGGAGCAATTTGTTCTGGATATATCACTCCAGGCAAGAGAAACAAAAGCAAAAATGAACAAGTAGGACTACATCAAACTAAAAAGCTTCTGTACAGCAAAGGACACCATCAGCAGAACAAAAAGGCAACCTACAGTATGGGAGAATATATCTGTAAATGATTTGTCCAATAAGGGGTTAGCATCCAAGATATATAAAGAACTCACAAACCTCAAGCCAAAAAAAAACAAATAACCCAGTTAAAAACTGGGTGGCGAACCTGAACAGAAGAAATACAGATGGCCAACAGGCACATGAAAAGAAGCTAACATCAGGGAAATGCAAATCAAAGCCACAATGAGATAACACCTCACACTAGTTAGAATGGTCACTATACAAAAGATAAGAAATAACAAGTGTTGGTGAGGATGCGGAGAAATGGGAACCCTCCTACACTGTTGGTGGGAATGTAAATTGGTACAACCACTGTGGAAGACACTATGGAGGTTCCACAAAAACCTAAAAATAGAAATACCATATGACCCAGTAACTCTACTTCTAGGAATTTACCTAAAGAAAAAAATCTCTGATTTGAAAAGATATATGTACCCCTATGTTTACTGCCACATTATTTATAATGACCAAGATATGGAAGCAACCAAAGTGTCCATCAAAAGATGATAAAGAAGATGTGGCACATATACACAATGGAAAATTATTCAGCCATAAAAAAGAAAGAAATCCTGCCATTTACAACAACATGGATGGACCTAGAGGGTATTACACTGAGTGAAATAAGACAGGCCGAGAACGACAAATACCATGTGATTTCACTTGCATGTAGAATCTAAAAACAAAACAAAACAAAATGAACAGAACAGCAGTAGACTCAGAGACACTGAGAAGTGACTGGTGGTTACCATGGGGGAGGGGATGAGGCAGGTGGATGGGACAGATGAAGGGGATAAAGAGGCACAAAAATCTCAATCACAGTACAAGTTGGTCATGGGGATGAAGAGCAGCATGGAGAATATAGTCAGTGGTTCTGTAACACCTCTTTCTATGTTGACAGTAACGACACTAGTGGGGTGACGTGATGTGTGTAACTGTTGAATCACTGTGTTGTATATTTGAAACCAATATAATATTGTATATCAAACATACTTCAATAAAAAAATACACTTAAAAAATTGTTACCTACACCAAGGTCATAAAGATATTCCCATATGTTTACCTATAGAGTTTTTATTGTTTTACTCTTCATATTTAAATCTTTAATATATCTGGACTTGATTTTTACATACATGGTATAGAGTTCAAGATTCATTTTTTCCAGATAGATATCTAATTGACTTAAGTAATATGTTGAAATGATTATCCTTTCCCCTATTTTAATATAGTGTAAATTTTGTCATAAGTGATTGTATTTATGTATCCGTTTCTGCCTTCTCTTTTTTGTTTCATTTCATTCTGCCTTCTGCAAATATCACAGTGTTTTAATTACTGCAGTTTCGTAATAATTTCTGAAATCCAGTAGTATATACTCTCTAACTTCGTTCTCTTTCTTCAGGATCACCTTGGTTACTTCTCGCACTTTTCATTTCCAAATAAATTTTAGAAGCAGCCTGTAAATCTGCCACAAAAAAATTGCTGGAATTTTCATCAAGACTGCATTGAATCTATAGATCAATTTGAAGTGAAATGACACTTTGTAATATTGAATATTACAATGCGTTAACATGGTATGTCCCTTTATCTATTTAATTATTTTCTGTGTAGAAGTCTTCTATACCCTTTGTTGGATTTATTCCTAGATATCTGTAATGGATTAAAAATGGCCATAAAATTCTTTGCAACTTTTACCATTAGTGGAGTCTAGTTCTCTTCCACTTGAATCTGCCCTTATCTTATAATTTGCTTCAACCAATAAAATGAAGCAGAAATAACACGGTACAGCCTCTGAACCTGGGCCTCAAGAGATCTTGGAGATTCTGCTCTGCCCTTTCAATGCTTCCACATTGTGAAGAAGCTAAGACTAGCTTCCTTGAACATGAGACTCTGTGAAGGGAAAGTCTGTTGACAGCCAACACCAACCTCCCGACATGTGATAAGGTCATCTCCTACCATTCAGTCTCAGAAGGCAGCCGGATGAAAGCCACAGGTGAGTCCAGCAGAGAAGCTCCCAGGTAAGTCCAACCCAAACCGCTGACCCACAGAATTGTGAACCAAGAAATGGTTGTTTTAAACCACTAAATTTTGGGATGATTTGTTAGACAATAGTAGATAATGATACTGTGTTTGATGTTTTCTGAACATTATTGTAAATGGCATCCATCAAATTGTCCTTTTCTCTATAATTGTTGCTGACATGTAGAAATATAAATGACTTTTGAACACTATCTCTGACTTTTTGACCTTGCTCAATTTACTTATTTTAGTAACTTATCTGCACATTCTTTTAGGTTTTCTAGGTACATACTCAAATAATTAACTCTACAAATAATAAAGTTTTCATTTTCCTCTCTAGTTCTTATATCTTTTATTATTATTATTTTTTACTCTTTCCACCCTATTGCACTGGCTAGGATCTCCAGTATAAAAACTGAACAAAAGTGGAGACAATGTGCATCCTTCCTTGCTTTCAATGTATCACCACTGAGTATGATATTTACTGTAGCTTTTTTATAGATATACTCTATCAGATTAAGGCAGTTCTTCTATTTTTTGTTTGCTGAGTTATCGTAAATGGATGTTGAATTTTGTCAAAAGGTTCTTGTGCAGCTGTTGAGATAATCACATTTTTTCCTTCTTTCATTTTTCTGATGTGGTGAATTACATGATTTTTTTGAAGATGTTAAACTAAGCTTACATTCCTGGGATAAACCCAATTTGGTTATGGTTTTGATTTGTATTTGATTTTCTGGTATTTTGTTCAGATTTCTTTCTTCTATGTTCATGAAAAAATATGGTCCTTAATTTTCCTTTATTAGTTGATTATTTTAAAATATAAATTATGGTTTTCTGGTAAACTTCTTGAACATTTTTACAGTTATTTTAAATTCTGTGCCTGGTATTGCCAACATCTGGTTTATCTGTGGGTCTGTTTCTAATGTCTGTTTTTTCTCTTGATAAGCCTTGTAATTTGTGATTAAAACATTTTGTATGAAAACTTACAAAGTTTAGGTGAGTCTTTAGTTTTAGGATTTGAGCTTACTCAAGGCTGGATTTCAGTCTGTAAATCTTGGTCTACTTAGTCTTTGTAAGGCCTAGGGTAGTGCTTCAGCAGTCTTGAATGACAACCAATTGCATTCCTCTACTTTAAATCTCCCAGCACTGTAAAACTGCTAAAAGGTCTATGTAGCTCTTCAACCCCTTGGCTGCCACTGTTTGCTTGTCTTCTCTCTGACAAGGTTGCTTAGAAATTAGCACCTACCTCAAGAAATAAAGTGGCTCAGACTATTGGGGTCTCTTTTCTACCTGTACCTTCTCTGTAGGACATTAGCCCCTCAATTACCAACTCACTTAGGAGCAATGAAGTCCACTTTTGCTTGAAAGCCCCATGAGACTGCCAAAACTTTACTCAGGTTCTCTGCCTTTAGGCAACTGCTTTTTGCTTGACTTCCCTACCTTTCTTCACATATCACTTACAAATTAAGAATTTCTGAAGAACAAAAGCAGAGTAAATGTTGGGCTTACCCTATCAAGTTTACTTCCTCTCATAAATCTTGGGCCCCCAAGTCCTGGATCTCTTGGTAGCTTTCCAATACTTTCAAACAGACTTTTGGGGGGTTTTTTCTATTAGGCTTTTCTTATAGTTCTCAGCTGGTAAGGGTCTGCTATAAGCCAGTTAACAATTTCTAGATATGGTCTATTTTCCAATTACATTTTTATTTAACATGACTTTTATTTAACATTATTTCAAGGATTTCATAGTACATGCAAAATATGTGTGCTCTTTGAATATGAAAACACTATTTCATGATAATTATAATAAATCTTTGATCCACTTGGAATTTATTCTTTAATATTAGAGTGTGAATAATAAACTTAATTTTCTATTCTTTCATTTTGGCTATCTATTAGTCTGATAACACCTACTAAAACATTTACATATTCCCGACTTAATGAAAATCATGTTATATGAAAATATCATCTGTAATTTAATGAATTTTCTATTTTATTTTCTCAATTATTTTTTAATCTTTTAGGCTGCCTTAAATTCTTTTTCAACAAAAGTATGTTTAATTGAAAAGAAATCATATAATTGAAGAAAACAGAGATAAAGTTCTCTATACCAGAGAGAAGGGAAATTTTGTGACTCAAAAAAGAAGACCAAAAAAAGATTGATAAATTTGACAATATAAAAATAAAAGCTTTTCTATGATTAAAAATGAAAAACATACACTAAAAGCAAAGATAAATAAAAAAATCAAAGAAATAAATACTTCCAACTTATATCAAAGACAAAACTTACATAAAGAGCTTCTAAAATTAGAGGAGATAAAAGATCAATAATGTGATTTTTTTTTAAATGGACAAGTCATATGACCAGACAGTTTAGTCATAGAGAAAAGAATGGCCCTTAAACATATGGGTTAGGAGAAAGAGTAGAGTAAAAGAAAACTGTAAAAAAAGACACAGAGAAACAAATAGAAGAATAAAGAGGAGAATCAGAAAGGACAGACATCAAGTATAGGGAGGTCACCATTATCAAATGTGGCAGAGGGCCCTACAAAGATGAGGATAGAAAAAAGGCCACAGGCTTTGGTACCTTGGAATATCACTAGTAAGCTCCTACTAAATAATTTCAGAACAAAACATCTTAGAGCTTAAGAGCATCCTCAAGTTAATTCAGCCTAACACTCTCATTTTTTTAAATAAATAAAAAAGAAATGTTAAGTGGATGGCCTAAATTCATGTAGCTAGGTATCAGTAGATCTTGGACTTGAACAAGCTCATTTTCACAACAGTAACTAACCGTTAGGTAGAAAGCATGAGGGCCAGAATGGAGGCTTACATAATTTCTCCTGAAAAACTTCCCTGCTATTCATTCACACATGCTACACCCAGCCAGGTAACGAGTGTTGATGGAGCGAGCATGCACCATTTTCCTCACTTCACTGAGAGAGGAGAAACTGAGGCCCAGTAGGCCTAACTGCTTTGCTTAGAGCCACACAATAATTATGCTGCGAAATCAGATACGGACATCAGTGCAGCAAGTTTGTTTTGTCAACACAACTCTCAGCATTACTTTCTTCTCAAAGAGGAAATGAGATAAAAACAAAGGCTTAAGGCAGAAAGCTTTTACCCCCAACTTCCTCATTACAACCAAACACTGAAGAAGAACCCACATAGTAGCAAAGATATTGAAACCTTTACTAACTTGTCAACACCCTCACAGGAGGTACTATCCCCTTTCTGAGTAGCTCATGTGCTTTGTCTGAACCAAGGAAATATTCTGGCCCTTCAGTAAAAATTATCTTCACCTAGTCATTCACTGCTTTCTAGCCTCCTGTACTTGAAAACGCTGAGATACAGTCTATTGGTATGAATTATCCTGCCACCTTCAGGTTGTTCTGGTCAGTCACAGTAGAAAAGATGCGAAGGAAAGGGCCTAACAGGGCTTATTCTAAGAGTAACTAAATGACTAATCAAATACAGTAGTATACAAAGTTGATTTTTATATACTTAAGTAGCAGTTTCCTGTTATAAAATGCATTCTGGAGAAAGCAATCTGTGCTCAGAAGTTCCTAATAAAAATAGGAAACTGTCTATTCTTAACTCCCCCAGACAATAACTGCTGAAGTCTTCCAGAAACTTTTACAGAGCTGAAAGAAGAAATACCTGCCCATATGCCACAAGGTCTCAGATCACAGGCTAGTCCCTGGGCCATGTCCTTCCCTTTCTTAGTTTATCCTGCACTAAACAAAACTGTCTGGAATTCATTCTTTAAAGGTTTATTTATGGTACATTGAGACTGTTTATGTGAAGCAGGGTATTTGCCCATTTCCCTCTTGGGACAGTGTTTAAAACTACAGGGATATTTCCCTCTCTGGCACTTTCTGAAATACAATTAACAATACTGGATCTTTTTTCCTTTTAACAAATCTGGTTTTTATTTAGGGAGGGGAGGAAAAAAGTAAAGGGTCTGAAGTTTCCCAACAAATTATTTCAAGCCTTTGAGAAGACAGTTTAAGGCTTTTTAAATAGTGTCTTTGTTTGAAATTCCCCCTCACCCCCACCCTCTTGCTCTCTGACCATTAAAATGTGGGTTTTCTTCCAAACTAGATTGCTCAATTAAAGCCTTTCTTTTGTAATACCCCAATGCTCTAAATGGGAAAAGGACTACTGTAGGCCACCTTGTGGAACCTTTTTAAAGGCTCCTGGCCTCTTTTGATCTTAAAAAAAGAAAGAAAGAAAAAAAAGAACATATAAACTACCTGGCATTTTCAGTATTAAGCAGCTACTCTCTAACATGCAACCTGGGAGAATAATGGAGGGGCACAGGGGGATAGGAATGCTGTGCTTTTGTCTCTGCATTTGTGAAATGGAACTATTATCTCCCCGTCTCCCATCACAGAGTAAGGAATCCAATTGAGATAGCAGATGTGAAACTGCTTTGAGTCCTTCTGAACAGACACTCTATCTGGCAATAATGTACCCTCAGTGTAAACCTGAAGAGACTTCCCTCTGAGATTTCTGACAGCCTCACTTCTGGCCTGGAGTCAAGAGAATCAAGATAATTATTCCTTTCAGTACCAAAGACATGGTTACCTTTTAGTCAGACTCTTGTGATTCCTGCTCTGGGATAGGACTCCATTTCCTAAGCATATACTTTTAGCCATTACATATTCATCTCAAAGAGCATATTGCTCTTCCTAAGAGCTACTAATAAAGGGATATTACTCTGTTAGAAAACTCTCTGAATAAATGACATTATTTTATGAGTCTCAGACTCCACTAGGAGAACTCAAGACACAGTAAAATGGTAACTTCCACAAGCTGAGAATTTAATTCTGAAGTCCCAATTCCCAGAACCCTGCTTGAAACACAAATGTACCCCATTCAGGGTGCCCCCACCACACACCTCATAACATGGCTGCTCCACTGAATTTGTTTAACAGTCATTTGAAAATGTTCCTTAAATACAGTGCCAAATGAGATGTTCAACTTCAACAACCCCAGTTTACAGGACACAGAGCATACCTACAAGCATCAGTACCACGTAACCTGGGGAGGGGGGTGTCTGGAGCTACTTCAACTGCAGAAAACCATACTGCATTTGTCAGTCTGGGGGAAGTTTTCTGCTGGGAGCAATTTGAAAGGAATAGTGAGGTGTCTGTGTTTCTTAGTAAGATGATTTAAAAAACAAGAAGTCCTTAACTCTCAGGAAATTCTTAACATTGGTTTGTTGGGTGCGTGCCAAGTGTTCTGGGGAAATATACACTTTATCAAACAAACCCATTCCAAAGGGTCACATAAGTCAAGTGGATACTTGTGGATATTAGCAAGATAGTGGTTTTCCCATGGTTTTCCCCCCATTCCCATGTTAATTATAAGTCTCTCCAGTCTCCTGGGCAACATGAAATTAAAGTAAATTAAGCAGACGGGACAGTTGGTTGCGAGGAGCCTGCACTGTTCTCAGGGTGGCCACAGGAGCAATTGCTGCTCCCTTGTCCTGACCAGCACCCCCAACTGCTCATCCCCAGTTTGCCACATTAGTGGAGCAGTAGCCCTTACCCTATCCTTACCCAAATATGAACTGATGTTGATGAGACTACTGTCTCCTTACCGGTAAGTCTAGTTTAGAAATTGTAAGTTGGCAAACTGTGGGCCACATGAGGCTCACACATGTGTTTTGATAGGCCCACAGGTTTAAAAAATACAAGTGAAATTGGTTGCCAATGTTTGAAAACCAGGAGAGTCCACATAAAAATCCAGATTTCCGGCTTCACTTTAAAAATCTTAAGATCTGGCAACAACTGGGTTCACGTTACCCCACAATGGCACATGGCTGAGGCCAGGCTTCAGTGAAGTGTGCACACCCATGTGCCACGGTCCTACCACACTGCTTCACTTACTGCATTGCCAGCACAGTCCCAGCACACATCTGAATTTATAACCCCAGGTTTATTTATTTGTTCTCCATCTCTAGCCTTTCTTATTCAGAGAGGCCATCTTGAAGTATCTTAAAAGAGGCAGCAGGGGGCAGTGGAAAAGTCTAAGCTGGTGGTTCATGGGGAGATGGCTACCTTGGTAACTATCTTCTGGTGCAAGGGAGGAAAGAACCAGAAGCAATGGGTGCAAGCTGCAGGGAGGCAGATTTAGACTCAGCCTAAGGAAAGACTTTCCAATAATCCCCTGGGCTCTATGCCTGCTCCCATCACTACCTATCTACACAAGCTTGAATGACAAAACACTTGGAACTCCAATATCCTTATTCACAGAGCAAAGGGATCACTGAGGGCTCTTACAGCCCCCAAAATTCTCTGCTTATGTTCTCGGGGGCAGCAGAGTATAAGAGAAAATATATATACAGACTTTAGAATTAGGCTTAGTTTTGAACCCAGCCCTATCCCTTATTTATAATAGACTTCACTGCAGAAAATGAAGACAGTGTTCAGACTGTATCTGTCAAGTGCATATCAAGATGATCTGTAGGAGTGTTACATCCTGATATGGTGGTAGATGAAGCCATACCTCAGTGGTATGCAGCCAAGTCTTCCTTGAAGGTAGTAGGCATTTCTAGAGTCAACTGTTCAAGAAAAGGTAGATATGGAGGAGAGAACTCTAAATGAGCAGGCAGGCGTTGGGCACAAAAGGAAGATAACTGTCTTAGCTGTAGCTTTTCTTGTGCGTCTGGTAGCAGGCCTATGAAAGGAGGCTTTTACCTCATTGAGATACACCAAGAGCTAAGCAGAGGGCAGACGGGAGTCATGTAATTCTCTGTTATTTTGTTACTCCTCAGTCTTTAGCAAAGTCACACATTTAAATGTTAAAAAAAGAGAAATATATATAACTATATGTATGAGTCATTAAACCTTCTAGAAAAGGTAAACTGTAAAAATATCTGCTAGAAATAATGATACTGGACAGAAAAAGCACACAGTAAATACACTCATTCTTTTCCAGGGAAGAGTCATTTTTAAAAGTTACCCAGATAACAGCTCACCTTGAGATCCAATGGTAGCTTGTTGGAGGTGAACACACTCAGCTTGATCTGGGGAATGCTGATTTTGAGATTTTCAAAGTAGTATCGCATTGGTGTTCCTCCTTGCTCAACTGTCTTTTCATGCAAGTTTTCATCATACTTTTCCACCTCTGATACAAAAGTAGAAGAATTCTTTTGAATGAATCTATTAAAGTTTCATGATTCAAATACTTTCATTCATATTGAAAAAAACTCAGAAAAATGTAAATTTTTATCTAGAAATTTAGTTTTTCAGCATTCACTAATATGTACAGTATCTTGATGCCATTTCTTTGTAAAAACAGATCTGTTTCATGTTGTTTATCAAAAAAAGTTGCGACTCTACCACCAGCTGGCAGATACTATCTTTAGAAAAAAAAAATTCCAAGTAGGAAAGCCAAAGGTCGTGAGTGTGCTTGCTGGCAATGAGTTTTCTTGAAAACCATATTGTTATGATTATAAATGACCCAGATTAATGAATTTATTTCATAAGATGATATCCAAATAAGTGCGTGGAGTGTAGTTTAATTGAATCACGAACAACATGACCAATTAAGTAACACATCTGAATGCAACAATGCCTTAAAAACGAAACAAGCTGCGGGCTATAAAGGACAGATGACAGGACAAGCACTCTTCCCCAAATGGTGGACTTCATTCAAATAGCATACTCAAGGCAGATTTTTTGTTATCTCTTGGAGTAAAAAGGATTAACATGGGCTAAAACGCAGCAATGTGCTCTCTGACTTGATGGTACACCTCTACCCATTTGGGCAGCTTATTTTTGCTTGGTTCCATGTACCTTAGAAATAAAACTAAAGAGACTGTCTTATATCTACTTACCAAGCAAATTTATACTGTAAGCTATCATAGTTCTTTTTGTAGAAAAAAAAGGAATAAGTTTAAAAAAAAAGATACTGCAACAGAGACCTGCTTATCTGTTCTCAGGAAACAGAAATAGCCATAGAGTGGAAGAAATGCTCCTCTGAAAGGCAGGCAAGGATTTTACAAAAGTCTAAATCCACTACACAATGCCTGGGGAGAAACTGATTTAGAGCAACTTATAAGAAAAGCATGTCCAATCAGATTTAAAGTAAAACTTCCCAGGAAGATACCAAAAGAGAACACATACCTGGCAGGCAAGCTCTCAAGTAGCTGTCTAAATAGAAACAACGGGCATTCCATCCCAAAGTGGAAAACACAGCATTAAACAGATAGGATCTTGCTTTTGATCCCAAATACACTTAAAAGCTTAAATTCTAAGCCTGGGATAAAAAAGGCAAAAATACATTTCTTGCATTGTGTGTATGTATGTACGTACGTACAACACATCCCTAAAAATGTCTTTCTCTCTAACTTACATGAGCAGAACATAAAAGTCTCTATCTTATCATTTCTTCAGCTTCCATATTTGTTTAGGCTTCTAAAGACTAAGCATTACTGAAGTATTTCTAAGCTGTATCTATGGTCTTGTAAAGGCCATATGAGGAATCTAAAATAAAGAGGCAAAAGATAAATTATTTGTGTAGCAATGCTGGAAATAAATTCAGTAAATAAATAAAGAGACAAAAGCTAAATTATTTCTGTAGCAATAGCTTATTTTACTAATCTTACTTTTCTTACTTGTCCAAGGAAGAATCAAGTAACTAGAAAATTGTGTAATTACATTAAAACATAAGGGTATCAATGTAAAAAAAAGTTCAGGAGTTGAGGCTGGCTAATTTTTTTCCCTCAACTAAACCAAAGGAACTGGCAAAGGGATTCTGATTTTTGGCCCCGAGTCTGTTAAATAAACAAAGGTTAGGAAACAAAGTGGTTTGCTAAATGACTAACTTCACTTCTGTTATCCTGGAGCAGATGGGTCAAAAAATGCAAGACAAAGAGGAATAGTATACTGCTTCCCAAAGGCTTACCGCTGGGTATTCCAGAATACCAGAGAGCCTCTGAGCAGTTTCCCTGGTACACAGACACATCTCAACATCTGTCAACAAGCAACACTTCCAAAGAGGACAGCTGAAGCACGAACCTTAGCTTCCTAGCTCAGGCCACAAAGTGTAAAGGAAGCTTGTTGGGCATCCAGAGGCCACCTGTTTTCAAAAGCAAGGCTAAAACCTGTCATCCATGGGCCAATTCCCAGGTAGAAACCTAGAAGATTCAACATTACCTGATTCTGCTTGATCGTAGCCAAAGAAACTTAGCAGTTTGAGGAGCAGTTTCTCCTCAATTTGCACCGTGAATCTCTGAGCTGTGATCATCAGATGCTAGAGGTAAAGAAATTCTGATTTACAGTGTGAACACCAGAAGGAACTTTCCCCTGTGCCATTAAGAAGGCCCCAGTGACATGACACGGTTTCTTTACTCAAGTGATTTATAATCACACTGCCAAATTATTTCTGGCTCAACACTCTCTATACTGTTCGAATTAGCCAAAAATTCCAGAAGATGTTTAGCTGACAATTCACTACCCTATTGTTTAGTTCCCAGGGCATCTGTGTCTCATTAGTCAGGATTACACTTTCAAATGTACTGTGGTGGATGAACTGTATGGTTCTGAGCTCACATGATGGCAGCTAGTTTATGGAGCAGCAGCTTGTGGATTTGAGGGCTGTATGCAGGCTTGGCTCCTATCGGCACTGGTGACAAAGGAGCAGAAATAAGGGGAGCAACCTCTTAGCCCCCACTTTTCCAGAATTTGCTGCTGTAACAGCTAGCTTGTACATGGAGACTTTTCCAGGAAAGAATGTTTATCACTTTTGAATTATCTGCTTTTAGTAAACAGTATAGCAGCTTACACAGAAGGATGTCTGTCCCAACATCAGACCCCTCCTGCTTTCCAACAGTCCCTGGATTACTCTTTTTTAATAGTATGTCCAATCCTGATCAATCTAGAAGATGCTTTATGCTTTGCTACAGAGACTCACTCTGATAAATACAGACTCTGGCCCCTGTGGGTTCAATGCTATGACCTGAAAGGTCATCAAAAACACAACCAACAACATGAAGTGCTAAGAGGAGTTCCTGCACATTCCTCTACACAGTATATGAAGTCACTTGTGCCTTAACCTACAGGACTATATCCATCTACACCCGGCACTGCAGCCCTGAGACTCGGCAGTGAAAGGACAGTTAGCCTCTAGCATGGTGTCCATCCCACCAGCCTCTCCAGCCGGCCTACCTTGTAGATGTTGGTCAGCGCACTCTGACTGGGGAACCTCACCGCGTTCACTTGCACGGCGGGGCCTGTCTCAATGACCTCATTCTCACTGCTCAGGGGAGTCACATAGAGCATGAAGGGCTGAGTGGTACCGATGAGCTGATTATCCACCTAGCACAAGAAAAAGCAGCAAAACAAAACAGAAACAGACAAGTTGCTCAGTTTTCACTTTTACCCTTGAGAGGGGTATCACACATGCAGGTCACTCAGAAAGTACCCTGCCATTTTACTCTACCTCAACAGTAGCTGAAAAATATATTCTCACTGAAGACCAGCAATAATAATAGTGGTAGTAATAATAGCAGAGGCTATACATTGGTAAGTACTACATGTCAGGCACCAAGCGAGTCACCTCATATGCCTTCCCTTTGAGACACATGACACCTGTGATGTCAGAGTTATAACTAAGGGCTCCGCTGCAGTTCTTACCCCAGCCTCTGAGGACTATCACTGTCCTCAGGTCACAGCTGAAGAAGCTGAGGAGAGGGGCCCTTGCTTAAGGTTGCACAGAACCAGAACTCCAGTCCAGGTTGGGCTGATCCCCTGGCCAGTGCTCTTGACCACTGTGCTACTGTTGCTTCTCTCTTCCTCCAAATTCCTTGAAGTTAGACAATTAAAACTACAGTATCAGTAGCTCAAACGGCTAGCAGACGGGACCTGTTGACTATCCTAAAGTCAGTATCCTTCTAGAAATGAAACAGTGAGGTCAGTGGCGTGAGGGACGGCCCTGTTCATCACCCCAACCAGCACCATGACTGCACTCAGGTAAGTTCAGGGACATCAGGAGGCTCACTGCAGGAAGCAGTCATGTCCATGTTCTGTTTTATACCAAAGCCCCGCACTAGGAAAAGGAAAGAGAAGAACATCTGTTGGGTACCCCTACATGCAGTTTCTACACAGCACCTAGTGGACCCCTTACGACAACCTAAAGGCTAAGTATTAGTCCCCCCCCACTTTGCAACACGAACAGAAGCTTAGAGAAGCTTAGAGAAGTGAAATTACCTGCTCACATTCACAGTTATTTAATAAGCAGGAGAGTTGGGATTCAAATGTGGCATTTCTGGCACCAAGTCCTTTGACCTTTCCGTTATACCTATGGATTTCCACATAGTCATTTTGTGTAATGGCTGCTGACATTCATTCTGCTGGCTCTCCAAGTGCAGGGATAAGGGCAAGAGACCTGGAGGCTTTTTCCTACTGCCATTCTTGCCCCCTGCCACATACTCTATACAGCAGCCGAAGTGATTATTTCAGAAACACAACCAAGACAAGTCCCTCCTTGCTTTCCACCCTTCGGTGGCTTCTCTTTCTCTTAGGATAAAACCAAACTTACCACGGCCTCCAAGGCCCCTACACTCTGGACACTGCCCACCTCTCCAACTTCACCCCAAACCACTCTCCTCCAGGGCCACTACGATCCACACACACAAGCCTTCTGCTGCTCAAATGTGGGCAACTCTCTCCTCCTGTAGGGTCTTTGAATTCCCCAGCATTCTTCTCTGTGGTTTGCCCACTCTCTCTCTCCAAACTCAGCTCTCATCTCCTCAGGAAGATCTTCCCAGCCACTTTCTCTATAGCAGCACCATCCCTCTTTATTCCTTTATGCAGTCATTACAGGTTGCGATTAGTTGCTTGCTTGCTCATTTATCGGCTGGCTTCTTCCCTAAGCTGTTAGCTCAAAGAGAGCAGAAAACTCATCTCTTCGGTCATGGCTGTGTCTCCAGAGTGAGTACCATGCCTGGCACACAGCTGATGCTCAGTCTTTACTTCACTGAGTGAATTAATCACCAGTCACGTCCAATGGAGGAAATGACAAGGCAGTTCTCACTTCATTCTGACTTCTCCTTTGTTCTCTCCCCAAATACATTTGACACAAGGTGTAGTGAGAATTACTAATTCTAGTTTTATTCTCCCAATTAGATTAGATGCTCCCTAAGGATGGGAATATATTTTCAATTTCTAAAAATTCTTTCTCATAGCACTAGTCATCATAGTAAATACAAATCTGTTTATTTTTTAATATTTATAGCACACAATAAATCAAGGAACTTTTTCAAATTAAAGTAAAGAGTCAATGAAATTAAGGAACAGCAAATGGATCCTTGGCTCTTCTCTGTAAAGGTCAAAAAATACAAACTTAGATACAACATAGTAACTTTGTTTACCGTAAAACAATTGGGATGATTAACAGACTTTCTGCTCTCTGTGATACATGATAAAAGAAAAACATTTCCTGAGAAGGGGTCTTAGCACGGATGGAAGAGTAGGACAGGAAGGGAGCCCCCCAGGCTCGGGGGCACACTGTATATTTCATGGAGAAATGCAGGCTGTCCATTTGGGGAGAGAATCACAGTCTAGGACTTTGGATCCTGCTTTGGGAAATGTTTACCAGGAACTTTTCAGGACATTTCAGTCTTGGTGGAGGCTGAGAAGAAGCCTCCAAGTAGATGTTACAAAAATAAAGAGAAATTGTCTTGACAGTATGTCAACTAAACTCTGGCAAAAAATGACTCTGGCAAAAATGGTCAAAATTAACATTTTCACAACTCTGAAAGTTAATCAAGAGCTCGTGACAATCCAGGGATCATTTACTCCAGACAATTAACTGACACTCAGCAAGAACGGTAAGCTCGGTGGCACTTCCACGTGGCCTACTCCCATTCACCCTCCCCAGGTCCACAGTGACCTCAAAAACCGCAGCAGCCTGGCAGCCAGTGGAGGTCCCCCCACAAGCTCTATCTATTCCCAGAGAGCTTACATTTTTCGGCTTGTCTGACACCTCTCCCTTTCCTGATATTAGTAATTTCTGTCATCTTCTCTTTTTTCTCTTGATTAAACTTGTTAGAGGATTATTAACTTTATCAGTCACTTCAAAGAGGATTGATTTAGTTGATTTTTTTAAACTGTACTTGCTGGTTTCTATTTCATTGATTTCCACTAAGAACTTTATTAATTTCCTTTCTTGTGCTTATTTTGGGTTTAATTTGTGGTTGTTTAATCTCTTAAGATGACATCTGAGTTCACTGTTTCAGACCTTTCTCCTTTTCTCATAGGTATTTAGTGCTATTATCTCCCTCTAGTAGTAGACGTTTGGTGGCATTTCACAAATTCTGTGGTGTTTTCATTTTCATTCACTTCAAAATATTTTCTAATTTCTATTTTGATTTCTTCTTCAATCTATCGGTTACTTAGAAGTGTATTATTTAGTTTCCAAATACTTGGGGGGATTTTCCCAACCATCTTTTCTGTTATTCCAACTCTAATTCCTTTGTGATCAAGGCACATGTTGTGGGGTGACTTGAATTCTTTGAATTTGCTGAGAACTGTTTCAGGGTCCAGACTGTGATCTACCTTGGAAATGTTTCATGGGCACCTAAGAATGCACTTCCTGCTGTCGCTGGGTGAACTGTTCTACAGCGTCAATTAGGGCTGGCTGGTTGATAGTGCTATTCAAGTACGGTGTGTCTTTGATGGTTTTTCCGCTTATTTGTTCTATCAACTTTTTGAAGAGTGATAATGAAATCTTTTACTATAAATGTGAATTTGCCTATTTCTTCTTTTAGTTCTTTTAAGTTTTTGCTTCATATATTTTGAAGCTCCATGATTACATGTGTAAATGTTCAGGATTGTTTCATTCTCTTGACTGTCTCTTTCATCATTAGGAAAATATCTTCCTTATTCCTGGTAATATTCTTTGCTCTATAATCTATTCTGTCAGCCATTCTGATGACTAGTGTCAGCTTGGTATATCTTCTGTTCTTTACCTTTAAAGTATTTGTTTCTTTGCATTTAATGAGTGTTTCTTGAGGGCAGCATATAATTGCCTTTTTATGTAATCTGCTTTTTTATATAATCTCTGCCTTAGAACTGCTAGTATTTATAGCAATTATACCTAATTAATAGTACAGCTAACTTTGAATGAGGCTATATTGTGATAGTTGTTTTCTATTTTTCCCATTTATTCTTATCCACATTTTCTTCTTTCTATGCCTTCTCTTCGACTAATCAAGTATTTCTCATAATTCCATTTTGTCTCCTTTATTGGATTATTAGCTGTGACTCTCTGTATTTGGTGGTTGCCTTAGGGTTTATAGCATTCATCTTTAATTTATCAGTTGACATTCAAATGGCACAATACTCATATAAGAAAATTACAGGAACATACATCCATTTATCCCCCTCTAGATTTTATGCTATTGTTGTCATGCATTTTACCCCAACATGTTATAGATCCCAAAATACAGTGCTAGTATTGTTGTCAAAAAAGTTGATTATCCCTTAAAGAAATTTAAATAAGATAATCCTGAGAGGATTAAAGATGGTGGCAAAAGAGTTGAGACAGAGACTTCCTCCTAAAACCACATATAATACAAAAATTTAATACAACTAATCCTGAAAGAGCAACAGGAAAGGAGGCTGCACCAGACTGCATACACCTGGAGAAAAGTGCAGACCTTATGGAACAGGGTAACATACCAAAGTCGTGACCCGGTGGGACCCAAGTCTTTCCCCTACCCCAGCTCACTGGCAGGAGGAAGAGAAATGGAGCAGGGAGGGAGTGGAGGCCTGGGACTGCTGAACACCTAGCACTGGAGATCTGCTCTGGGAGCACAAACCAACATTGCATGGTGCTCTGGTGATTAGTGGAGTTGGAAAGCTAAGACAGGCAGAATACTTGGAGAGACTGAGATGCCAACTGCCTGTGGAAAACAGGGATCCATATCTAGCTAGTCTGGGCATGCACTCTGAGAGACTTCCTAAAAGCGAGAGGGCTGCTAAAGGGGCAAGGACTGCACAGATCTTACTGCTCAGGAGAAAGGACAGTAGACAAAATTGTCAGGGTACACTCTGCCTAGCAGGTTGGGAACTTTCACTATCTTCAGGCACTCCATCCCCCTAGCTGGCTACGCAGCTCCAAGGCTGCCCACCGTGATACACAGCCTGCTGCGCCTTCCTCCCGGCCAGCCCACACCTGACTTGCAAACCGGCAAACCCTGCCCTGGCATCAGGCCAGCCAGAAGGAAGCCCCGCCAATAGCAGCTACAAACACAAAGCATAGAGGATTACACCTGTGTATTTGGCCCACTGTTTTGGGCAGTGGAGACAGGCATAGCAGCCCAGAGACAGGATAGATAACCTCCTAGCCAGACTTAATCAAGAAAAAAAGAGAGTCTACACACATAAACAGAACCAGAGATGAGAAAGGAAAAACCACTATGGACACCACAGAAATACAAAGAATTATTAGAGAATACTCTGAAAAATTATATGCTAACAAACTGGATAACCTAGAAGAAATGGACAACTTTCTAGAAAAATACAACCTTCCAAGGCTGACCCAGGAAGAAACAGAAAATCTGAACAGACCGATTACCAGCAACAAAATTGAACTGGTAATCAAAAAACTACCTAAGAACAAAACTCCTGTACCAGATGGCCTTCACCGCTGAATTTTATCAAACATTTAGTGAAGACCTAATACCCATTCTCCTTAAAGCTTTCCAAAAAGTAGAAGAGGGAATACTTCCAAACACATTCTATGAGGCCAGCATCACCCTAATACTAAAACCAGGCAAAGACACCACAAAAAAAGAAAATTACAGACCAATATCCCTAATGAATATAGATGCAAAATTACTCAACAAAATATTAGCAAACGAAATTCAAAAATGCATCAAGAAGATCATTCATCATGATCAAGTAGGATTTATTCTGGGGATACAAGGATGGTACAACATTAGAAAATCCATCAAAATCCTCCACCACATCAACAAAAAGAAGGACAAAAATACATGATCATCTCCATAGATGCCGAAAAGCATTTGACAAAATTCAACATCCATTCATGATAAAAACTCTCAACAAAATGGGTATAGAGAGCAAATACCTCAACATAATAAAGGCCATATATGACAAACCCACAG
This sequence comes from Manis javanica, assembly GCF_040802235.1. Classification (NCBI taxonomy): domain Eukaryota; kingdom Metazoa; phylum Chordata; class Mammalia; order Pholidota; family Manidae; genus Manis; species Manis javanica. The sequence continues at coordinate 9,394,730 of NC_133159.1, read as the reverse complement.
CCAACATCATACTTAACAGTGAGAAGCTGAAAGCCCTTCCTTTAAGACTGGGAACAAGACAAGGATGCCCACTCTCCCCACTTTTAGTCAAATACTTCTGGAGGTCCTCACCACAGCAATCAGACAACACAAAGAGGCATCCAGATTGGTAAAGAATAAGTTAAACTGTCACTGTTTGCAGATGACATGATACTGTATATAAAAAACCCTAAAGAATCCACTCCAAAACTACTAGATCTAATATCTGAATTCAGCAAAGCTGCAGGATGCAAAGTGAATACACAGAAATCTGTTGCATTCCTATACACTAATGATGAACTAGCAGAAAGAGAAATCAGGAAAACAAATTCCATTCACAATTACATAGAAAAGAAAAAAATACCTAGGAATAGACCTAACCAAGGAAGTGAAAGACCTATACCCTGAAAACTACAAGACACTCATGAGAGAAATTAAAGAAGATACCAATAAATGGAAACACATCCCGTGCTCATGGATAGGAAGAATTCATATTGTCAAAATGACCATCCTGCCTAAAGCAATCTACAGATTCAATGCAACCCCTTTCAAAATACTAACAGCATTCTTCAGCGAACTAGAGAAAATAGTTCTAAAATTTATATGGAATCACAAAAGACCCCAAATAGCCAAAGCAATCCTGAGAAGGAAGAATAAAGTGGGGGATTATGCTCCCTGACTTCAAGCTCTACTACAAAGTCACAGTAATCAAGACAATTTGATACTGGCACAAGAACAGACCCATAGACCAAAGGAACAGACTAGAGAGCCCAGATATAAACCCAAGCATATATGGTCAATTAATATATGATAAAGGAGCCATGGACATACAATGGGGAACTGACAGCCTCTTCAACAGCTGGTGTTGGCAAAACTGGACAGCTACATGCAAGAGAATGAAACTGGATGACTGTCTAACCCCATACACAAAAGTAAACTCAAAATGGATCAAAGACCTGAATGTAAGTCATGAAACCATAAAACTCTCAGACAAAAACATAGGCAAAACTCTCTTGGACATAAACATGAGCAACTTCTTCATGAACATATCTCCCTGGGCAAGGGAAACAAAAGCACAAATGAACAAGTGGGACTGTATCAAACTAAAAAGCTTCTGTACAGCAAAGGACACCATCAGTAGAACAAAAAGGCACTCTGCAGTATGGGAGGATGTATTTGTAAAGAACATATCTGACAAGGGGTTAACATCCAAAATATATAAAGAACTCACACACTTGAACAATCAAAAAGCAAATAAACGAATTAAAAAGTGGGCGGAGGATATGAACAGACAATTCTCCAAAGAAGAAATTCAGATGGCCAACAGACACAAGAAAAGATGCTCAATATCACTAATTATTAAAGAAATGCAAATGAAAACCACAATGAGATATCACCTCACACCAGTCTGGATGGCCAGTATCGAAAAGACTAAGAACAACAAATGCTGGCGAGGATGTGGAGAAAGGGGAACCCTCCTACATTGCTGGTGGGGATGTAAGCTAGCTCAGCCATTGTGGAAAGCAATATGGAGGTTCCTCAAAAAACTAAAAATAGAAATAACATTTGACCCGGGAATTCCACTTCAAGGAATTTACCCTATGAATGCAGCAGCCCAGTCTGAAAAAGACATATGCACCCCTATGTTTATCGCAGCACTATTTACAATAGCCAAGAAATGGAAGCAACCTAAGTGTCCATCAGTAGATGAATGGATAAAGAGGATGTGGTACATATACACAGTGAAATATTATTCAGTCATAAGAAAGAAAACAAATCCTACCATTTGCAACAACATGGATGGAGCTGGAGGACATTATGCTCAGTGAAATAAGCCAGGCAGAGAAAGACAAGTACCAAATGATTTCCCTCATTTGTGGAGTATAGTAATGAAGCAAAACTAAAGGAACAAAAACAGCAACAGACTCACAGACTCCAAGAAGGGACTAGTGGTTACCAAAGGGGAGGGGTGAAGGAGGGTGGGTGGGTGGGTGGGGAGGGAGGGAGAAGGGGATTGAGGGTATTATGATTGGCACACATGGTGTGGGGGGGATCATGGGGAAGACAGTATAGGACAGAGAAGGCAAATAGTGACTCTGTGGCATCTTATTACACTGATGAGCAGTGACTGCAATGGGGTATGGGGGGACACGAAAATATGGGTGAATGTAGTAACCACATTGTTTTTTCATGTGAAACCTTCATAAAGTGTATATCAATAATACCTTAATAAAAATAAATAAATAAATAATCCTATATGTTTATCAACATATTTATCATTTCAGGTGCTCTTCATTCCCAGTTGTAGACCCAGATTTCCATCTGGTACCATTTCCTTCTGTCTGAATGATGTCCTTTAGCATTTTCTGAAGTACAGAACTGCTGATAATTAGTTCTTTCAGCTTTTGTATGTCTAAAATCATCTTTATTTCACCCTTGCTTTTTTCAAAGATATATTTGCTGGGCATAGAATTCTAGGTTGACAGGTTTTATTTCCTTTCCTTTCAGTACTTTAAAGACATTGCTATACTATCTTCTCACATGCATTGCTCCTAAATTGGCTGTCATTCTCACCTTTGTTCTTACACATAACATGCCTTTTTTAATTTGGATGCTTTATCACTTTTCTGAGTCATTTGATTCTGATATATCTTGGTGTAGTTTTCCATCATGGTGGATATGTGTGTGTGTGTTTGGCTTCATTTTTGAGCTTTTTCAATCTGAGTTTATAGTTTTCATTAAGTTTAGAAAATTTATGGCAAAATATTCTTCAGTTATTTTTCCTGTCCCCTCTTCTCTTTCATCTCCTTTTGGTACTCCATTTATCCATCCATATATTAAGTTGCTCGAAGTTGTCCCACAAGTCATCAAACCTGTTTTTTCTTAATTTTTTTTGGATGATTTTTCTTTGGGTATTGCAATTTGGGCAGTTTTTACTGCTGTGTTTTCAAGTTCACCAATCTTTCTTTCCTTCTTTTTTTTTTTTGTACTTTGTCATCTGCTATTAATCAAATCCACAGTATTTTTCATTTCCTTTTAATCTCTACAAGTTTTGTTTTTTATAACTTACACATCTCTAAAGTTTTTGAACACACAGAATACAGTTATAATAGTTTTAATACCCTTCTCTGAAAATTCTGACATCTGTGTTAGCTCTGGGTTTGTTTCAACTGATTACTCTCCCATCATATATTGTGTTTTCCTGCCCCTTGGCATATCTGATCATTTTTGATATGATGCCTGATATTATAAATTTTACTTTTTTGGATACTGTATATTTTTATATTCCATTAAATCTTAAGCTTTCTTCAGGAATATAATTAAATTACTTGGAAACAGATCGATCCTTTCAGACCTTCCTTTTATGATTCGTTCGGTAGGTCTGGAGCAGTGTTCAGCCTACAGCTAATTATAGCTCACCGTGGAGCACCATGGAGGCTTTCTGGAGGATCTTCCCAGTTCTCGTACATTAGTTTTTTCAGTCTGGCTAGTGGAGAACAAGCACCACCCTCAGCCCTGAGTGAGCAACAGGTGCTGTCCCCATAATCCTTTTAGATGGTTCAAGTGGTCGTTTCCTTACAAGCATCACTCATCTGTCCCTCTGCTGAATACTTCAGGGCCCCTCTGTAGATCTCCTGAGCTTGCTTTCTGTGCAGCACACACCTCCTAGATATGCTGCCCTATGAACTCTAGTTGCTTTGGTCCTAGGACTCTCAGCAATGTTTGTTCAACTTCTCCACTGTACTGGGCTCTGACTCAGTTTCCCCTTCGTGCACCTTGGCAGTATGAAAAAGTACATTATTTTTCAAGGCAGTATGCTGGGGCAATTGCAGGGCTCAGGGACGACTGTTGGTTACTGCCTGATGTCCAGTGTCTTGAACCTGCTGTCTCCTTATTTTTTCTTGGTTTTGTGTTGCTTCAGATAGAAGAAAAATCTGATCCCTATTACTACAACTTGACCAGAAGCACAAGTCCAGATCCTTTGTTTTTTCTCCCTGTTCTCTAAATGATTTTTTCCTGTTGGTTTTTCCTATCGGCAAGATAGAGAACCAAGGGTCCCCTTCCTCCATGCTACCTTACCTAAGTTATCTAAGTTACTGATGGACTAGCGTCCATATGTATTCAGAATTCTGCTGTTTAAAAAACTTAGTGAGACAGATGTAGGTAGAAACAATTATTTTCATAGAATGATTTTCCAAAGGCCACAGATTACTTCTGCCAAAAAAACAGACACTGGATCTGCATGGGTGCTCGGCAATAACACAAGGAGATTAACATGTCCTGAAACTCTCCTCCCCACTTACCTGTACATCCTGTATGCTAAGTTCAAGCATATGACTAGTTGCCAACTGTGTATAATGCACACTGATTCCTGTAAGACTTGCAAAGACCAGTTCTTCTGGGACTTTATTAATTAAAGACAACCCAATTCCACCTTCTAACTTCACAAGCACCTGAAAGGAGACCAAAAAAAAAAAAAAAAAGAGCTGAAGGTAGTGGGGATTGTACATGGAAATTAATGGCTTAATGGCTTTAAATTGCCCTATCTTACCTCTGAGCAGCTGAAAACCATTTAGGAGAGTTGTATTACTCATCTTGAAGCTCAAATTCCATCATCTCACTAGAAGCCTTCTTCTCCAGGCATACTGCCTACCCCAACCAGAACTCCAGAGAGATAGGATAATACCTTTACTACAGCACTGATAACATTTTGCATTTCATTATAGGAAAGTAATTGATTGAGAATCTTTTTCCCCATTTGGGAATGGAAGCTCTTACTAAGTTATTCACTGAACTTCCGTAGCACCCAATACTGTGTTTTACATTGATTTTTTAAAAATCACTGAATAAACATCACGTAAGTGTGCCTTTTCAATTTCATCTCATCTTCCTTTTCAGATTTTCTTCCCAATGCCCAAGCAGAGCGGGGAAGGAAGATGTCAGTCAGCTGGGGCCAAAAAAACATCTAGTTTGCTTATTCTCCACCTTCAGTCCTGTTTAAATTCAAATAGTTTAGCTTTCTTTATTGTCCTCTGACTTTAGCAACACTTGTTACATTCTGATTTCATGTTGTCACTTAACATATTTACCCATTCATCTTGTGATAACATTACATACACACTGTGAAGCAACACCTGTAATTAGAACTCAGAGGGCAGAAAGAAAAGTCTAAACTGAGAAAACCATAGAGAAAAATTCTCAACAAATTTATGATAAAGAAATGAATTTGCAGTACTTCAAACTTACTTCCAATTCCTGCCTGGTATCTGGATTCTTTAATTTCTGCAGCTCTTGTTCAGTAACAGGAAGTTCATCCACTTCATATGATGATGAACGGTTGCTTTTCCGTTGGGAGAAATCTGTTATCTAAAATCACATGAAACACTGTACTAACAGGGCTCATACTTCCACAGTGAAACCCATTCCATACCAACTGTGTAGGTCAAAAGCCACTATATGCTCAATAACCCTATGGAAGTGAATGGTTTCCAAAACATTGGTAAGGTACAATTTATGTAATAATGAAGCAAACTTAATTTTAAGTCTATGTGGCAAATGCCAGCCGTAGAGCTTGAGAGACTCATATGGTAGAGCAAAGTATCTGTAGGCAACCTAGAATTGTAACTCAAGGCAAAACATGCAACATGCACACCTCAAGATCACTGCATCTGATTCTGCTGTAAAGGAGGGTGATTTAAAGAGGTACTATGGCTTATGATGTGCTATCTCAAGAGTTCACTGCTCCACACCAACACCTTCCCTTTTTCCTTCGCTCTCTAGTTACAGCACAACCTGATAAACCCCTATCTCCAGCACAGAGAGAAGCCTGCTCCTAATTGCCCAAATCATAGTTTTGAAGGCCATTCTTGACTCCTTCCTCTCTCTCATCCTCACATTCAATGAATCACTAAATCTGACACCAGAGAGTCCTTACTAAGCTTTCATTTCTATTTGTTTCTCTCCAACCTCCTTACACCCACCAACTGCCATTTATTCGAGTTCAGATGAATAAATAACCTCTCACCTAGATTACTTCAAGAGACTCCTACCTGGTCTTTCTCTATCTCCAGTTTTACTCCACTCCAATTCTCCACGTTGCAGCCAGAGTGAGTGATCTAAAATAAATTTCTGATCATATCACTCCCTGACTCCTTGTTGCCATAGAAAAGCTACAAAATCTTGAGTGTGTATCAGGCTTTTAATATCTGCCCCTGCTTCTGTCCCCAGCCTTATTTCTTAGCATATTCTGTGTGCCAATTGGGTCCGTCTCTTTTATCTGCAGGCCTTCACTTATCAACTTCCCCAATACTCTATAACTTACTTATTACGTTTATTGATTGTTTGCCTACCCTACTAGAATATAAACTCTAGGATGGCAGGGAATTCTGTCTATTCACTAGTATGTGCTCAGTATTTAGAACTACGCCTGTCTCCAATTGCTGCTCAGCAGTAACTGAGGAATGAACACTTACCATCAGGACACAGTCCCCCACTCTTCACTCTTCATCTGGCTGACACCTTCCAGCTAACCTTTAGAGCTCAGCTTGATATATTACTTCTCCTAGAAGGCTCCTCCAGCCTCCAAATCTGGGACTACAAATCCTTTCTATACACTCTCTCTTATCACCCCCACTCCTACTTTCATGACACAACATTTTAATTGTCTGATTAGGGACCTCATATAGTTTCTTGTTCATGTTACTAACATACCAATTACTTATAATAATAAATAGATACAATGTTTGATAATATGTACTGTTCTTGGTATTATTTTCTTTAATTCTTATAGCTTAAAAAATATCATCTTACATTTTACTAATGCTTCAATTCTTATAACAACTTTGTGAGGTAGGTCTTATCCCCTTTTTTTTACAAATAAGGATACCATATCCTCATATCCAGCATAAATATTCCAATAAATATCTGCTGAATGACTAACCATTGGTGGTAAAAAAGTACTCTGAGATTCATGTCAGTTCTTATGATAAATCATCACCTGGAGTGCTCTAGTTGGTCCATCTGGGATGACTCTGATGGATAACATTCCAGACCCTGGCCTCATTTTTTGGTTGATAAATTGTTGTTCAGGTGGAACTGGCCCCAGAAGCTCCATAGAAGTATCAGGACCAAGAACAACTTCAGCTCCATCAAATAAGCCAGAAAGCCCTCCTTTGGCCTAAAAGACAGTAAAGATGTGTAAGAAAAGGCAAACACAATGCTACTAACAATTTAACATGTCTTTTGAAACAAGCTACCAAGCTTAAATTCTTTTTTGAAGCATCATAGTCAATGCATAGCAAAGCATTTACTATTTCACCAGCTTTATAGGTGATGGAAAAATAGTACAATTACTTGAGTAAAACAGGAAGTATGTTATATGAACTTAGGGGATCCTGAGTAACATAATTCCATGAATAGAGCATACTGGTTTAGTAATTAACTTCTAGTCATTAAGATAAGCTTTTTTTTAAGTACCAAAAACCCTACTCTCATTAGAGTTTGCTTAAAAATCTGAAACATTCTGAAAATAAATCAATTCTCACTATCACTCAACTTTCCAGTAAGAAGCAATTCTAGAGTTGAAAACCTCCCTACATAGGCCTATAGCTGGCCAATCAACCCAAATATTCAATATATGGTACCTCTTCTAAAATGAAATAGGAAACTATGAATGTCATCTGATATGCAATCATTCAGGCCTTTGGAGAAAATGCCTTTTTAGTATTTGCCCCAACAAAAACGGGCATCTACAGAATAATGCTTACAGGACAGCAAGCCGAGGGCTAGAGAAGTCAGCAGCTAGGGTATCTAGATCCCCTTTGTTAATTTTTAAATCCTGAGTAATGAAAAGGAAACTTTGAGCTGGGTTTATAGGACAGATTTCAACACTGGAGAAAGCTCTTTGTGACTCCTGTAAGTTTAAAAAGAAAGTGCGTACACAACCTTATAAGGGCAGTGTCAGAAAAGAGTTTAATGCCTTCAATTACTTTATTTAGAATAATAAGATTGAACCAAGCTTATTTCCCTAACCAAAATGCATTCTGCTTTGTTGAATACTATTATTATAGGGTCATTCACAACCACAGAAATGATGAAATAGATTCAAGAAACAACAAACACCAAAAAGGGATTTGGGGGAGGAAAATGCTCTAAGAGAATAGGAATTACATGCACTTTAGAAACAAACCAGAAGTAAAGTCAGGGGGAGACACAGAACCCAACAATTACAACAAGCCCTCTTTTCCCTCTAAGAGTCTGCATTGTATTGCTAATTGAAAAACACAAATCCATTCCAGATGTGTGCTTCATATAAGCAAGCAGCTTGTCTTTGATGAAAAAGCTCAGAACAATGGAGATAAAGAAAATAAATCTCACCAACCAGCAGCCAGAGGCTGCTTACAGGTTTGCTCACTGCCCTAGAGACCAAGCTCCTAATACGGAAGGACAGCCTGGTTCCCAACAGGGACAAATACACTTCTCTAGCCAGGGTCTGATGCTCCAGTGCTTACCTACTGGTTGAAACCTGGGCCGAGGCAGATCCGCACAGTCACACATGTTGTTCTGCTATCTGCCCAGACCTCTGGGACACTTTCCTACCCACTCATCTCAGATACATGGTCTCGTTCCTGGCCTGGGGCCATAAGGGCAGAAAATACAAACCCCTGGTAATTTTCCAAACACATATTCCCTTATAAAATACCTGGGAATTTATTACAGCATAGGCTGACTGAGTTGAAGACAGAGGAAATTGACCAGCAATCTCCATTTTGACATTTGCTACAAAAATTAAGTATTTGGGCATCACTAAGAATGCAGAAATAAAGAGAATCTAGAGCATGTAGAGCCCATGATGATGACTCGCCATCTCACAGAACATTTGCTAAAACACTGCTGTAAATATTTTATCAACCTCACAGGTTTAGAACCAATCTAACTTAGTGGTGGGCTTTTAGCTGACATTTTTCTTTTTTTATTCTTAAAATTATATAGATAATCTATGTCATAAAGGAAAAAAAAATCCAAACAAGCCAAGAAAAAAATCCCATCACTCAGAGGCAACCATTCCTTTTTAATTCTTTTATTTTAATTCTTTTAACATCTCCATGGGCATTTCCATAATAGCCAAAAAATAAAGGCCCAAATACTTGGGAATTCGACAGGCCTCTAACATTTCTTATACATCACCTTCAAGAACATTGTCCATATACACACAGATGCTCAACGAAAGCCTCTTGACTGTCCTGACTAAAATGAAATAATACATATTTTCTCTGTAATTATTTTTTCCCATTCAACAATACATTATGAACGTCCAAACAGAAATTTTGTTTCAAAGAAGGTTCGATCACTGCTTGCTGCCACTGAGGATATCAAAACCTGCTGACCTGGACAACCAGCCCATGTAGCCCACAAGTCAGTTTTCCTTCTCGGAAACTCCATGTCTGAGTTGTGCTTCTTCTGCGATCAGGCTTTCTTAGCATCAACGGCTCATATCTAGAATAAGGAGAATGCAGTGAGTCCTCTGAGTCAAATATTTCAGGCCTGAAGAAAAAATCAAGATCATGGCTTTTACTCTTTCTTCCAATGTCCTCTACCTCTAAAATCTAATGGGCAGTTAGCTTGAGTTCTATGGTAGAAGTAACTCTTGATGAGGAAAGAGTGATATAACAAAATGGAAAGCAATGAAAAGGTGTATCAAAGTAGTATCAACACTTTAAGGACTCATAATACATACAATACAGACAGTAATACAGATTCTTGCATTCTCAGAATGACATATGGTTATGCAGTAGGAGGGGGGTTGTCTGTAAACTGTATTTTAAAATACTTCTAATTGTCTTTTTTGTTTTACTTCCAAATACTTCTTTTTATATTGGGTTTTTACTCATAAGTCATCTAAGGTCATTGTGGAGTTAAATAAGCTATTAAATAAAAACAAATCCATCGATTTCATGGAGAAGGTAAGGCACAGGCAAATATGATAACTTTCCAAGTTAAAGAGCTAGTCTGAGTCCAAACAGTTAGTCATAAAAACACATTTGATTATTTTCCTAATAATTTATTTCTGCATTTTGAAAGATTTAACAAAAATTTTTAGGAAGATTTAAGAGAAGAAACTGTTCACTTCTAGGGAGTAATGGTGGATGGATGTTTGGGTGAAAGAGACATTCACTTTCTATAACATATTCTTATTATTATTTTAATTCTTTTAACATCTCCATGGGCATTTCCATAATAGCCAAAAAATAAAGGCCCAAATATCTGGGAATTCAATAGGCCTCTATCATTTAAGGAAAATACTAGTAAAAAAATATAAATTCTTACTTAACTTATAGACTCTCACTTTTAGTGTAGATTTCCTCTGCATCTGAATGTGAAAGCAATGATCTTCATCAAAAGTTGTTCTGAAACATACCTGTTGTCAGTTACTGCAGCAAGACCAGCAATATCTAGGATGGCAGACCCCTCAGTGGAACGAGCTGCTAAGGGCTTGTTGGGGTTGTGGGGCACTGAGGACCCCTCGTGGGCCAACATGCCTGTCCCAGTCATCCTCCACAGCTGAGAGCGCTTGCCTGGCTCCTGTTGGCAGACACATGAGGGACAGAAGTGCTGTCATACACGGCCACAGCCTCTTGTAAGGCCTCGAGAACTTCACACCAGGGCTGAAGAAGCTCTCAAGTAGAAGCTGTACTGAGATATTTTCCACACTACAGAAACACTTAATTCAAACTTTCATTGTTGTCAATCCTTAGTTGCACTTAGGATGAAATATGCTAAACTCGAACTGAACAACCAAAAATTACCAATACTATAAATTTAAAAAACTTATTCTTTTCATATACTTAGTATTTTCTGAGCAAACTAGTTGGTCACAGTTCAGTCTAATCTCCACTAGTTACACTGTTCCAGATGGCAATACTTGGGTGCCCTTATCCTAAAGGGGATCCAATTATTTAAAGCATGTATGATATTGTCAATATTGAGGAGCTGGCAATCCTCACAAGTGGCAGACAATCAGAATTTACCTGAATTCTCTTCCTTCATGTGTTTACAACTGAAGTATACAATATGGATGGTTTCCAATTTACAAGGTTATAACTAAGTTGATTGCTGTCAATTCTAAATATATTTTCTCCTTAGGAGTATTTTATAAACAGCACTTGGACTTCTGGTCAGTCTATGAAAGTCTGTATAATCTATTATATTGAAAAAGTAACAATAATATTTACTGAGAATTTACTGTGTGCCAGCCATTGATTCACAGGATTTACATGTAGTAACTCATTTAATCCTTAGAACAATCCAGTGAGTATAGACTATTATCATCCTTACTCACAGATGAAGAAGGTAAGGCTGTGAGGTGAAGAAACTTTCCCTTGGTCACATAATTAGTAGGTGGTAGAGCAAAGATTTGAATGTCCACAGCCTGATTCCAGAACCACTGTGTTTAACCCCTCCCTACACTGCCTTTCTATCACAGTCCACACAGCTCCATTGCAGAGGCACTGAACCACTGAGAATACTCTTCTCTGGGAAGTGTACGCACTCCAGCTGGACCTGTCAGCGTCACACCCACTCTCACCAAGTAGGGGCTCCTCCAGAGCAACAAACACTTCTGGGTGGTTGCAGATGCAGTCCCCGCTTTGCAAGGACAGCTCTTGCATTACATTCTATGAAGTAAAATCCAACAAAGTTATATGAATGCTGGAGTCAAATGCCAGGATTTGAAACCCAGCTTCACTATTTACCACCTGGTGACCTGAGACAGGTTACTAAATCTCTCTCAGCCTCTGTTTCCTATTCTATCAAAGGCACAAATTAAGCTGCCTCTTAGGGTTCTTGTGATTAGTGTAATAAACTGAAGGCACTTAGAACATGCTTGGCAAAGGATAAGGCCTCAATAAATGTTTGCTATGTTATTATGATTACATCCATTTACATAGCACTTTCTGTACATTATCTTAGGGAGAGCGGTAGGAAAATGAGGCTCAGGGGATGGCAAATAGGTTATATTCAGGAGAACTGAACACATTAACAAATACATTCTTAGTGCTGGACAGGGGAGTTACACCTATGGAAAGGAGAAAATTAGAATGAATTTCGTGATGTTGGACTGGAAAAGGAAATAATACTGTGAGCTACTGGTTTTTAATATACAGAGACAGATACAGAAATATGTATAATATATGAATACATAAATTTAAGATATGTAAATGTGTATGCATATATATTATAACATGCATGTGCATGTGTGCATATATATATATGTGTGTATATATATATATACATATATATATATACATACATGTCCTGTTCACATAAAACCCCTAACTCTGTCTCTCCTGAGAAAGCCTGGAAATAGCAGCACCACAATAGCAGTAAGTGCATCTAGTGTTCGTATCTTAGGTTTCTAAATTCTGTTCTCTTATGAAAGGGATCAGGACTCCTTGAACAAGTGGCAAAAAGCAGGAATTCTGCAGGGAGCACATGATGAGCCCAGAATAAGTTGATGTATCAGAAAGTAAGGAAGTGCTCAAGGAATGAGGGGTGTATGTCAAAAGGACAGAGACGATAGAAAGAGCTCCTACTGGTCAAATATGAGAATTGGGCATAAAAATAAATACTAACAACAACAGATCTCCCACTAAGTCAAGCAGGAATCCATACTGACATACAGAATGCTATGGACTGAACTGTGGCCCCTGCCCAAATTCTTATGTTGAAGACCTAACCTGCAGTTGACATGGTATTTGGAAATGGGGCCTTTGGACATAATTGGGTTTGGATGAGGTCATAAGGGTGGGGCTCTCCTGATGGTATCAGTGCCCTTAAAAGAAGAAACACTAAAGAGCTTGCTCCCCCAACCCTGCCCCCAACTCTTTCTCTGCCATTTGAGGACAGCAGAAGCCTACAAGCCAGGAAGAGGGCCCATACCAGGGAACCAAATTGGCCAGCACCCTCATCTTGGGCCTCCCAGTCTTCAGAATTGTGAGAAATAAATTCTTGTTGCTTAAGTCATCCAGTCTATAGTATTTTGTTATGGCAATCCAAGCTGATATATACACAGAAAATCTGATGAGAAACAGGGTATTTAGATAGTCTCAAAGTACCTCTCCATAAATCTCTACTCTTGGTCTCCAATTAAGGAGCAGAGGTCCATTTCCTAAGTCATTTCATAGAACTTGGCTTGTTTTAGATGTCAGCATAACTCACTGACCACCTACCATCCTATTTACTTATTTTTTACCTACAATAAGTAAAGTAACAACTGTGAAAATGCTGGGTAAATTATCAGATCTTAGTTAAAATGGCTTTTACTTCTTAATAAAAAAACAGGTTTTTGTCTGCTTAACAGTCACCTAGCCCTTGGAAATTACACATATATTTATTACTTGTGTTTTTCTGATCATACCTAGTGATCACATCCCACTTAATAAATCCCCTTATTGCTGAGTTGGTTTTTTTTCACCCCTAACATCCTCATCAAATTGGACATATTTTTGAAGTCCTCTGGTAATATCATTTCCAAGGGCACTTCTATTTCTTTTTTTTTAATTCTCTTGACTTGTCAGGCTTACTACTTCTTTTATTTCTAGATCATTGCTTTTCAAATTTTTCTTTTTCAAAATTCTAAAAAGCCTTAAAAAGTGTTTACTTTCGATGCCTGTTCCTCATGGTTTCTTAACTCATCACCATTCCCAAATCTTATTTCTAAAATGCATCTCACATAAAAACATGGCCTTATATAAAAAAGTGTGAAAATGTTTTAAGCAAATTTGAACTACATGACTTTGAACTGGTGTGATATGAAAATACATGTAGAAGTATTGATAGATTGATAGATGGATGAACCTTGAAAACATCAGGCTAAGTGAAAGAAGGTACTCATCCAACACCACTCATATGAAAGTGCAGAATAGGGAAGTTTATAGAGACAGAAAGCAGATTAGCAGTTACTTAGAGCTTGGGGGTGGGAGGGTATGGGGAATACTGGGGTGGCAACTAAAGAGTACAAAGTTTCTTCTTAAGGTGATGAGAATGCTCAAAAACTGAGTGTGGTGATGGTTGCACAAATCCGTGGATATACTAAAAACCATGGAACTGGGTGATTTGTATGGTATATTTCAATAAAGCTGTTAAAAAAGTAAAACTGAATTAAAAAAGTAAAATTGAATTAAAAACCAATGTATTAAAGTTTCACTTGATGTGCAAAATTTGAAATTTAAATCTACTCCCCGAATTAAAAATTTGATAAGAACTGTATAATTTCAAAGCCAAATGAATCACAGTCTATACTACTGCCACATATGATGTCACTTTAGGTGACAAAAAGGCATCCTTTGTCAGCAGTATGGCCTCCTAGGCAGTAAACAGACATCCCCTATCAGGGCTGTTTTTGGATTATGTGATTTACATTATGCAAAATCTTCAGTAATACATTCCTCAGGCAAATGTGTTTCAAATAATTACAGCTGGTGATCTTCCTTCTCTTAAAAGTGGCTTCTGAACCTCTGTGTTTCCAAATATCTTTCATTTTGAAGTTAGAACTATTTATTACCAGTCCTTCTGTCATTTGTAATATTTCTGGCCAAATTTTCCTGTTTTATTCTCTGTATCTAGGTCAATCAGCATGAACATTTCTCTAGACTGACCTGAAAAGAACATCAACATAAAAAGGGGAAAACATTGTTGGTTTGATCACTTTCCCATTCAGTTTAGGGAAAAGTTGATTAGGGGGGTGTTACAGCAGAATCGAGTAATGAAAAAGACAATCACAAATTCTGGAAAAAAAATGAATTCAAGAATTAAGTTCTCCATAAAGAGCATCAAAGACAAGAAGGGCATGGAAGTCCTAGAGCAGGTATCATGGGACAGTGTGAAGAATATGAACTCGGGTAGTCAAGACTCCCCGAGTTCCCACCCTGAGCCTATCATTCAGCCAAAGTCTCCATTTCCTCATCTATGAAACGAAGCTTTGGACAAGATGACCTGAGCTCCTTTTACAGCTAAAAAAATCTTGCACTCTAAAGTTCAAGTTCTAAACTCTCTTACCTTCTTCTTTAAAATGACTCTTTGTGTCTTTGGTGAGACGTCCAAGACCAGCTCTGCACCAGTAATGGCCTTGTTGGAAGCCACAGGCCTGCCTGTCCCCTCCTGTAAACTAGAATTAAAAAAATAATAATAGGATACATGCACACCCACACACACATACACGTATATATGTACACTCACACGTGTCCAAGTACTCATAAGCATATGCCTAAAAACCTCCACTATAAAGAAGATAATTTTTTTATAAATAATGTTAAGAAAAAAGTCTGACTCAAGTTACAGAAAGGGCAAGGTTCTGTTGTTTCCCTATAGAGTTCAAAGATTCATCTGTCAAGAGATATACTCTGACATTTTTTCTCTCCTGGTAATCTTAGTGGTTTAAAATGCAGACATAAAAGGATGACTGTATATCTTTAGTAAAAACAAAAACAAAATCTGAGCCAGACATTCCAAAGATCCAAGAATTTGCTCTACTCTTTGTCAGGCAGATTAGCAACACTGCATCCCCAAGCCTTGGCAAGAAATCAGAAGTCCCTTAAGGATGAAAATAAAACACAGCATTCATAATCACCTTCCTCTAATTCAGTTGTGTTGTTTCTCTATGGCTTATGAATTCGAAGCTTTATAGAATGTTGCAGCGTAGCTATGCTTTAGGGTACTTTGCTGAGATTACATCCAGATTATTTGCCTGTTTCTGTTAATTTCTAGTATCAAAAAAGAGACTGATACATTCAGACTTTAAAACTAGTTTTCAAAACACCAAAAGCACCAGTGACATAAATAAGTAAATAAATAAATAAATAAATAAATAAATAAATAAATTCAACTTCAAAATTAAAAACTTATGTCCTTCAAAGGACACCATTAAGAAAGTAAAAAGACAATCCACAGACTGGAAAAAGATATTTGCAAATCATATACCTGATATGGGATTGATAATCTATTATTATACAAGGACCTCTTAAAATTCAACAAAAGGCAAAAAATCAAATTTAAAAATGGGGAAAGGAGCTGGATAGACATTTCTCCAGAGATAAAACAAATGGCCAATAAGCACATGAAAAGATTCTCAACATCATAAGCAATTAAGGAAATACAAATTAAAACTACAATGAGATACCACTATAAACCCAGGATGGCTACAAATTAAAAAAAAATTTTTTTAAAAGGGAAATAACAAGTGATATTGAGGATGTGGAAAAACTGGAACCCTGCACTTTCCTTGTGGGAATGTAAAATGATTCAGCTGCTATGGAAAATAGTATACCATTTCCTCAAAAAGTTAAACCTAGAATTACCATAGAACCCAGCAATTCTACTACTAGGTATATACAAAAAAGAAATTAAAAATAAGCACTTAAACAAATAAAGCAACATTCAGCCATGTTGCTTGCAGCACTGTTCAAAATAGCCAAAAGGTAGAGACAACACAAATGTCCATCAATGGCTGGACATACAAAATGTGGTATATACTGTGTAATGCAATATTACTCAGCCTTAATAGGAATGAAAAACCCATATAGGCCACAATGTGGAAGAACCTTAAAAACATTATGCCTGAGTGAAAGAAGCCAGAAACAAAAGGTCACATATTTTATGATTCAATTTACAAGAAATATCTGGAATAGTCAAACTTTTAGAGACACAAAGAAGATTGGGAGAGGGAATACTCAAGATGGCGGCATGAGTAGGGTGGCAGAAATCTCCTCCTAAAACCATATATATTTTGAAAATACACCAAATACAACTATTCCTAAAAGAGAGACCAGAAGATACAGGACAACAACCAGGCTACATCCACGTCTGTGAGAACTCAGCATCTGATGAAAAGGGTAAGATACAAAGGTGTGACCCGGTGGGACCCGAGCACTCCCCCACCCCAGGACACTGGCGGGAGTAAAGGAGTCAGAGTGGGGACAGAGTGGGAGCACAGGACTGCTAAATAACCAGCCCTAGGAATCTGCACTGGGAGCACAGACATACATTGCATGCTGTATTGGATATTAGTGAAATGGAAAAGTAAAATCTGAGATGGAGACAGCTGGCTCCAGCCTGGGACAAAAGAAAAGCAGGCACTTTAAAAGTCTTAAAGGGACAAGGGTTTAACAGGTAGACAAAATTGTCCTGACACACTCAGCCCAGCAGGCTGGAATCTTAAGGAACTTCAGGTGCCCTAACCACCTGGGTGACAACGTACCCCCAAAGCCCCTCACAGCGATAAGCAGCCTACTGTTCATTCCCCCCTGCTGGCACTGCAAGCAAAACAGCTGACCCACCACTGCTGTGGACCAGCCGGGGAGCAGCCCCACCCACAGCAACCACAAAGAGTCTTCTCCCAGTGCGCAGCTAACAGGGCCAGACCCAGAGGCTGCCGCCAGCATGCAACTGCCCAGCACAGGCAGAGGAAACTGGCACAAGGTCCAGAAGGTACGAAGGGGCGCCATTCTCGCAGGAGACCACACCTGCCACATCTGAGAACCCCCTGCAGTGCCCTAGGCTACCCCAAGGGCCGCCCCGCCCATGGCAGCTGAAGGGATTAACCTGGGGATGGCTCCCTGTATGTGGGTAACTGGTACAGGCAGCAGAGAAGGGCAAGATGACCAGCAAGCAGGAAGGGACTTTGTTCTCCCAGCTAACACACGTGCCACTTGCCAGCGATCACTTCTATCGCCATGAAAAAGACAGAAGAATCTAGTCCAGTCCAAAATCACAAAAACAACTCCAGAGAGAGGGCCTGACGAGATAAATATAATCAATCTTTCTGAAAAAGAATTCAAAATAAAAGTCATAACCATGCTGATGGAGCTGGAGAGCTGCAGAGGTGATGGAGCTGCAGAGCTAAGGGATGAAGTCCGGAGGGAGATAACAGAAATGAAAGTATCAATGGAAGGACTTAAGAGCAGACTGGATGAGGTGCAAGAGACTGTTAATGGAATAGAAATCAGAGAACAGGAATACAGAGAAGCTGATGCAGAGAGATAAAAGGAACTATAGGAATGAAAGAATATTAAGAGAACTGTGTGACCAATCCAAATGGAACAATATTCGCATTATAAGGATACCAGAAGAAGAAGAGGGAAAAAGGGATAGAAAGTGTCTTTCAGGAAATAATTGCTGAAAACTTCCCGAAGCTGAGGAAAGAAATAGTCTCTCAGACCATGGAAGCCCACAGATCACAGATCACCCAACACAAGGGACCCAAGGAGGACAACACTAAGACATACAATAATTAAAATAACAAAGATCAAAGACAAGGACAGGGTATTAAGCAGCCAGAGAGAGTGAAAAGATCACCTACAGAGGAAAACCCATCAGGCTTATCATCAGACTTCTTAAAAGAAACCTCACAGGCCAGAAGAGAATGATGTTATTTATTTACTGCAATGAAACAGAAGGGCCTTGAACCAAGAATACTGTATCCAGCAAGATTATCATTTAAATTTGAAGGAAGGATTAAACAGTTTCCAGATAAGCAAAAGTTGAGGGAATTTGCCTCCCATAAACCACCTCTACAGGGAATCTTAAAGGGACTGCTCTAGATGGAAATACTCTTAAGGCTAAATAGATGTCACCAAAAAATATATAATCATAGCAAAGAAAGCAGACCAACCAAATACTGACTAAAGGCAAAAAATGAAATCAGCTATCCACAAAAGCACTCAAGGGAAACACAAAAGAGTACAGAATAAAACACCTAACATATAAAGAGTGGAGGAGGAAGAAGGGAGAGAAATAAAGAATCATCAGACTGTGTTTTTAATAGCATAATGAGTGAGTTAAAGTTAGAGGGTTAGACAGTAAAGAAGCTACCCTTGAACCTCTGGTAACCATGAATCCAAAGCTTGCAATGGCAATAAGTACATATCTTTCCATAATCACCCTAAATGTAAACAGACTGAATGCACCAATCAAAAGACACAGAGTAATAGAATGGAAAAAAAAGCAAGACCCATCTATATGCTGCTTACAAGAGACTCACCTCAAACCCAAAGACATACACAGACTAAAAGTGAAGGGATGGAAAAAGATATTTCATGCAAACAACAAGGAGAAAAAAGCAGATGTTGCAGTACTTGCATTAGACAAAATAGACTTCAAAACAAAGAAAGTAACAAGAGATAAATAAGGACATTACATAATGATAAAGGGGTCAGTCCAACAAGAGGAGATAACCATTATAAATATCTATGCACGCAACACAGGAACACCAACATATGTGAAACAAATACTAACAGAATTAAAGGAGGAAATAGAATGCAATGCATTCATTTTAGGAGACGTCAACACACCACTCACTCCAAAGGACAGATCCACCAGACAGAAAATAAGTAAGGACACAGAGGCACTGAACAACACACTGGAACAGATGGAACTAACAGACATCTACAGAACTCTACACCCAAAGGCAGCAGGATACACATTCTTCTCAAGCGCACATGGAACACTCTCCAGAATAGACCACACACTAGGCCATAAGAAGAGCCTCAGTAAATTAAAAAAGATTCAAATTGTACCAACCAACTTCTCAGATCACAAAGGTATAAAACTAGAAATAAATTGTACAAAGAAAACAAAAAAGCTTACAAACACACAGAGGCTGAACAACATGCTCCTAAATAATCAATGGATCAATGACCAAATTAAAATAGAAATCAAGCAATATATGGAGATGAATGACAACAACAGCACAAAGCCCAACTACTGTGGGATGCAGCGAAGGCAGTTCTAAGAGGAAAGTATATAACAATCTAGGCCTATTTAAAGATGGAAGAACAATCTCATATAGTCTAAAGTCACAGTTATTGAAATCGGAAAAAGAAGAACAAATGAGGCCCAAAGTCAGCAGGAGGAAGGACATAATAAAGATCAGAGAAGAAATAAATAAAATTGAGAAGAATAAAACAATAGAAAAAAATCAATGAAACGAAGAGCTGGTTCTTTGAGAAAATAAAGAAAATAGATAAGCCACTAGCCAGACTTATTAAGAGAAAAAGAGAATCTACACACATCAACAGAATCAGAAACGAGAAAGGAAAAATCACTACAGACACCACAGAAATACAAAGAATTATTAGAAAATACTATGAAAATCTATATGCTAACAAGCTAGAAAACCTAGAAGAAATGGACTTCCTAGAAAAATACAACCGACAAAGGAAGAAACAGAAAATCTAAACAGACCAATTAACAGCAAAGAAATTGAATCAATAATCAAAAAACTACCCAAGAACAAAACCCCCAGGCCAGATGGATTCACTGCTGAATTTTATCAGATATATAGAGAAGATATAATACCCATTCTCCTTAAAGTTTTCCAAAAAATAGAAGAGAGAGAAAACTTCCAAACCCATTCTATGAAGCCAGCATCACTCTAATACCAAAACCACACAAGAAGAGGCAAAGATCACACAAGAAGAACATAGATATGAAATACCCAAAAAAATATTAGCAAACCGAATTCAAAAATACATCAAGAGGATCATACACCATGATCAAGTGGGATTCATCTCAGGGATGAAAGGATGGTACAACATTCGAAAATCCATCAACATCATCCACCACATCAACAAAAAGAAGGACAAAAACCATATGATCATCTCCACAGATGGATGAAAAAGCATTCAACATCCATTCATGATAAAAAGTCTCAACAAAATGGGTATAGAGAGCAGGTACCTCAACATAATAAAGGCCATATATGACAAACCCACAGCCAACATCATACTTAACAGCAAGAAGCTGAAAGCTTTTCACCTAAGATTGGGAACAAGACAGGGATGCCCACTCTCCCCACTGTTATACAACATAGTACTGGAGGTCCGAGCCATGGCAATCAGACAACACAAAGAAATAAAGGGCATCAACATTGGTAAGGAAGAAATCAAACTGTCACTACTTGCAGATGACATGATATTGCACATAAAAAACCCTAAAGACTCCACTCCAAAACTACTAGAACTGATATCGGAATTCAGCAAAGTTGCAGGATATAAAATTAATACACAGAAATCTGTTGCTTTCCCATACACTAACGATGAACTAGCAGGAAGAGAAATCAGGAAAACAATTCCATTCACAATTGCATCAAAAAGAATAAAATACCTAGGAATAAACCTAATCAAGGAACTGAAAGACTTATACCCTGAAAACTACAAGACACTCTTCAGAGAAATTAAAGAGGATACTAACAAATGGAAACTCTTACCATCCTTTTGGGTAGGAAGAATTCATATTGTCAAAATGACCATCCTACCTAAAGCAATATACAGATTCAATGCAATCCCTATCAAAGTATCAACAGCATTCTTCAACGAACTGAAACAAATAGTTCTAAAATTCATATGGAAACACAAAGACCCCAAATAGTCAAAGCAATCCTGAGAAGGGAGAATAAAGCTGGGGGGATTATGCTCCCCAACTTCAAGCTCTACTACAAAGCCACAGTAATCAAGACAATTTGGTACTGGCACAAGAACAGAGCCACAGACCAGTGGAACAGAATAGAGACACCAGACATTAACCCAAACATAAATGGTCAATTAATATATGATAAAGGAGCCATGGACATACAATGGGGAAATGATAGTCTCTTCAACAGATGGTGCTGGTAAAACTGGACAGCTACATGTAAGAGAATGAAACTGGATTACTGTCTAACGCTATACACAAAAGTAAATTCAAAATGGATCAAAGACCTGAATGTAAGTCATGAAATCATAAAACTCTTAGAAAGAAACATAGGCAAAACTCTCTTGGACATAAACAGGAGCAACTTCTTCATGAACATATCTCCCTAGGCAAGGGAAACAAAAGCAAAAATGAACAAGTGGGACTATAACAAGCTGAAAACCTTCTGTACAGCAAAGGACACCATCAATAGAACAAAAAGGTATCCTACAGTGTGGGAGAATATATTCATAAATGACATATTCGATAAAGGGTTGACATCCAAAATGCATAAAGAGTTCACGCACCTCAACAAACAAAAAGCAAATAATCCAATTCAAAAATGGGCAGAGGAGCTGAACAGACACTTCTCCAAAGAAATTCAGATAGCCAACAGGCACATGAAAAGATGCTCCACATCGCTAGTCATCAGAGAAATGCAAATTAAAACCACAATGAGATATCACCTCACACCAGTAAGGATCACCACCATCCAAAAGACAAACAACAACAAATGTTGGCGAGGATGTGGAGAAAGGGGAACCCTCCTACACTGCTGGTGGGAATGTAAAGTAGTTCAACCTTTGTGGAAAGCAGTATGGAGGTTCCTCAAAAAGCTCAAAATAGACATACCATTTGACCTGGGAATTCTACTCCTAGGAATTTACCCTAAGAATGCAGCAGCCCAGTTTGAAAAAGACATATGCACACCTATGTTTATCACAGCACCATTTACAATAGCCAAGAAATGGAAACTACCTAAATGTCCATCGGTAGATGAATGAATGGATAAAGAAGATGTGGTACAGATACACAATGGAATATTATTCAGCCATAAGAAGAAAACAAATCCTACCACTTGCAACAACATGGATGGAGCTAGAGGCTATTATGCCTAGTGAAATAAGCCAGGCAGAGAAAGACAAGTATCAAATGATTTCACTCACCTGTGGAGTATAAGAACAAAGAAAAAACTGAAGGAACAAAACAGCACAGACTCACAGAACCCGAGAATGGACTAACAGTTACCAAAGGGAAAGGGACTGGGCAGGATGGATGGGAAGGGAGGGACAAGGGGGAGAAAGGGGCATTACGATTAGCAGACATAAAGTAGGGGGGGTGCATAGGGAGGGCAGTACAACACAGAGAAGACAGAGTGACTCTATAGCATGTTACTACACTGATGAACAGTGACTGTAATGGGGTATGTGTTGGGGACTTGATAATGGGGGGAGTCTAGTAACCATAATGTTGCTCATGTAATTGTACATTAATGATATCAAAATAAAAATAAGAATAAAAAAAAGAAGATTGGTGGCTGCCAGGGATGAGAGAAAAGGGTAGTGGGAGTAACTACTTAATGGGCTTGGAGTTTATCTTTGGGGTGATGCCAGTGTTCTGGACCCAGACAGAGATGGTGGCTGCACAACACGTATACACTGAATGCCACCAAAGTGCTCACTTCAAAATGGCTGGTTCTGTCTTATGTAAATTTTGCTTCAATTTAAACTAAAAAGCAACAAAAACAAAACTAATCTTCTTCCCCATGATTAGTTCTCTCCAAAAACGCAAAGGAATATCCTAATGTACTATAAAAGATGGTTCAACCTCTTAGCACATGGAGATTTATCTGCTCTTTTTCTCTCCTCACTGACTGTTCAATCCATTAAACTCATAATCCTCCACCAGGATTCTTCAGTTAAAGAGCTTAGTAACCACTGGGATTCAATATGAGAACACAAAGAGAAAAACATGATTAGCGACCAGATTAAGAACTGGTTTTTCAGGCACTAAAACACCTTCATCCTGTCACACTGTTGAGTGCTATAATCTTTAAAAAGAAACAAACAAACATGACTGACTTAATTATAACAAGATAAACATGGACACCAGAGAACTGCAACAAACAAGGAAAAGAAAGGCTATCCTAAGCTCCCAATTTGATTTATTACTAGTGAAAACTGCACTCCAGGCAGAGGAGAGTCATACCACACAGACATTATTTTGTGGACTTCAAGCATGTACAAAAAATATCATTCATAAGAAAAATCATTCAGGACATTTTGGAAAGGAATATGACTTTAAATGTCCTGCTCATCAGGTGATTTGTATTTGTAAAGCTCAAAATTCAGCTAGTTTCCCTGTATCTTCACAGATATACTTTAAATTGGCCCTGTAACCAGCACAGAAACAATGCAACTATTTACATGTTGGTAGAATGACTACTTTTTGTAAGCCCAATGTTTTGATATCTATGCACCAATCTAACAGCAGAATTAGAATAAACTCACTATTCTTCAACTAAATTTTCTAAATACAAATCATCAGATGACAGTGAAGATTATAATTCTAAGGCAATTGGAATTACTGTTGAATTAAGCTAGACCCTTAAGTGCCTGCTTTAATCGGTGTTCTCAGTGAAAGAGGGGAGTTGGAATGATGATTTGAAAAATTCCGATGAGGGTTAGTTTCAAATATGAGGTAAAACAAACATAACAGCCAGAAGCATAAAAATATATTTAAAATATCATCTTGAAGCAAGAAGAACTGAAAAAAATACAATAACAACAGCTTGCAGAGTTGTTAAATGCTGGAATGGATTACTGGGGGAGATCTTTAAAAAGAGAAGAGTCTTGACTCTGGATAAATTTTAATCTAGCCAGAAGACAAAGGTTTTAGACTAAAGACCTCTCAAGATAGACCCTGAGCCTAGGATTTGGTAAAGAATGGAAGGAATCTTCCTTCACCCTTTAGCCTCCTGAGAACTGCTTAAAATTTAAAACCAGTTAATAATTAGAGTCTTCTACTCTACAACAACAGTAATTTAACACCAAATTACCCAGAGAATGTGTATGTAGCAGCAATGTAAATGAAATTTTCATAATAAAGCTGTCGGTTGTCCTGGAAATCATTCATGTTGCAGGTGATCTCAGAGGAACCTGCCCCTTTCACAGTCAGAGTGATAAAAGGTGGTAGTGCGGGTTCGTCCCAGGCATAATCCAATGAAGTCATAGGCTTCACTTCAGTTCGGAGCCTGGGTTCAGCTACACCATGCTGAGTGAAGATAACTGGGACCTACAGGATAAAGAGGACTTTCATTTAGAGTGATGCTATTGGAAAGTGATTCAGTGCCTCCTAGGTTTAAGTTCCAGATCCTTCCCAAAGAATCCTACACAGGGTATAACCACAAGTGAGGCACACCATCTTGTCTTCACATACCTTCCTATTCATCTTCAAATTGCAAAAAGCTCACCATTAAAGGGCATGGGCAATAGCCTGTTGGATAAAGGGCTTTAAGAAGCTTTGCCACACCAAATAAATACCTGGGGGGGGAGCAGTTCTCTCCTTGCAATGACACCTCTTCTATCCTTGCCCCCACCCTGTGATATACTCTGAACACAGAAAGGAATAAAATTTTGGAATTCAGTTAGGAAAGTCACATACCATAAGACACTGGTATTTAAAGGCGTAATTTAAAATAGAATCTAATGATTTCCATTTGGCTTCACTTGGAAGATTTATAAGAATGCTCACTGTAAGTAAGCACTAGTAGAATTGCCCACTCCCACTGTCGCTGGATAATCTGATTCAGATTCCTCTGTTTGCAAGGAATGCCTGGAGAGGTCCCCATATCAACCAAACAATCTAGTCAGTTTTGGGGACTGAAAAGATTATTTCTTCTGGACAAGGCTGCCCAGCAATCAAAATAACCAGCACAAACCACCTCCAAATAGTAAGGATGTTAGGGTTGTCCAGGTATAGAGATTGCTGTATAGCTTCTTTTAAACCCACGTTTAAAATGTATCTCATCACTATCTTAAAGGTAGTACATACTCCACCTTCCCACATGTGAAACAGCCTAACTGGCTCTCAACTTGACTTGATACCTTAGAAAAGTTGTCAATTCGGAAAGGAGGGGGTAACTGATGTGTGTCACTGAATGAGATTCTATAGGTAGCTCCTCGGAGGGTAATTTCCACACGCAGGAAGAAGCATTTCCCCAGGGCATCTCTGTAGAAAAGGAAACAGAAGAGGCTCTATTAAAAGAAGGAAACAAGTTACAGTTCACTTTCTTCTCATACTTCTCACAATCGCAATATTGCTTGGACCTCGATCAACACCACTGTGTGTTCCTGGATCACATTTTGAAAGTTGGAATTGATAGTATAATCACCCAGTAGGAAAGAACTCATTCAACCCAACAGCACACTGTAACTGTACAAGATTTACAAATTTCACTTAGTAGGTTTGTTCTGGGTAATAGTATCAGTTTGGCAAATGAGTAAATATTGATTGAACTACATAAAATTGTTGTTGATATTAGACAACTTTTGACTTCACTAAAGAGTAATTCACATAGTTCAAACTAATATATTGATAACCAGGGTTTTCTCACTGTAGGACAAGGGAAGGTGAGGAAGAATCCTGTGGAATAGAGGTATCTGTATGTAATTTTTACATATGTGTATGTGTGTGTGTATTTAAATATACATATACCACTGGGGAGTACAGAAAGCTCTTCTTTGCAGAAGATTATTGGTTAACCAATGCAGAAGAAATGCAAGAATTAAAAAATCACCATTTTGCAACCACCAGTCTAATAACTGGTTCAAATAAGATCCATCAAACCACTGAGTGAAAGGTTTTCGGGAAAACAGAATGTGCAACACTCTGAAATTATCTCTCTGTGAACTACTCTTGTTTACAAAGAAGAAAAGGTAACTTTGCAACGGAAGACCTGGTGGACACCACCCCCACCAAGTGATAAGTGAATGCAGCAATACCAATAATAGGACCAACAAACGACACAGCCTTCTGTTGTGGCACAATGGGAAACACAAAACATCACACAGGTAGTAATCTGACCGAAATGTTCGACCCAAATCGATATGTAGGAAGCTATCAGAAAAATCCAGAAAATAAAACATACAACAAGAAACTGGCTTGGACTCTTAAAAAGATCAATGCCAATAAAGACAAAAAAAGAGAAAAGGGACTACACTAGATGAAAGCAAAGAGGACCTATCACCCAGATCCTGAACTGGGTCCTAGATGCAGGGAGAGGGATTGCCATGAAGGACATTTTAAAGGACTATTTATGAGAAAATATATCATTATTAAATTTCTTCAGTGTGTAAGGACAGTACATTGAATTAGAAAAATGTCTGGTCTTAAAAAAAAATGTCCTGTCTTTAGGTGATAAATGAAGTTTCTATGGCTGAAGTATATCACAATGACTTCAATCTACTTTCAAATGGTTCAGAAAAAAAGGATGTACATGTGCAGGTGTGCAGAGAGAACAAGAACATACTAAATGTAAGAAACACTGAAATGTATATAAATCTAGAGAGAACAAGAACATTATAAATGTAATAAATCTTGACAAAAGATAAGCATTTTCATTGTACTACTATTGTAAGTTTTCTGTAGGCTTAAACTGTTTCAAAATGAAAAGGTGGGGAGAATAAAAGAAACGGAAGGCATGGGTATGTGCTCAGTACTTTAGAACTGAACACTAAAAATATTTCAAGTTTTAATAAAAGCACACAAGTCCTCTTCCCTCACCACCAAACCTCTTACTTCCTTTCTCTCTTTTTTTTTCCCAAGGTAATCTTGAGTAACTTCACTTGTTAAATTGCAGATTTGGTTTTCCCTCCTTACACAACAGATCTGGGCTGCATCTACCCAGGCAGTATATAAACCAATGATTTAGCTGCAGAATCAATTCCTCACCGACCACCCTGGAATGAGATCTTATGGGGAATATATGATAGATACTAACAGACAAGGGTTCTGGTTGAACAAGGATGAGGGTACAGGAGCCCTGCCATTTGGCTCCACTGGCCTCTGAAGTTACTTCAGACTCAACAATTCCTGAGAACAGAGCCTGAAAACCACTAAACCTCATGCAAATAACTCTAAAAAGGGCCATGGCAAAGGATCATTAAGGGCACACCACTGACCAAAACAAACAAACAAAAACAAAAAAAACAACAAAATCTCAGATAATGCATGTTTTTAAAAAAGTTAAACATAAACTACCCACAAAAGCAGTCAAAGGAAACACAAAAGAGCATAGAATAAAACACCCAACATATAAAGAATGGAGGAGGAGGAATAAGAAAGGAGAGAAATAAAGAATCACCAGACAGTGTTTATAACAGCTCAGTAAGAGAGTTAAGGTACACAGTAAGATACTAAAGAAGCTAACCTTGAACCTTTGGTAACCACAAATCTAAAGCCTGCAATGGCAATAAGTACATATCTTTCCATAGTCACCCTAAATATAAATGGACTGAATGCACGAATCAAAAGACACAGAGTAATAGAATGGATAAAAAAGCAAG
The DNA here is from genome assembly GCF_040802235.1 of Manis javanica. Lineage (NCBI taxonomy): Eukaryota > Metazoa > Chordata > Mammalia > Pholidota > Manidae > Manis > Manis javanica. Next base: position 9,366,645 of record NC_133159.1, on the reverse strand, counting down.
ACCCATCTCTATGCTGCTTACAAGAGACTCACCTCAAACCCAAAGACATACACAGACTAAAAGTCAAGGGATGGAAAAAGATATTTCATGCAAACAACAAGGAGAAAAAAGCAGGTGTTGCAGTACTAGTATCAGACAAAATAGACTTCAAAACAAAGAAACGAGATAAAGAAGGACATTACATAATGATAAAGGGGTCAGTCCAACAAGAGGAGATAACCATTATAAATATATATCCACCCAACACAGGAGCACCAGCATATGTGAAACAAATACTAACAGAATTAAAAGAGGAAATAGAATGCAATGCACTCATTTTAGGAGACTTCAACACGCCACTCACTCCAAAGGATAGATCCACCAGACAGAAAATAAGTAAGGACACAGAGGCACTGAACAACACACTAGAACAGATGGACCTAATAGACATCTATAGAACTCTACATCCAAAAGCAACAGGATACACATTCTTCTCAAGTGCATATGGAACATTCTTCAGAACAGACCACATACTGGGCCACATAAAGAGTCTCAGTAAATTCAAAAAGATTGAAATTCTACCAACCAACTTTTCAGACCACAAAGGTATAAAACTAGAAATAAATTGTACAAAGAAGTAAAAAGGCCCACAAACACATGGAGGCTTAACAACATGCTCCTAAATAATCAATGGATCAACAACCAAATCAAAATAGAGATCGAGCAATATATGAAAACAAATGAGAACAACACCACAAAGCCCCAACTTCTGTGGGACACAGCGAAAGCAGTCTTAAGAGGAAAGCATATAGCAATCCAGGCAGATTTAAAGAAGGAAGAACAATCCCAAATGAATAGTCTAACATTACAATTATTGAAATTGGAAAAAGAAGAACAAATGAGGCCTAAAGTCAGCAAAAGGAGGGACATAATAAAGATGAGAGAAGAAATAAATAAAATTGAGAAGAATAAAACAATAGAAAAAAAATCAATGAAACCAAGAGCTGGTCCTTTGAGAAAATAAACAAAAGAGATAAGCTTCTAGCCAGACTTATTAAGAGAAAAAGAGAATCAACACACATCAACAGACTCAGAAACGAGAAAGGAAACATCACGACGGACCCCACAGAAATACAAAGAATTATTAGGAATACTATGAAAACCTATATGCTAATAAGCTGGAAAACCTAGAAGAAATGGACAACTTCCTAGAAAAATACAACATTCCAAGACTGACCCAGAAAGAAACGGAAAATCTAAACAGACCAATTACCAGCAAAGAAATTGAATCGTTAATCAAAAAACTACCCAAGAACAAAACCCCCAGCCAGATGGATTTACCTAGGAATTTTATCAGACATACAGAGAAGACATAATACCCATTCTCCTTAAAGTTTTCCAAAAAATAGAAGAGGACGGAATACTTCCAAACTCATTTTATGAAGCCAACATCACCCTAATACCAAAACCAGGCAAAGACCCCACCAAAAAAGAAAATTACAGACCAATACCCCTGATGAACAAATACTCAACAAAATATTAGCAAACTGAATTCAAAAATACATCAAAAGGATCATTCACCATGATCAAGTGGGATTCATCCCAGGGATGCAAGGATGGTACAACATTCGAAAATCCATCAACATCATCCACCACATCAACAAAAAGGACAAAAACCACACGATCATCTCCATAGATGCTGAAAAAGCATTCGACAAAATTCAACATCCATTCATGATAAAAACCCTCAACAAAATGGGCATAGAGGGCAAGTACCTCAACATAATAAAGGCCATATATGATAAACACACAGCTAACATCACACTGAATAGCAAGAGGCTGAAAGCTTTTCCTCTGAGATCGGCAACAAGACAGGGATGCCCACTCTCCCCACGTTATTCAACATAGTACTGGAGGGCCTGGCCATGGCAATTAAACAAAACAAAGAAATACAAGGAATCCAGATTGGTAAAGAAGAAGTTAAACTGTCACTATTTGCAGATGACATGATATTGTACATAAAAAGCCCTAAAGACTCCACTCTAAAAATACTAGAACTGATATTGGAATTCAGCAAAGTTGCAGGATACAAAATTAGCACACAGAAATCTGTAGCTTTCCTATACACTAACAGTGAACTAATAGAAAGAGAAATCAGGAAAACAATTCCATTCACAATTGCATCAAAAAGAATAAAATACCTAGGAATAAACCTAACCAAGGAAGTGAAAGACCTATACCCTGAAAACTATAAGACACTCTTAAGAGAAATTAAAGAGGACACTAACAAATGGAAACTCAACCCTTGCTCTTGGCTAGGAAGAATTAATATCGTCAAAATGGCCATCCTGCCCAAAGCAATATACAGATTTCATGCAATCCCTATCAAATTACCAACAACATTCTTCAACAAACTGGAACAAATAGCTCAAAATTTCGTATGGAAACACCAAAGACCCTAAATAGCCAAAGCAATCCTTAGAAGGAAAAATAAAGTGGGGGGGATCTCGCTCCCCAACTTCAAGCTCTACTACAAAGCCACAGTAATCAAGACAATTTGGTACTGGCACAAGAACAGAGCCACAGACCAGTGGAACAGAATAGAGACACCAGACATTAACCCAAACATAAATGGTCAATTAATATATGATAAAGGAGCCATGGACATACAATGGGGAAATGACAGTCTCTTCAACAGATGGTGCTGGCAAAACTGGACAGCTACATGTAAGAGAATGAAACTGGATCACTGTCTAAGCCTATACACAAAAGTAAATTCAAAATGGATCAAAGACCTGAATGTAAGTCATGAAATCATAAAACTCTTAGAAAGAAACATAGGCAAAAATCTCTTGGACATAAACATGAGCGACTTCTTCATGAACATATCTCCCTGGGCAAGGGAAACAAAAGCAAAAATGAGTAAGTGGGACTATAACAAGCAACAAGCTGAAAACCTTCTGTACAGCAAAGGGACACCATCAATAGAACAAAAAGGTATCCTACAGTGTGGGAGAATATATTCATAAATGACATATTCGATAAAGGGTTGACATCCAAAATACATAAAGAGTTCATGCAACTCAACAAACAAAAAGCAAATAATCCAATTCAAAAATGGGCAGAGGAGCTGAACAGACACTTCTCCAAAGAAATTCAGATAGCCAACAGGCACATGAAAAGATGCTCCACATCGCTAATCATCAGAGAAATGCAAATTAAAACCACAATGAGATATCACCTCACACCAGTAAGGATCACCACCATCCAAAAGACAAACAACAAATATTGGCAAGGATGTGGAAAAAGGGGAACCCTCCTACTGCTGGTGGGAGTTTAAAGTAGTTCAACCATTGTGGAAAGCAGTATGGAGGTTCCTCAAAAAGCTCAAAATAGACATACCATTTGACCTGGGAATTCTACTCCTAGGAATTTACCCTAAGAATACAGCAGCCCAGTTTGAAAGAGACATATGCAACCCTATGTTTATCGCAGCACTATTTACAATAGCCAAGAAATGGAAGCAACCTAAGTGTCCATCAGTAGATGAATGGATAAAGAAGATGTGGTACATATACACAATGGAATATTATTCAGCAATAAGAAGAAAACAAATCCTACCATTTGGAACAACATGGATGGAGCTAGAGGGTATTATGCTCAGTGAAATAAGCCAGGCAGAGAGAGACAAGTACCAAATGATTCCACTTATATGTGGAATATAAGAACAAAGAAAAACTGAAGGAACAAAACAGCAGCAGAATCACAGAACCCAAGAATGGACTAACAGTTACCAAAGGGAAAGGGACTGGGGAGGATGGATGGGAAAGGAGGGATAAGGGCGGGGAAAAAGAAAGGGGGCCTTATGATTAGCATGTATAGTGTGGGGGGGCATGGGCAGGGCTGTACAACACAGAGAAGACGAGTAGTGATTCTACAGCATCTTACTACACTGATGGTCAGTGACTGTAATAGGTATTGTGGGGGGGACTTGGTGAAGGGGGGAGCCTAGTAAACATAATGTTCTGCATGTAATTGTAGATTAATGATAACAAAATCAAAAATAGATAGATAGATAGATAGATAGATAGATAGATAGATAGATAGATAGATAGATAGATAGATAGATAAATGAAAGAACCAATCCATTAAAAAAAAAAGTCAAACATAGATACTATTTTGGATCATCTATTAGCCATTTCTCTATTCCATTACAACAGTGTTCTCAAAGAAAAACTAACCACAAGGTACAAAAGTTTAAATTTTGCTTCTAAATGTGAAATAGCACTGATTTTAGTGCCTCTGGCTTCAAAAGCAGAGGACCCAAAGAAACGAAAAGGCATCCGCATTCATGGATTGGAAGACTTAAGATGTCAATGCTACCCAAAGCGGATCTACAGATTTAAGGCAATTCCTAACAAAATCCCAAGTGTTTTCTTCCCACAAAATTGAAAAAATTCAGATGGCATCACAAAAACTCCAAACAGCCAAAATAACCTTGAAAAGGAACAGAACAAAGTTGGAAGTCTCACCCTATCTAATGTCAAAAATTATTACAAAGCTAGAGTAATCACAACAGTGTGATACTGGCATAAAGAAAGATATATGGATGAACAGAACAGAAAGCCCAGAAATAAACCCTCACATAATTTGTAAAGGGTGCTTAAACCGTTCCATGGGGAAAGGAGAGTCTTTTCAACAAATGGTGCTCAGGAAAATGGATATCCACGAATAAAGGAATGGAGTTGGACCCTTAACTAACACCATTTAGAAACATTAACTCAAAATGGATCAAAGATCAAAAATGTACGATATAGAAATATAAAACTTGCAAAAGAAACCATAGGGTAAAAGGTTTATGATATGGATTTGGCAACGATCCTTTTATTAAGACACCAAAAGTGCAGGCAAGAAAAGTTAAAACAGGTAAATTGGATTACATCAAAATTTTCAATTACTATACATCAAGAACACAACAGAGTGGAAAGGTGATGCGTGGAATGGGAGAAAATATACACAAATCATATATCTTTATAAGGTGCTAATATCCAGAATATATATAAAGGACTCCAACAACTTAACAACAACAACAAAAAAACCCAAACAATCCAATTAAAAATGGGCAAGGACTTGAATACATATCATCTAAAGAAGATACACTAATGGCTAACAGGCATATGAAAAGATCAACATTACTAATTTTAGGGAATCAAAACCATAATGAGATACCACTTTAGACCTATTAGAATGGCTATTATTAAAAAAGCAGAAAATAACAAGTGTTGGTAAGGATGTGAAAAAATTGGAACTCCTGTGCCATGTTGATAAGAATGTAAAATGGTACAGTTGCAGTGGAAAAGAGAATGGCAGTTCCTCAAAGAATTAAGACAGAATGATCCAATAATTCTACTTCTGAGTATATACCCCCAAAAAATGAAAGCAGGGACTCAAAGAGATATCTGTACACCCATGTTCATAGCAGTACTATTCACAATAGTCAAAAGGTGGAAGCAACCCAAATGTCTATCAATGGGTGAATGGATAAACAACATGGGGTATATACATACTATGGAGTATTATTTAGCACTACAAATGAAGGACATTCTGACACATATTACAACATGGATGACCCTTGAGAATATGATGTTAAGAGAAATAAGCCAGTCACAGAAAGACAAATACTGTGTGACTGCAGTCACCTGAGATACCTAGAGTCATCAGATTCACAGAGAAAGTAGAAGAGTGGCTGCCAGGAGTTGGAGGAGGAGGAAACGGAGAGTCGTTCAATGGGTACAGAGTATCAGTTGCAAGAGGAAAGAGTTCTGGAGATGAGCTGCACAGCAATACGAATATGCTTAACACTAGTGAACTTAAAAAAGGTTAAGATGGTAAATTTTATGCTATTGTGCCTGAGACCCACAAAATAATCTCTGGGTCTCTGTGTTATCTTTCTTATATGGCCTAGGTATTTTACCACAATTAAAAAATTTTTAATACTTTTTAAATAAAAAAGCATCTGAGGATAAGAAAGGGAAGAGCCATCCTATGCTAGTTAAAGCTGAATTTGGTTGATTTTTCTTAATATGGTGTTGAGGGTCACTGGGTTGGGCAAAGAAGGCCAGAAGATTTACTGAAATTGAATCAACAAGACAAGTTTGTACAATGTGTAAGAACAGACAAAAACACTGATAATCAGCGCTACCTGCTAAAGAAGAGAGAATTCTCAGAGGTGCAGGCAATCATGAGCTCAGTGCTACCCCTTGGACTTCTGTGACCTCAGACCATAGCAACTACCACAAGGCCAAAACTACCCACATTCTCTTTGACTCACTCCATCAACCATTCTCTCATACTTACCTGGTCTTTACAAGTTTTAAGACCTTTTCTAAGCCAGAAACATATGTGCCCATTTCATGAAGAACAGATTAGTGAGTAGTTACTACTGTTCACTGCTTACTGTGTACAGCTTTATAGATGTTTAAAATTTTTATGGTATGTATAGCTTACTATTTACATTACTGCACCTCAAACAAGGCTATTTTTTGCCCAAATATAGTCTCTGAACTTACCTCATGTTGATATGGAAGGAATTATTCTTGTTGACTTCAAACCCTCCAGACCAAATACAATTGGGAACATCCATCAATCTGACACATAATAGCTGATCATAGTCATTCCGAGGCCAATGGAACACCACGCTGGAACCAGGCAGGGTGGAAATGTAACCTTCAGGATTGGCTGTTCCCTAAAACACAAAGGATCACTGGCTTTAGTCAGCAACTCACATCAAGACAGTAAATGTTTACTGAGTACCTCCTCTGAGCCCTGCCCTCTACCAGGAGCTATTTAGGGTATTAAAGGCACAAAATGGTTCCTCACATCACAAAAGTACAGTGTTGATGGCAAGATAAGCCAAAATATGAAAACTCACTGTTCTCTCAAATACACACTAGTCATTCTTCAAATGCACACTGCTTACCTGTCCCCTGGCAAATTCCCTCTGTGCAAATGCAAGTTTGTGAGATGATTTATTATCCAACAGGTAACGAGGGGCAAAGATGACCATACAGGTGTCAATGTATCGACCTCGGCCTGTCTTGACATCAATACCTACAAATAACAAGAACGACTTCCATGAGCTAATCTAAAGAAAGAAAATCCATAGTCTGACAAAAACAGCCTTCGTGATTACTTAGTTTCTCTGAGAAAACAATTATATCACCCAGACAGGCTGTCAAGCCTTCCAAGAATGGAATGAATATGGCAATTGTACTCAAAAGTATTATGCTTTATTCCCATTTAGGCCTTAAGAAGTCTCAGGGGCAATAGCAATATCCCATAATTCCTAGCCACTGCCTAAGGGAGGGTACGATTATAATGAAAAGGAAATCACACAGGTGTTCAGTCACAGATACCTTTGTTTTCCTTTTATGAAGTTGATTACTAAGACAGTTTATGTAATATATTTCTGCTTACAACTGGGACACAGAATTCCCTCCTAAAGAACCTGCCCTTTTTACATGGTACAGTAGAAATTTCAGGTTACTTAATTATATTCTGAACTCCAATAATTCTTCTTTAGTATTTTCTTTTAGCCCACTGTCCAAGAATCCAGCTGAAACATAATGCTGAATATTATGGAATTTATTCTTTCATAAATGTTTTCAGCACCTACCATGCACTAAAAAAAAAGGCAAACAAAGCATATCAAGAAGAAAGTCATAATCAGTTAGAAGGAAATCTCAAAACACCAGGTTACAAAGAAAGAAAAAAATTAAATAGCACTGAATTATCTTAAAAACTGATGACTTTAAAAAAAATACAAAATTCAGTGGGATGAATTATTCATTCAGATAGTAAATATAGCAACTATATTTAAGGCAGTGGGCTAAGTTCTGGTTATACAATGATATAAAAATATTTATAGTAGAGATAATAAAAATAATACTTATTGAACTCTCAATACATGCTACACTTTCTACTATAGGCTCTACGTTTAATTCTCGTAAGAACCTTATGAGTTGGGTATTTTCATTCTTTCCATTTTACAGATGAGGAAACTAAGGCATGGAAAGCTCGGTAACTCGCCCTAGGTCATGCAGCCAGTAGGTGGTATCGCTGGGGTTCAAACCAAGGCCGCCTTCCTCCAGGGCCCTTGTTCATATCATGATGTGACATATATAAGGACCTAAGCATCAAGAACCATAATATTCCAATCTACTAATTCCACAATTCACTTGAAAAATCTCATGTTTCTTTAATAAAAGTCTTCATAATACCTAAAAGATCTGATGTTTCTTTAAGATAAGCCTTCAAAATACCTAAAAGACTGAGCAAATCACAAAAACCTCTGAAAATATTATCTGAGAAATGCTAAGTCATACTGGAACTGGGGGCTCTGCCCTATCACTTCTCTTCCTGTGACATACAGAAAGCATTGCCAGAAATCAACATTACCATGGCCATGTGATCTCAATCAATACAAAGCCTGTCTATAAAAGGTATGTTTAATTTGATATTATAAAAAAGAATCTACTGTACCAAGACTCAATTTGGGGGGGGGGGGGGGGGGAAAGGGGGGTTTTGTTTTCCTTTTTATCTTAGTTTCCCTGGCCAACTTCCAATAAATGAATAGCTGATAAGATAAAAATGTACAAAATCCTTCTTTTTGAAGATACATGTGAGGTTAACTGGCAAGGCCTTTCCTGGCTTTTCAACTCTAAGACTGTGCTTTAAACTTTCCTGATAGGAAGCTACTTATCTATCCAATTCTTCAAAAATATTCAAGAGATTCCACAAATTCCCTTGATATTACAGGCTAACATCTACCAAACCTTAAGAATTATAAAGTCCTATCTTAGCCCATCCCCTTTATTCCTTTCTTTGGTGTAACAGCAAAATTCAAATCACAGTCTTGTCCCTGAAAACAGATGTAATAATTTTTAATGAATGTTCCTACCATGTAAGTATACATAGGCATTCACTGCAATTTGTGATTGCAGAGCTCGATTTGCCTCTTGGCAAGAATCCTGTGGCTCCTTGGTGCTGGCTGCTTTAGAAGGCACAGGCCCCACTTCCCCACCAGTATGTCCCAACTATAGCTTTCAGGCAGCCTGTGGTAGCTTGCTTTGGAGCTGTACCAAGGACAAGATACCCCAGCAGAAAGGCAAACACAGCATGGAGCAGCCTTTGCCTATTCAGGAAGCGGAGCAAACAAATGTGAGAAAAAGTAAAGAAAATGATCCTCAGCTGGAAGATCAAATAAAGTTTATTCTTCTATGAAAAAACCTTAGTGTCAACTTAAAGGGAGACAGCTCCCAAGTCAACAATATCCCTGGCTCTCCATGGGATTCAAGGAAAACAGTCAAATGAACCACCTCAGTTTTTCCTTCTAGAACATTAGCTCTTTATATCTACACTGTCTAATACCATAGCCAATAGTCATGTATGGCTATTTAAATTCATTAAAATTCAGTAAAATGAAAAATTCAATTCTTTGGTCATACCACATTTCTTATAATACTGCCACATGCAACTACTGCCTCTATCCTGGACAGTGCAAAACTGAACAGTGCCATCACCACAGAGAGTTCAGTGGACAGGATGGTTCTAGATATTTTACAACATTCAACACTAAACAGTGCTTCGAGAACTTTGGAAATTATATACTAAAGGAAGGCTGCACTGCTAAAATTTTAAACCTGAGGCATATTTAAATCAAATTTACCTTAACCCTTCAGAAAATCTTCTGCGTGTTCCAGGTGGCTAGGAGGTATATATGGACAATATTCTCCCCTTCCCTCACCACCTCTACCTCTGTAATCTGAGCTAGTTTACGGGCTTCTAATTACCATAACCACCAAGTGCACTTTATTTTCTGCTTCAAATGTGTATGCCCCCCACCCCACCCCATCGTACTCCTACTTCTGACCCAGACTTCCCCTTTGCATCTGGGCAAGTCACTTAACCTCTCTGCTTCAGTTTCAAGGAGAACAATGCTTCTTACCCTCTTAGGGTTTGCAAGTTTTAATGAATGCGTGGGAAATGCTTGGAGGATGAAAAGCACTCTAAGTGTTTCTATTATTCCCATGAAAAACAAGGATTCAAGCCAAACTGATACTTTTTCTGACACAGGTGAGTCTGAAATTAAACAGAGCCCCAGACCTCAAAAAGGCAGTGTTTAGGTGGCTCCTTAGATCCGGAGGAGAACGGATCTGCATTGATATCGATCTAGAATTCAGAGAACAGATATCTGACCCAATGCCAAATAAAAAAAAACAGCACTTGCAGCCAGGCCAAAATGCATGGCCAGCCTATTCCTCCAAGGCTGGGGTCATCGGCCAATGGTCTGATTCTCCCGCTGCCCCACATATAACCCACCAATGTTATAGATCAGCCCTGGGCGGTTTCCTTGCTGGATGACTTTCAAAGCTCGGACACCACTACCACCATCCAGTGAGAAGCCCTGACACCAGCCCGGCATGCCTTCGGGATGAGTCCCCCTTCCGATTCTCATCGTGCAGCTGTGGGGCAGAAAAGCAAACATGTACATATTCATCTATGAGGAAGTCTTATCAACCTGTCCTAATCAGGAAGCACTGCTGTAGCTGTCACCTGAAATCAGAGCTGTGTCCACTCTTCCTCACTGTCATGTGATTCCCACATACAGCAAAGAAACTATCGGTGGTCAAAAATTCTTATCTTAGAGGTACAACATGGGAAATGTACTGATGTCCACTACCAAAAACTTTAGGATAAAACATTATGATTCTATGAGCATAAATCAATGAGGAAAATGTTACAATATCCTCTGAAAAACAAGGATTCAAGGCAAACTAATACTTTCCTGACTCAAATGTTTCAAAGATTCATGAAATATCTTGAACATAAAAGAAGATGTACATATAGTTCTCTACATACAAGAAAACTATGTACAGAAGATGCAGCCAATGGTCCGGTCCTTCTAGGGCCTGGTACCATCCAACGGCAAAGCACTGTTGAGTTGGCCGGGGCTCGTCATGTTTCCGCAGGCATAATTCCTCAATGTGTGGTCCAGCTCTACCACTAACAAGCAGTGTAACCATGGGCAGGTGACTCTCTCTCTCAGCCTCAGTTTCTTCATCTTAAAAAAAAACAATATTTCCTGCCCTGCCTGATCCACTGGGATGTTGGGAAAATCAAATGAGATGGTCTACGTGGGAATGCTTTGAGAAATGTGAATTCCCTGGATAAAACAAACTGTGCTATGAATGTCAAAGCCAAACGAAGACTGTCAAAATCCTTTCAGGAAAAGAGTGAGTCTGGGCTCACAACCACTGTCAAGTGGCTGTCTGTAACTCCGCCCACGTCCAGCGCCCGAGCCAATCCTTCCCTGACTCTAGCACCAGCCTAGAAGCCAGCTCCCCTCTGCAGATGCACCTGCATCCACTGGCAGGTAGTGCTCCCTGAGCCTTCCTAATACTTAGTACCTGGTACTGTCACCTGCCGCACACTTCTACAGATAAGGGGGTGGGGCATTTGAGCAGCATCAGACACACCCATTTATTTTTGGATTAAGGCTACAAATTAGAAGACTCCTGTGAAAAAGAATGTCAAAACCAAGAACAAAAGTGAATTAATGCTACCGTATGTTAAAAGGGCATGTCATCTAATCCTCTCAATTGTTACTTTTCTCTGCCTTTAAACACGCAATGAGTGCTCTGAGATCTAGAAATGGCACACTTTATTTCAAGTCAAAGAGATGGATTTCAAGACCTTACACAAATGACCTGGACTGGATTAGTGGGGCAGAGGCTATACCAATGTGCCCGTCTGTCTCCCCTCTGACGCCTGCTCCTCTGCCTGTGCTGAGAGCTTACAGGGGAAGAAAACTGTGCGGAGGAGAGATGAGAACATGTGGGTTTCTCTGCCTGCGTGGTAGAGTTATGAATAGAACTACTTCAATACATGTAAAATAAAACTAGCTTTCATTATAAACCAACCAACTGGTTTATTTTCAATATCAAATCACACAGAAATTAGATCCGAAAAAATCCCATTAGGTCATGGTCCTACTCCCCTGCCAAGTCAGGATTGTTATCTACAGTGCATTTCTACTTACACAGATATACTATAGCCTTTGCTAAATTTTTCCCTTTCCTAGGAGCTTATTTCCCCTTCCCATAAATAACTGTACTCACAGGTTTGGCTGCTCTTTGTCAGCATAGCAGAATAAAAGAGGGCTCAGGCTCCGGGCCAGCTCATGTTCCTCAAACTGGCCGGCAGCATCTGTTTTTGCATTGTCCTGTCTGAAGATCAGTGGCAACCCTTAAGGAAGGAGGGGAAGAGTTTATATCAGTCCCACCCAGTCTATCCAAGACAGATGAACACAGTAAAAAGAAAAAAAAACAATGTCAAGGGGGAAAATAGTGAAAATTGAATTTATTTACAGGGCACAGTTTGTGGTCTCAAAGGAGTTTCAACAATGATTAAGCACTTATTATGGAAGCAGGGAAGTTTCAGCAGCTTAGACTGTTGAAGTAATCTGTTTGCATTGGCTCCACTCAGTTTAGCTGCTCAAGTAAGTCTGAATTCCCATGCCCAACGCCAAAGGCCTACTTGAGCAGCCTCTGTACATACCTGTTTTGTTAATCAACCAATATGGAGCAGAAATGAAGATCTTTAAGGATCCTTCTGCTCGACACACAATCCGGATGGTGAGGTTCAGCTGCCGTCGGTTAATGTCATAAAGCCGCATTCTTACCATATAGTTTTGGGTTCCAGGCGGAATGAGCAGCTCTTTACAGAGTGGAAAATTCTCCAGTGATACCCCTAAAGACGATATACATACAAGCTATTATCTTTCTGGGTTCTCAGTTAGTGTGTCAAAAAAGCCCTCAGCCAAACACAATTAGATTCCTTTTGGAAGAATCGGTAACTATGCATCTAACTGGCAAAACTCTCATTAGAATGGCCATTTTCCTTCAGTGGCGTAAGAATAAATATGAAGCAAACCAGATGGCCTAGAACTCAAACTAGGAAGTCTGAACTGCATAACTAGAAGGATAATATCAAAAAGCTATCAATAACAGCTATGATTATTAAAGAGCTTATTACACATCAGACTGTATTGGGTGCCTAAAACAAAGCAAAGGCAGGTATAGGGTAAGAGTCAAGGTTTCTGCAGCCAAACTGCCTGGGTTCAGATTCCCAGTCTGTCCTTACCAGCAGTGTAATTTCGGGCAAGCTATTTTAATTAGCCTTGCTGTGTCTGACCTGCCAGGGGATAATAATAGTATCTATACCACAGGATTGTTATTAAAGTGATAATCCATGTAAAGCATGACTGATGATAGAGTCTGGGTGTGCACACAGTGGTGGTGGGGTGGGAAGACATTTCCATTTATTACAGGGGCTCAAGACACATGTGTTGAGGAAATACTTAAAGGTCAGAGCAAAGATCTATTTTCTTCAGAATGGACAACTAGCATTGCACTATTTTTCATTGCTAAATTAAGCTCAAGAATTTATATATTCGTTGAAATGTGAGACCACACTGCTAAGTTCAGTGAGTTCCAGTTTCCTCATCTGTAAAATGGGGTAACAGCTATCTCTCTGCCTGAAACATGTACTGTTTGAAGATCAAATGAGGTGATATAGTGAAATCACTTACAAAACTATAAAAAGATAAATATCTAAGTCATTATTAATTTAATACCTCTATAAACAGCCTTACCGAAACATCCTTTCTGCTCAAATTCCAGAAGTACCTGTTTACCCTAAGTGTTATAAATATGACTCTACCTTGACTTCATTCATCCCAACAACGGAAAATTGCTCAATGCATTAAACATTCTAAACCCCAATTTGTTCATCAGTAAATGGGACAAATAACCATTGTTATAAGGATTACATAAGACCATGTGTGTGAAAGCACTTGACGTAATCCCTGGAGTACACTACGTGCTTAGCAATGTTTTTCCCTGTTCTGAGAAGAGAAGAAAATTTTGCTCATTTTACAGCCAGAAAAAGTACAGTAAGAAAAGAGGAAACAACTTCCTATAGTCACACATCAAGTGAGCAGGCTGTGCTGAGAGCTTCCTCTGAAACTTTTTAGATTTGTTCAGTTTTTTTCTTTCAATAATTTTCTTAGAAGTTTTTTTTTTTTTTTCACTGCATAAATCCTTTGAGCTGGCTTATGAGATATCATGGGTGTTACAGTTTCTCCAGAATATTTACCAAATCATCACAAAATACTCAGCGACATTTTCACAGAATTACAACAAATGATTATTTGACTAAATCCTTACCCAGTTCAATGTTCTGGGATGTATCAGCTGTGTGGAGAGCCACCTCTTTGCCAGGTTTCAATGTCCCATTAATTGGCATTCCTTTAACATAAAAGTCAAGTTCACATGGTAGCAAGTTGCAGATTACTACAGTTGGCAAGAGATATATGGTATGCCCCGGCTGTCTGAAAATCTGTTTTGCACTGTCAGAAAATATGTGTGAGGGCATGTAATCTGGATAATTCTCTTTCTTTATGGCTACACAAAACCTATGAAGACAAAATGGCATAGAAACTATCAGCCTAAATGAAGAACTTAAATTTTTTTCTCTTTATCTGAGTATGAAAAAGCATAACATTAAAATGGTTCAATAGTTCAGCAAGATATTTACAATTTTCAATCCAAACACATTTACTAAGGTACAATTAAGTCACACTAAAATGTATAGATTTTCAATGTTCAATTTGGTGAGTTTTTGACAATTACATACATCTCTATAACCACCACCCAAAACCAGTTTTAGAATATTTTTCTCACTCGAGACAACTCCCTCATAACCCTTTCTAATCATATCCCTCTCCCATCATTAAAGCAACCACTGTCTGATTTTATCACTGTAGATTATACTTTCTTAAACTGCACATAAATAGATTGACAAAGTACTACTCTTTGTGTCTGGCTTTTTTTTTACATGACATAACATGAAATTTCAACAAGATTCAGCCATATTGTTGTATGTTTCGGTATTTGATTCATATGGTAGTGTATACCATTTTTTATTAATTTTTCTACTGATAGCAAATTGAGTTGTATCTCCACATCAATTTTGTGAGAATGGAAATGCTAATACTGAGTCTTCTAATCCATGAACTTGGTTATTTCTTTCCAGTTGGTTATTAGGTTTTCTTTAATATCCCTCAACAATGTTTCATTAATTTCTGGGGTAGAAGACTGGCATATAAATCCTTAGATGGATTCCTGAGTAATTAATGGCTTTTGATGTTATCGTAAATGGCATTTTTTAAATCACATTTTCTAATTGTTCATGGCTAGAATATAAGAATACAACTGATTTCTACAGATTAATCTTGAATCCTGAAATCATGATAAATTTATTAAGTCTCATAATTTTCTTATATAGTCCATGGTATTTTCTGTATACCAAAGTGTGTCATTTGCATGTAATAACTGTTTTACTTCTTTTTGATCCTTATGATTTTTCAATTTATGTATTTATTTTTTAAATCCTTATTGCAATGGCTAGGACTACTAAACTACTGCAATGTCAAATAGAGTGGCTGGTCCCCAGTTTTAAGGAAAAAAAGTTCAAAGTTTCACCATTAAGTGTAAGTAGCTGTAGGCTTATTACAGATCTAATCTTATCTATAAGATTTTAAGGGCCCTTTAACAGGACGGAAAGGCTCCTTTCAACTCCTAGTTTGCTGGGCATAATCAGAATGGGTGTTGAATTCTTTTAAATGCTCTTCTTTTTGCATTTACTACAATTATCTGATGCTTTTTCTCTTTCAGTTGTTTAATATGGTGAGTTACATTTTTCAATTGTCAAATGTTAAGCTGATCTTACATTCCTGGGATAAACATAACTTGCTGAATTCTATTTCGTAATATTTAAGAATCTTTGCATCTCTTCATGGGGAAATATCGGTTTATAGTTTTCTTTGTTTTACGGTATCTTTATCAGTTTTGGTATCAGGAATATGCTGGCCTCATAACATGAGTTAGGAACTGTTCCCTCCTCCCCTACTTTCTGAAAGAGTTTGCATAGAATTGATATTATTTCTTCCTTAAATGTATGGTAGAATTCACTATTGAAGCCATATGGACCTATGGTATTCTTTGTGGGAAGGCTTTTTATTATAAATTATATTTCTTTTTAATTGGGCCATTTGGATTTTCTATTTCTTCTTTGTGTCTGTTTTGGTAATCAAAGGTTTTCAAGAAATTTGTCATTCCAGTGTGGAATTTACTTGCATAAAATTATTCATAACATCTCCTTTTAACCCTTTTGATGTCTGTAGGATCTATAGTAATGTTTCCTTTTTTCATTCCTTATATTGGTAATCTTTGTTTTCTCTCTCTTCTCCTTGCTTAGTCTTATTATAAGTTTATAAAATTTATGAATTTTTCAAAAAGCCAAGTTTGACACTGTTGATTTTCTCTATTCTTATTTTTCTTTCATTGATTTCCCTACTTACATTTGTTTCCTTTTTCTATTTCTTTGTGTTTAATTCACTTTTTTTTCTACCTGAAGACAGAAGCTTAGAACAGAGATATGCAATCAAAGATATTACATCTTCCTTATTTTCTAATGTAAGCATTAAAAGCTACACATTTCCCTCTGGAACTGCTTTTGTTGCATTCCTCACATTTTAATATCTGGTTTTTATTATTGTTCAGTTAAAAATATTTTTAACCTCCCTTGTGGCTTCTTTTTTGACTCATGAGTTATTTAGAAATGTACTATTTAATTTCCAAATACTCATAGATTTTTGTAGGCAACTTTCTGGTTTAATTCTATTGTGACTATGAAATATATTGTGTATTATTTCAATCCTTTAATATTTATTGATCTTTGTCTTATGGCCTAGTAAATGGTCTCTCTTGATAAATGTTCCACACATACTTGAAATGAATGTGTAATCTGGAGCTGTTGGTTAAAATATTTCCTAATTTTATAAATGTCAATTATGACAAATTGATTGACAGTATTGTTCAAATCCTTTTATGTCTTTACTGGTTTTGTTTTATAATTTACTGATAAAGAAAAGTTAAATCATCAATTACAGCTATATATATATATATAGTTTCTCCCTCTAGTCTGTTAACAACTGGCAGATCTGGATAAGGGATATGAGGGAATTCTTTATACTATTCTTGTACCTCTTCTATAAGTTTAAACTAAATGAATGCCTGTCTTCACTATATAGGAAACTAAAGCTGATAATCTCTAATCTTATATAAATTTAAAGTATAAAAGCTTAGAAGGATCCGACAATAACAATCACGACAATAACAATCAGTATTTTTTCCAACACTGAATCTGTCACATATTCCTTATACTCTTCAAAAGGGGAAAACAAGAATCCAAATGATTATATAATTTTGTCAAAGTCCCCAAGAATAGTCAACCTTTATCCAAATTCCCTTGAAATCTGTCATTTGAAAAACTCCCAACCTTAGGATATTGCTTCCCAATTTAAGAAAAGGAACCAGTAATTACTTTTCTTCCCTCCCTACATGTTCTTTCTTTATGATGATGTATACATTCAAACTTCTAATCTTATATATATATGAGTAGTGTATTTGTTGGTTGTTTCTCCCACAAATATTAAATGATAAGCAACAGTCCCACCCTTGCCAAGAGTTAACCCTTGAATTCTTATAAACTTGAACACAGGAACTTAAGGAATGAGAACTTTAGGGCTTCACTAAGCACAACTGGATCAGTAAGGGTCCTCAGAAAAAGAATGAAGGAAAAAAAAAAAGCATAATTTACATGCCATCATAGGGCCATGCATACCTGAAGAATCGGTTCTTGTCCAAGTCCATAGAGTGGCACTCTCGTTTGCTGCTGCTGACCTCTGTAGTCTTCACTACATTGGTCCAGTGAATGGGAGCCTTACAGAAAAATACACCCAATCCTTTGGGCCGGGCCTGTAGCCGCCAAGAAGTGAGGTGTAAAGGTACAGCAAATGAATCCCCTGGCATGATAGCGGGAAGCACGACGGGCTCTGCCACAGAAATAAGTGTTAGCACTTCAGGCAGTGGCCTTCCACCCAGAAGCCTGGCTATCACAGCATAAAAGCAAGACAGCCTATGTCAAAACTCACTGTCTGGAGCTGATGGGCTGTCCAGTCTTAGTTCCATTGGTGTCTCAAGTCTGTTCTTCACAATGAGGGCTGATCGGACAGTGATTACTTTCCGAGCACTGCCTTCCATAGTCACCGCAAAGACCACCCGCACGGGTGGGAGTGAAGAGAACTGTGAAAAAGAAATAAAAAGAGCAGAGCTGTGGTTTTGAAAAAACATACAAAGTATAACAATATCAACCAGAATGTCTAAATCAAAAGCATTTGATTATTATTACTATAGCTCTTCAGTGAAATTAGTCTTTAAGCCCTAAAACCACTAACCTTTAATAGGAATGAATACCCTATGAATGAATATACACTATTCAAACAGCCAATTCTAAACACTTCTATAAAAAGAGACAATTTATTCAGATGCAGTATCACAAAGTGCATCACAAAGGAAAAGCAGTCCTAGGCCTGTAGGTACATTAAAAAAAACTTCACGTAAGACTAATGATAACCTGCCTAATTTCTGAACTTCCTGCATTTGGCAAGAAAGTATCTGCTGGAAGTTAGCCTTCATTCATAAAGCCCTTGGGATCCACACATCAGCTCTTACATGGCAACTGTGAACAAGACCTGTTTTGGATTCTACCAAAGGGGAATAAATCCAAAGCAACTAAAAGTTCAGACCCACTGAGGTAGGACTTTGCAAAACATTAAATGATTTACCTTTTGTGGTATTTCTCTCCCAGATTAATGAAGTGAGAAAACATTCATTGAACACTAACAATGGGTAGGTACTACCCAAATATACACAGGAAAACATCAGGAAGTCTTCTGAGACTATAACTGGTCTTTGTAAAATCCAGAGATTATATGATAAAGAGTTGTCTGTGTTGGTACGTCCTTCACAGGAACAATAACATTTTTTTTTCTAAATGTCATGAAAATTACTCTCTAGTACCATGCACTATTGACTCACATGCCTGTAGAAAAGCCAACATTTATATTTCAAGGACTTTTAAAAACAAACTTCTCTTTCTTCATCGGAACCTTCTAAGTTCTGCTCCATAATCACTCTTTTATAAACAAGACACTGAGGTTCAGAAACTCAACATAATAGACGGAAATAATTTATTTTTGGTCTTGGGTTGCAGCCACTACTTTCTTTTTCCATATGCTCAGTCACACATTCAACAAACATTTTGTGCTACTATATGTGCCAGGAAATTTTTTTTAAATATAAAATATCACATCAGGTACACCGAAGAGGTTTCTATTATGAAACTATTACTCTTAGAATGAGTATCCAGAGCATAGTGACAAAGATTTTTTACTGGAGAAACAAATAAGGCCACATCCAAGCTTTTCATACTGCCAACTTTTTTATTGAAACAAACAGTATATGAAAATCAACCTAATAAACAATAAGAGCTCCATGTTTTTAACCAAGACTTCCAAGCAGTCCCAACAAAAAGGCAAACTGTAATTTTCTGGACTGTTTTCAGAGGGACACAATTCCAAGAACAACCATTACCAAAGCTTCCACTGACCCAGCCCACCAAAGCCCCAGGAGAGCCAAGGCCCAGTACAGTTGTTTTAAATCTGTAATATTGTCACCTCCAAGCTTACATGAAATTTCACATTTCGAAACTTAACTCTTCTTGGATAGAAAAAAATTATGTTTAAAACCCTGAAAGTAGTTTTCTAATGTCATCTTCTGATGATGTTTCAAAAGCCAAATGAGAGAAATCTTACTATTTTTCATTCTTATTTAGTTTCATGACCTTTGGACCAAAACCTATGAAATACATACACCTATACAAGGGTTAGTTTCTGTTTTAACTTAGAAAGAAAAGAAGATCTTGGGCCAAAATATTTTCTTTTTCTTCTCTTTTCCTGTAATACTCAGTCTCACATACCAAGTTCGGAAAAAACTTTTCTTGCAAGTTCTTATGAAAGGACGGTAATCATTAATAGAAAAGGACAAAGATAAATTCCAATCACGTTTAGGTCATAAAGTCCTCTTGTCATCAAGAAACATACGTCTATTTATGAGTCAGGTACCTTGTATAAACCCAAAAAACACCATGACACAGGAAAATCATACTCACATAAACCTGGGGGTGGATAATATTTGTTCTGCTGCTTGGGCTGCCAATCTAAGAAAGATACCAAAAGTCACAGAGTTAGCACAGACCTACTATTACATGTACCATTAAACTCAATGACAATGTAATTTGCTTAAAAGGGTGGTGTTATAAATACTCTTAGTAAAGCATTGTCTACTGTGAAGAGAAAACTTCTCAGAAGATACAGGAAAAGCAACACTCATTTTGTAACCATTCCATGTATGTAAACTTTCTCTAGAACATGTCAATATAGTAGAAAGGTATCTCTGGGGGGAAATTGGTCCTTTCATTACCAGACATGAATGCAGAAAGAAAAGTAATCTTGAAAGAAAGTTTTCTTTTTTAAGAAACTTGGGGCACAAGAGAGGAGCAGTGGAAAGAACAGTATTTTCCAGGACTATCTTCATGAATAAAGCAGGACTGAGGAAAGCTACAGTATTTCTGCAAATGTAACCTTCCTACTCATCACTGGCTACCCAAAAGTGAGTGCAGTTACTCTATGACGTCTGTGTACTGGGCAAGGCGCCCATGGCAGCCACATCGGCAGGCACGTCAGCCTCCACCTGCATATTCCAGTCAAGGATGCTACTGACCTGCATCACTCCCCGGGCTGGCCCACCAACACCAAGACTACAGGCTGGGGTAAAGTCAGGGCAAGGGTGTGTGAGAGCACAGGTGATCAGAAAATAAATAGTGGACATCTGTCTTTATGTCAGACAGGAGGATCTGTATACAAACAGCTAGCTAGGAGGTTCAAGGAACAGCACTGTAAGAAATTTAGAGACCATCATATATAAAGGAAGCATACTAATGAAATAAAGCCAGTATGTGCTTGGCAGATTAGTAAACTGCCAGCTGGGCCAGCTGAGTATGAAATTGATTTGCACAGGTGAGTTACTATGTGTTAATGTCAATTTTAGATCTTGTTTTTCTACTGAAATTCACCATTAGTTGGCTTATCTATCTATATTGATTACCAATGACTATGACTGACCTGAAATAATCTTATCTTCTTCCCACAGCGAGGGGAAATAAAGGAAAAGAAAATTCCACTAGAGCAAGGACATTACAGGTTTAACTGACTGGCTTTAAGGGAGTATCGCCAGGGCACAGGCATGCCACTGAACACCCACCCGTTCTACAGCCACATACCGTAGAGGAAGATGAATTCTTATCTGGCGCTGCATATCGGAAAAATGTCCCAACTTTGTCCACAGACACTGGGCTTACTTGCTCCCAGCCATTCACTCTGACTTGCAGTTGATGAATCCGAAGGTCGTGGGTGTGTCTGTTAGGCAGAACACAGAAAAACACATTAAGCATAATCTTAAAAAGAGAAAAGTTGAAGCAAAGACTCAAATCTGATTAACTACAGAATGACATAAAAACCCAATTGGCTAATAAGTTTTTTGGTGATTATCTAATGCAAGGGAAATCGGGAGAATATTTTAACTGGGTTTTACACTTTACAAAATTGCAAGATTTGTAAAGCTTCAACAGAAGTGGCACTAACCTTCTCTTTGTACAAACCATGCAAATCCTATACAGTAGCTCAGGTCTTTCCGCCGCCAACCCCCACCCAACTTTTATAAAATAATGACGTCAGCTAAAATCTTTTCAGTGGGGTAGTAAAAATGTTGTACTAGCAATTTAATCACATAACCACACTCTTGGAAATGAATAAAACAACGTTTTCTTCTTGGTTCTTTTGTTGGAGAACCACACTCAGTTGTTTGGCTTCACTCCTACCACGCTACAGCCGGGCTATGAGAGATGGAGCCCTCGGAGTTTCAGGGCTGAAGTGCGCGACTGAAATTGGAGCGGAAGGCAGTGGGCAGAACAGGAGGAACAGGAGGAAACTGCACATTTAATTCTATTTTAGATTTTGCCTAATTCAAGCCAGAAGGCTGAAATGGGGAACTGGATTAGAGACTGACAGGAAGGGGGAGGGAAGCAGGGAGTAGGGTACAGCGTGCCAAAGGGGGGAGAGCCAGCAAAGGCATTTATTTTGATGAATTCAAGCAGAACAGTGGGACTTGAAACTAAAACACAAATGACAAGGAGGTCAAACCCCTTTCTGATACAACAGAGGGCGTGCTTATTAAGAAATATAGCCAACAGTTCTATAATGAGCTTCTCCAGGAACTTTAAGGAACAGGAAAATGCTCACTGCTCATCCCTGGAAACTCTAATGTGGCTTCCAGGTATATGTGCCCAGCACAGTGATTTTTTTAGACTATCTCCCCCACCGCACCCCCCTGTAAAATCCCTGGGGGCCCACAGGTTCAGAACGCTTGCCACTAGGGAGTGATGTGTGCTAATATAAAGCTATGTAAAAGGAAGAAGTGGTTGACGGAGGAGCACGTTTGCACACAAAAACTTAAAAGAACTATGAAAGCATGTGGCTATAGAAGGCTGAAGTCAATCTCTTTTAAATTTTAGCTCTGCCTGAAAAGAGATTTGAGGCTCAAATGCTAAAATCTTAACTTTTTCTCTATCCACTAGAGAGTCCTTTCACTTAAAAATGAAAGGACACTTTATTAGAAAGTTTAACAATTTCTCAGTAACCATATATAACCTTCTTCCACAGTTCCTCCAGTCCTTTGGCTGGCTATTTCAAGAGCATATCAGCTAGTGGTCCGATCCCCCAAAGATGAGTTATTCTTATTCATACTGGAATCAGAATATCTTATCATTATTGGCTCTGCTTTCTGAAATGACCTGCCTGTGAAAGTGCTATATGGCATATATGTATCTTAAAACTGAAATCAACATGCCTTCATAACCTTTTAAGAATACCATGTCACCACTGCAAGTGAAAACCATGCTAGGATGCAATGAACCGGAGTGTTATGATCCGTTCAAGCTTCAATCAAACTATACAAAACACAAAGGTTATGACCTCACATGTCAAATAAAGGGATAGTTAATGGAAAGAAATGTATTTCCAAGATACCAAGACAGTCATTACATTTTTTAAAAGGAAGCTCTGACTTTTAAAATACCTCTTAAAAATAAACATCAAAATCATTAATAAAGGAGAATCAAAAGGCAATACACAAGAGACAATCATTCATAACTTTCTTTTTTGAGGAAAAAACTAAACCGTGCTTTACCTGTGTCTTAGCTTTCCTCTTGCTTCAAATTCAAAGGGAATCTCTTCACCTGTGAGGACTTCCCGCCATTCACTAACATTGTGAGCATCATCAAGAAGCGTTCCGTCCCCTTCTGGAACTCCCCCTGGACTCCCACTGTGCGAGAGTGCAGCCCTGCAACCAAATGAGACAATAGCGGCTTGTCCATCTTTCCCTCTAACTCTCTCTCGCACAGAGCTGGGGGCTGGGAGCAGAAACCCTTGCTGAACTTTCAGCAGTCAGACCATATAACCTGGCTACAAAGGATAACCTAAAAGGTCAGTAACTGAAGTTACCTTTGTGATCAATCACAACTTATTTGAAACTTTAGAAATGGATGGAAGCAAGCCTACATAGTCATTTACCTCCAGCAGCAGAGCCTGTACAAAGGGTGCTAAGTACACTAAGTCATGACTTCAAAAGTAGTATTTAGGTGGCTGGAACTGAACGGACTTAAACTGTTTTTAAAAAAACAAAAAACACCTCCTCTAGAGAATTAGCATCCTTAGTGGAGGCAGGAGAAATGTGGCTTCGAATCAGATGATTCTGTTAGTTATTTCATGCCCTTCATTCCCTAAACTGGAAAGATCAGCATGTATTTAGAAAACTGAGCCAAGGTCCAAACAGGCAGAAAGTTGTTAGCAAACGTTCTCACTGGCTTAGCTAAACTCTCATTTGTTCTCCAAACTCCACCCAATTCCATCTGGGGTAAAGTGCATTTTAGGTTTGGAAGATAGTTCTTAGGGGTAGGGAGGAGGGTAGGAGGATACAAGAGGTGTTTTCAAGCCATCTTAAAACAAAAATCCGAAATGTTTGGTTTAATATCCATATACAGCTCCTTTTAAACGGGGTGGGGGGCACTGAGGAGAAAAGATGGAATAACTTTTCTTTCACACTTCATACTCACATCTTTAATTTGACTTTTACTTCAAACATAATGTCTACCAGGATCAAGATCATAATGTGGGTATTCAGCCTTAGGACCTACTTCTCTGACTACAGATTCGACATAGAACCAGAACGCCCATCATAAACCTCAGCGAGACAGCACGTTACTGACTCAAATACAACCCAGGAGCCTCAGAAGGGGCCCACCTTGCTCTGAGGGTTGCTACACAGAGCCTTTGGTGGCAGAGGTGGCTCGGGGGGACACAGGAAGTGCTCCTTACCTGGTGGGCGTGGTGGTCAGGGTGGCAAACCACAAAGTGCAACCTGTGTGATTCCTCAGAGCAAAAGGGATGAACGGCTGTCGGCGCTTGGGGGTTTTCACCTCTGCTATGAACAAACAGAACAAGACTATCAGCGCACACACCTATGTGTGTGGCAGAGACCCTCCCCAAACCTGGAGACAGTGCCCAAAACTTGTCTCTTGTGCAAAGGGGCTGAAGGGAGAGGAAAGAGAAGGAACAACCACAGGTGTGTCAACAGCACAAATGGAATCACCAGGTATTTTGCTACAGGACAACTTGGTGTGTGTGCATCCCACCCCTTAACTGGCAAACTGACTGTGAGGTGTGGCTACTCCCAGCTCTCTATTCCACACCCCCACCCCAATTTTATGGGCCTTATCTCAGAAGAAGGTCTTAGGACCTAACTTGTCAGGAACTGAGAGACAGAGAGAGAAATGGACTCCCACTACTCACAAGGAATATATTCTAAATAGGCAGGCCCAATGGAATGGTAGCAAGATATATCTCACATACTTGTTAAACTTTGTTCAAAATGTCTGTACTTGAACAAGGCCTTCCTTTATACAGAAGTTACATTTCAGTCATATTACAGATATTGTAACAAAAAACATTCCTTCCTATTCTCCTATATTAGTTATTTTTCCCCTCCCTGGAAGATCAGAAATATACTATCCCAAAGCTTTTTAAATGGAATTTTAGCTCTTTTTTTTTTACACTGATTATCACCACCATCTGCTATTGAGTGGTTACCACAGAGACTATAAAAGGAACATAAAATATAATTTCTTTCCACAAAATAGCTTCTAATCAGGCAAACGGGAATCAAACACTCATCATACAAAACTACAATGATCATATTTGACCTGACTGTTTATAGTTCATAATGCGTGATCAAAACCGAAAGTTTCTGTGATGACTGCCCTTGCACTGTTCACCATGTAAGAACTTATTCACTATGTAAGAATTTGTTCACCATGTAAGAACTTGTTCGTTATGCTTCAGAAGATTGGAGACTGATGAGAATTAGGCTTGGGGTGGATTAATGATTGTGCATTGAGCACTGACTTCTCTATATAGAATTTTATTGTTGTTAAAAACCATTTGATCAATAAATATGAGAGATGCCCTCTCAAAAACGAAAAACAAAAAAAACTACAATGATCAATTCCAGAAAGAGCTGACCCAAAAAAGTTCTGTGGGAAGAACTACAAACACTAAGAAATCAGAGAAGTGAGAGACCGCGTGGCCAGAGCCAAAGACGGCTTTCCAGCACCCAGGCTGCCTCAGGCCCAGCTGCCGGCACCACGGCCCTGCTGCGAGGTCTGGCCTGGAAAAGGGAGGGCCGAGAAGAGAGGCAACGGCTCCCCTCACCGTGACCGTGGGCCGCAACCTCTCCTACTGGCCACATAAAGAAGAGGGAGGTGGCCCCAGAAACCACAAAGGCAGCAGCAATTAGTGCTGGGAGCCTCTCGGCTGATGTGCTCCCACCACATACAAACTACCAGCAGAAGAGGGTGCGGCCCAGTCTTACTACACGTCCAGCTTTAAAGCATAAAGACAGCCTGAGAAAGACTGGGACCCAAATGGTCTGCAGCTGTGGAGAAAATAACATCTAGAGGTGACTACAGTTGCCAGCTGAGAACACTATAGCGAAATTAAAGTCATCTTACAGGACCACATGCTTCCTGTCCTCAAAACAAGAGGTAAACTGCAACAGACCCTGCCTCCTCCCACCTCTAGAATACGGCAGAGGGCGGTATCAGAAGTCAGTAAGTATTGCTGCCTTTTAAAAAGTAATCACATTCTGTCTCCTACTGATCAGAAGTTAGTACTATAAACACCACAAAATAAGCAATTTCAGGTGAGGGCAAGTTCTATCTTGGCAATGACGGTGGCTCAGAGAAATGGCAATGCGTGCTACAGAAACGAGCAGTCCACAGGGTGTTCCCACAGTTCTGTGGTTAGTCTTTACAGACACCCCAAATACACCTAAGGATAATCTCCTACATGATTACCTAGAATATATCCATTTCTCATCCCAGTGGCCTCACTTAGTCTCCAAGTGCTTTAAAAAAGTAAGTGTTCATCAAGTAGAAAATTAAGGAGTAGCTGTGAGGCTGCTGACAAGAGCAGAGGGGGAGTAAAAGATTTAAGAGCTGTCGGCAGGGTAAACTGTACTTATTATGGCACCTTGAAAGGTACCCCTCTCTCCATGAGCTCAGTGAGTGAGCTGCTTTATTACAGCAGATAAAGGACCCAGGAGGAAAAGAAGCCAGATGTGCTTTCATATCCCACTGTGAGTCAGACTGTAAGTTTCCATTTGCAAATTAGATTAAAAAAGAACAGGTGGCAAGTAGCTTTGATCATATTGTAATACAGAATAAAGTGCTAGGAATCCATATAAAGATATATACAAGTCTACTGCTTTGGAATTAAATAGCTTCGGTAGGCATACTGCTTGGATCCCCAAGCCTCTTGTGCTGATCACACATACCAGCACAGACTTCAGCAACCTACTTCTCTGAAAATAAAAATACACAGAGTTCTCACAAATCCAAACCAACACCAGGGGACAAATCTGACATCTCCTGCTTTAAGGTCCAAATCAACTGTGTACTGGCCTTTGGCACAGCACCAGAGAACAAAGTTCCCAAGCCCATCAAAGAGAACAGTATTCCCTGGTGGCCTCAGAAAATCTGCCCCCAGTGACCAGACCTAATTTCTTCATAAGCTAAGAGAACCTGAAGTTCCTCACGTCCAACTTCAGCTTCAAACAGATCCAGCTGAGGAAATTTCTACCCTTTCGGACTTGTTTTACAGTAATTTGGCCATTGTAAACAGTGTAAGTTTTCATGCTATATAAGCAGCTCAGTCTGTCAGAAAGGACCTGGTTTGTAAATCATAAGAAATAGATTAAAGTCCCAGGCCTGCTACTAGTCAGTCATGTGAATCAAGGCAAATTACTTAGGCTCTCTGTCCTCATCAACTAAATAGGAAAATGCTTTGCTTAGCCTGAAAGATTAAATAACAGATGTAGAAACATTTAGACTATAAATCCATGAATAAATGAAGATCCAATCATGGGCTTTCTTTGTGAATCCCCCCTAAACATCCACCTCGGGAAAACCTTATAGGAAAAAGCCCACAGTACTGCCCCCATGTATTACCAGCCCTCTTCTCAACTCCTCACCCAGCTATACTGTACCTCTAACACAGATCTGGTGCTCTAGGAGCTTCAAATGGCCTTTTTACAAAATATATCATGACCAGGACAAACACATCATTCAGCTTGAATCACACACCTTCAAACAAACGAAGAAATGAACATGATGTTCCTTGATGTTCATGGTGTTGTCTATCATATTTACTTACCAAATTCTTAAGGAACCTTAAACGGTCAGAGAGAGAAATAAAGAACATTTTCTCATTCATCTCCAAAGCAACTCAACTCAGAGCTAAAGAAATTAAGGTTTGTGCCTAAGCAATTATTTACTAGGAACTGTTTTCTAAGCTCTATTCCTGATCACTATAGTTCCTATTCCATAAAACCCCTTGCAGTACCATAAGAATAAATGTTCACTGAGTATTCTATAAACGGACTTGCAACACTGCATGATGGAAGACGGGCTTTTTTTTCCCCATTTACTTGCTTTCCAGCATGAGAAGCCACTTCTAACTGATGCTGGATGTTTCTGCATCACACACTGGGGAGTAGATTGCATTTCCACGGAGGGTTAAGGCAGATGGAAGAGATCAGCAGATCATTTCCTTCTAACAAGGTGTCACTCTGTTCACTAGCTGGAAATGTATTTCCTACTACTAAAGGAAAGTACTCAAAATTGGGTATATTCCCATTCAGCTTCATCCACAGAAAATTGATATACAAGGTGGTTCTTGAAACAGGAAAATCAAGCAAGCCCTTGCTTGGCTATACTGTACCTCTAGCATAGATCTGGTGCTCTAGGTTAGTCAGACTGGCTGTACTTCTAGTTCTAAGGTAGACAAGGGGGAGGCCTGGTGACAGGAGAGACAAAGTTAGAGGAGAAGAATAAATACAGTGAATAAGAAGACTCACCTCCAAAACATCAGCACAGAGAGAGTACATTACAAAAATAGTGAGCATCATGCAATTATAGGATCATTCCCTTCAGTGATTTCTAAGAGCTAAGAAGCTACTTACAAAGTGAGAGAGACATCTCTTATGGCAGCTTTATTGCAGAGAATGTGTCACAGGAGCATGCTCCTTTTTTTCTCAATTGGGGAAAGAAAACGTATTCAACATTCTCTTGAACAGAATGTCAAGCCTTCTGAGGATTTTTTATTTAAAGTACATATGCTCTTAAATGACAGAAAAGTTACCAAGAACAATCAGTAGAGATTTTAGCGGGTGCAGCTCCACTCCAATTGGAAAAGGCAGTACAGCAGAAAGCTAACCCCCCAAGGGTCTTAAAAATTCAAGAAGAGTTCAGTATGTGTTCCATGTTAAAACAATCTCTACTAAGGAGTTATCTCATAGTGTTGTTTATGTATTATAAATTAAACATGCAGGTTTTTAGAATATTTATATATGTCCATAAAATGTCCTTGAAATTCAGAACTAACAAATTCAATAAGGTGCCATGCCATCCAGCTTCATCTGCAGAATCTCAGCCCTTACTGAACAAAGCCCCTTGCAATTGTGTCAAAATGAAGCTACTATTTTCTTTCCCCTGCTAAAAAAATCTTGAGAAAACAGCAGCAACCTTAGGCTGAATTTCCTATTAAGAATCTTATTCCAAGGACTCCTTTTGAAGTTGGCCTGAATAAAAAGCACAAATTTGGGGAAATTTGACTAAATGTTTGTGAATAAGACCTAAAAGTTTATGATCAGTTCACCAAGGTTCAAACCTACTGACTTTCAAAACGAATGCCCTATTTCAGTAGGACTATTCAAAGAATACAATCCCATTTGCTGTATTACCTACCACCCAGGAACTTCCAATAAGAAAAGAGGTTTGGAAATTTAGGTATATTCACTTGTATCTAATTAAAAAGATACATTATACCTTTATAGGCCTAAGTAACCATAAAAATTTGCAAGTAAATAAAAATCCAGCTTTAATTGAGCACTGGAATTTAACATACATAGGGCAGCTTATTACCCATAAAGAAAAAAGAAATTTTTTCTAAAAGGGGTAGAGGGAGACAACAGAAAAACCTTCATCAGTATCCTGAGGATGAGGCCTTCCTGGTGTTTGCACTGACTCTGGATTTAAGATCCCCCTGTATGAATAATGTTTTTAGAAACATACTCTTAGGACACATTGTATATTACAAAGATTATTACTTAGTTTTTTGGGTAGCTATGCTACATTCTCTTGACACACAAATTGGGAAGGTTAGAGGAGAAGCCAGAACTGAAGCTGATGACATCTGAAAAGCTCTGGCTCCTAAGCAATGACCTTGAGACTCAGAAGCAACAGCCTGAGAATACAGACACCAAGCATAGCTGACATTTCCTTGTCCCTCTTCCTAGAAGTAACAAGGCAGATAGAAAGTCCATTTTATACACCCTGAGGAGAGACAAACCCGTTCAAATACTTCATAAACTAAGAAAATCCATCTTCCTGTGACATGTTTGCAGACCAGATGGAATGTTTAAGTATTCATGAGCTGTGTGAAGTCGAGCCAAGACTTCCCAAGGAAACCACACTGAATGAGTTGGGGCTGAGTTGAATTTGGATGACAATGGCTTGTGGAACAACTAAAGACCATGCAGTTGGCCATCACAATTTCCCCAGCTCTAAGGAAATCAGAGCTCCATGGTGAAGCATTAAATAAGGAAAGAAAACATCGTTAACAGAGAAGAAACTAACTACTCATTCTTCAAGATGCTGGGTATTCAATTCTTTTATATTTTACAGACAATACAGGGCCCCCTTTTAACAATTTTTTCCATATGGGACCCTGCCCTTCCTCTCTTCAAGAATATATCCAAATTATCTATCTCCAGATTTAGGACACTAAAAAGATATTTTTAAAAATCTAGTCAAGACATCCAATCAATTGGAATGTTCTGCCAAGTAAAACACAAACTAGCAACAGTGGCGCTTGATGCATCTTCAAGGGCTCCGCGTATGCAGTGTTACTAGAATTTAGGGATTGTGTATTACAGATCCTTTCTCTCCCACAAAGGTAGAATCAGAGCTCACATTAAAAGCTCAGTATTTTGTGCCAGAAAAATGTCTCTTGCAAAGATTAAAACAGATCTACAGAAGACAGTCAGAATTTCCTATAGGTTTTCCACAGCAAAAGATTATTCTACTTGGACTTCTCAATGAAACAAGTCAACAGTGATTTATTCAGACATTTGTGGAGAAAAAATCTTACTTTGTCCAAAGCATGGAGGATCCACTGAAGAGCCCATCCAGTCTTCTGATGTGGTTGCATCTACTTCCTTGTCCTGTTTACAGTAATCTGCCATCCATGATTCCTTGGTACTTATGTACTGGTCTAGAAAGAATTCCCCAAAGACATTAAGAACAGAAGTGAATAAGATTGAGGGTTCAAATCAAATAATTTCAATTCAGTAAAATGAACTTTTATGGAATGCCTCACTTGGGCTAAGCACTATGATACATCCTGAGAAAGCCTGACCCCTGAAGAACCTCACACCCCACTGGAATGAATTAATGTTAACAAAACAGCCATTGCCACAAAACTCTACCACAATGTGAAAGGAGCTAAAACAAGGATATAAATACAATCCTATTTGCACAGATAAAATCCTTGGCACAGAACAAGGGAAGATGTACTCTGCTTTGGCAAAGTAGGAGAGTACACACCAAAGTCCACAGGACTCTTCAGACATGGAGACTTGCTCTGGCTCTTGAAGAATGAGTAGTTTACTGATGGGATTAGGGAAATAGGGACATTCCAGGTAGAGGGAACAGTATATGCAAAGACTTCAAGTCATGAAAGTTTGATAGCACATTTAGGGAACACTGAATATTTCAGTGCAACTTTGGTACAACATAGTAGGGTAAGGACCTAGCAAAAACTGATTTAGTTTGTGAAGAGTGTGGTAAGCCATGCTAAGGGACAGGGTTTGGTGACAGAAAAACCAGTTAGATGGCTTTAAAAAATGACCACACTCAGGAGGCTGAAATCCAGCTGACAACTCTCCAGGAGTGATTTCACTCTTTTGAAAGGAGAATTATAGTGGGGAGAGCAGGTTAATAAAATAATTATGATGCACTATACCTAGCTAATGGCCTTTTATACTACTTAAGATATTATACTTTTTAAAATAAGGATGACTAGCTTCTGTTTTCAGTACCAATATTTGGCTATATAAATGAGATTTATTTAAACACTAAGTGGTCAGAGCAATGTTTCTGGATTTCAGCAGAGTATAAAGAATAAGGAATTTGAAGGAAAAAAAAGCAAGTATCAAAAGAACTCTTCTGTTTGAAGTAAGCTCGTTTACTGTAGCTATTCAAAGCACCACCTCAAGCTTAATCTAAACTTCCAGCTGAACAGATTATATAAGAACTGACACAGGAGTCAAAATAACAAGTTTCTAAAGATCATGAGCTCATTCACTATTATGTTGGTGATATTAATATCCAGACACATTAATAAATAAACTCTGATAAGTGGTTTTAAAATTTTAGGATCAATAAACTTACAGTCTCATTTCACTATGCATTCTCTCCATCTTACTCTGACATGGAATAAACCAATGGATATTCTAAGAGTTCCAAACCAACACACACACTCTATAAAGTTCAGAGATTTGCAGTAGTATATGTTATCACTCAGAGATAACTACAGTATTACCAAAAATCAGATGATGAAGATCAATAATTCAAACAGTGAATGTAAGTTTTCACAGCAAAAGCAGGCATTACCTGATCTCAGGCTAATGGCACTCTGCTTTTAGATTACATGAATGCAAGCATGGAGTGGTTCTGACTCAACACCCTGAATTTAGGAATGTACATTTCAGTGTTGTCAAAGAAACTTTGAGAACACACACCATTAGCCAGGTGACCCTGTTCATGCAGTGGTTTTTCAGTTAGGCCTACATGATACTTGATGGGAACCAGTCCAGGCAACTTATCCTACTATAAAGACAAGGTCAAAATTAAAAGACCTTTGAAGAGTTTTTCTGTGAATAGTCTAAGAAAACTAAATCTAAACTCAATTCTAGGACATGTAATAAACATTTAATGACCAACCATCCTGGGGAGAAAGATCATCAGAGACATTTATGTTTCCCAAGTAGTCAAAGCTCCTGCTTGGCCACTGACAGCAGTTATGTGGGATGCCAACTCTGGAGCAATGCTTTGAGAAGAATCATGAGGCTGAGGTTAGCGTTTATCAGGAAGGCAGCCATAATGAGTATATCATATCTGGCATGAGCCCAGAAGGATCAGTTAGGAGGCTGTCTGAAAACCACTGAACTCAGAAGGCTGAAATCCAACTGACAAGAGAATTTATTTCCTAAAATGGTTGTTAAACCAGGACTAATCATGCTTCAGACAAGGGACTTATGTACAAAAAGGTAGCCATGTTCTAAAGATGACTTTCCACTTACCAATTAGCACAGAAGTGATGTTGATATCCAAACGGGGCTTGGCCTTGGCTTCCAGCTTCAGTCGAGGAGGATGGAGACGACTAGCTGCCTGTTGTTGCCAAGACACAGAGCACGGCCATGGCTCAATAAATGGCTCCCAGCCTTAAAGAACACAGGAAATAAGACATCTGTTCAGCAGATATCAACCCTTTAGAGGGGAACACTGCTCACACATGCTCAGAAGGACAAACTACAGCTCAATGGTTTTCTATTTTCAATTTGATTTGACAATAAAAGCACCATCATTTAGCTATAGGTCACCCTACAGATGTCTGGCCTGTCTGGTGAGTATGAGTAGAAGGGCATGCAGGACCCCCACATGGTCTTCCAGAGGTGGGAGGCAGGAGAGCAGGCAATAGTGCCCAGCTTCTATTCAAGAGAGGCAGGACCTGTTTTTGATCCACTCCAAACGGAAAAAGGAGTCTCAGACTCACGTTAGAAAAGGTGTATCAGTGGCTGAAGTAACTATAAAATTTGATTCTCCTGCCTACATCAAGAATCCACTGGTTGAATAAATAGGTATAATTGAAATTCATTAACTTAAGTTTTTCAAATTTTTATTTTAAAATATGTTATACAAAAGTTACATAAACAACACAATATGAAAGATTTAAATAAAATTATCACATTCATGTACCCACTATTCAGCTTAATCAATAGAAAATTGCAAGTTCCCTTGAAGCCTCTAAGTGCCACACCCCCATGTCATTCCCCACTTCCCACCAACCCTCTCCTTCCCACCAACTCCAGGGAACTATTTAGCTTGAGTTTTTAATCACTTTCTTCCTCTTCCTTATAGTTTTACTACATACATATGAATTTCTTAAGAACATATTGTTTAGGGAATTCAAGATGGCAGCATGAGAGTTGACAGAGAATTCCTCCCAAAACCACATATAATGTGAAAATATAGTTACTACAACTAGCCCTAAAACAGCAACAGGAAAGAAGGCTACACGAGGCTGCATACAGACGTCACGAACAGAGCAGACCTCACGGAACAGAGTAACGTATGAAAGCTTTGATCCGGTGGGACCCAAGCCCTTCCCCCACCTCAGCTCACAGGCGGGAGGAAGAGAAAGGGAGCAGGGAGGGGGTGGAGGCCTAGGACCGCTGAACACCCAGCCCTGAGGTCTGTTTTGGGGCACAAACCTACATTGTGTGGTGCACTGGGGGTTGGTGGGGTTGGGGAGCTGGGACAGGCAGAGTGCTTGAGAGACTGAGATTCTGGTATTTGTGGAGAATGGGGAGCCACAGCTGGTGGCTCTGGGACAAAGGAAAGCCAGGCTGTCTGAGAGGCTTCCTAGCAGCGAGAGGGCTGCTGAAGGGGCGGGTTTTGCACGGAGCTTGCTATGTGGGAGAAGGGATAGGTGGACAAGGTTATCTGGGTGCACTCTGCCCAGCAGGTTGGGAACGTTGAGGAGTTTCAGGCACTCCATACCCCCGGATGCCTACTCAGCTCCGAGGCACCTGACACGCAGCCTGCCGTGCCTTCCTTCTGGCCTGCTGGCACCTGCTCGCAAACCAGCAGCCACTGCAGTGGCATCAGGCCAGCCATAGGAAGGCCCTGCCTACAACACCTAGAGACACCAAGCACAGAGGCTTCTACCTGTATGCTCGGCCCACTGGCTCTGACACTGGAGACAGGCACTGCAGCTGGAAATCAGGAAACAGCTCTTTCCACCCACCAGGCACCAGCACCATTCCCCTACGACCCCCAACCTCACTCTAGGGGCTGAGCAGCTCCAGAAACTACAGCTTCTGGGCACTAGAGGGCACCATATAGAATTATGAAATGTCAAAGGAACCTGGTTCAGACCAAAATCTCACAAACCCCAAAAAGGGCCAAATGAAACTCAACTCACCAATCTTCCTGAAAGAGAGTTTAAAATAAAAATCATAAACACGCTTATGGAGGTACAGAAAAATATTTGAAAATGCAGGGAAGAATTTAAGACAGAGATTCAATCATTTAGAAATTTCATATCTGAAATGAAACATACAATGGAGGGATTTAAAAACAGATTAGATGTAGTAAAAGAGACAGTAGATGGAATAGAAATTAGAGAAGAGTAATACAAAGAAGCTGAGGCACAAAGAGAAAAAAGGATCTCTAAGAATGAAAGAATACTGAGAAAACTGTGTGACCAATCCAAACGGAACAATATTCGTAGTATAGGGGTACCAGAAGAAGAAGAGAGAGAAAAAGGGATAGAAAGTGACACTGAGGAGGTAATTGCTGAAAACTTCCCCAATCTAGGGAAGGAGATAGTCTCTCAAGCCATGGAGGTGCACAGATCTCCCAACACAAGGGAACCAAAGAAAACAACATCAAGACATATAATAATTAAAATGGCAAAGATCAAGGATAAAGACAGACTTTTAAAAGCAGCTAGAGAGAGAAAAAAGATCACATACAAAGGAAAACCCATCAGGCTATCATCAGACTTCTCAACAGAAACCTTACAGGCCAGAAGGAAGTGGCATGATATATTTAATGCAATGAAGCAGAAGGGCCTTGAACCAAGAATACTATACCCTGCAAGGTCATCATTTTAACATGAAGGAGGAATTAAACAATTTTCAGATGAGAAAAAGTTGAGAGAATTTACCTCCCACCAACCACCTCTACAGTGCATTTCGAAGGCTCTGCTATAGATGGAAGTATTCGTAAGTATGTCACCCAAGAGATAGACAAAGAGTACAGAATATGATTCAGAACATACAAAGAATGGAGGAGCAAGAGAAAGGAGGAAAAAAAAAAAGAACCTTTAGGTTGCGATTATAATAACATACAAAGTGAGTTAAATTAGACTATTAGATAGTAAGGGAATTACTCTTGAACCTTTGGTAACCACAGATCTAAAGCCTGCAATGGTAATAAGTAAATACCTATTATTAATCACCCTAAATGTAAATGGTCTGAATGCACCAATAAAAATACATAGAGTCACTAAATGGATAGAAAAACAAGAACCGTCTATATGCTGTCTACAAGAGACTCACTTCAAACCCAAAGACATACACCGACTGAAAGTAAAGGAATGGAAAAAGGTATTTCATGCAACTAACAGGGAGAAAAATGCAGGAGTTGCAGTACTTGTATCAGACAAATTAGACTTCAAAACAAAGAAAGTAACAAGAGACAAAGAAGGACATTACATAATGATAAAGCGGTCAGTTCAACAAGAGGATATAACTATTAGAAATATCTCTGCACCCAACACAGGATCACCTACATATGTGAAACAAATACTAACAGAATTAAAGGGGGAAATAGAATGCAATGCATTCATTTTGGGAGACTTCAACACACCACTCACTCCAAAGGACAGGTCAACCAGACAGAAAATAAGTAAAGAGACAAAGGCACTGAACAACATATTAGAACACATGGACTTGACGGACATCAAAAGAACACTCCATCCAAAAAACAACAGGATACACATTCTTCTCAAGTGCACATGGAACATTTTCAAGAATAGATCATATACTAGGTTGCAAAAAGAACCTCAGTAAATTCAAAAGACTGAAATTGTACCAACCAGCCTCTCAGATCACAAAGGTATGAAACTAGAAATAAATTACACAAAGAAAACAAAAAAGCCCACAACCACATGGAGGCTTACTAACATGCTCCTAAATAATCAATGGATCAATGACCAAATAAAAACAGAAATCAAGAAATATATGGAGACAAGTGACAACAATAATTCAACACCGCAAAATTTGTGGGACGCAGCGAAGGCCATGCAAAGAGGGAAGTATAATGCAATACAGGCCTACCTCAGGAAAGAAGAACAATCCCATATGAACAGTCTAAACTCAGAATTAACAAAACTAGAAAAGGAAGAACAAATGAAGCCCAAAGTTAGTAGAAGGAGGGACATAATGAAGATTAGGGCAGAAATAAATAAAATTGAGAAGAATAAAACAATAGAAAGAATCAATGAAAACAGAAGCTGGTTCTTTGAGAAAATAAACAAAATAGATAAATCCCTAGCCAGATTTATCAAGAAAAAAAGAGTCTACACACATAACAGAATCAGAAATGAGAAAGGAAAAATCACTATGGACACCACAGAAATACAAAGAATTATGAGAGAATACCATGAAAAATTATATGCTAACAAACTGGATAACCTAGAAGAAATCGACAACTTTCTAGAAAAATACAACCTTCCAAGGCTGACCCAGGAAGAAACAGAAAATCTGAATAGACCAATTACCAGCAAAGAAATTGAATCGGTAATTAAAAACTACCTAAGAACAAAACCACTAGACCAGATGGTTTCACTGCTGAATTTTATCAAACATTTAGTGAAGACTTAATATCCATCCTCCTTAAAGTTTTCCAAAAAGTAGAAGAGGGAATACTCCCAAACTCATTCTACAAGGCCAACATCACTCTAATAACAAAATCAGACAAAGACACAACAAAAAAAGAAAATTACAGACCCATATCTCTGATGAACACAAACGCAAAAATACTCAGCAAAGTATGAGCAAACCGAATTCAAATATACATCAAAAAGATCATCCATCATAATCAAGTGGGATTCATCCCAGGGATGCAAGGATGGTACAACATTTGAAAATCCATCAACATCATCCACTACATCAACAAAGAGGACAAAAACCACATGATCATCTCCATAGATGCTGAAAAAGCATTCAACAAAATTCAACATCCATTCATTACAAAAACTCTCAACAAAATGGGTACAAAGGGCAAGTACCTCAACATAATAAAGGCCATAAATGACAAACCCACAGTCAACATTATACTTAACAGCAAGAAGCTGAAAGCCTTTCCTTTAAGATCGGAAACAAGACAAGGATGCCCACTCTCCCCACGTCTATTCAACACAGTACTGGAGGTCCTAGCCACGGCAATCAGGCAACACAAAGAAATAAAAGGCATCTGCATTGGTAAGGAAGAAGCCAAACTGTCCCTGTTTTTAAGATGACATGATATTGTATATAAAAAACCCTAAAGAACCCACTCCAAAACTACTAGATCTAATATTTGAATTCACCAAAGTTGCGGGATACAAAATTAATACACAGATATCTGCTGCATTCCTATACACTAACAATGAAGTAGCAGAAAGAGAAATCAGGAAAACAATTCCATTCACAATAACATCAAAAAGAATAAAATACCTAGGAATAAACCTAATCAAAGAAGTGAAAGACCTATACTCTGAATACCACAAGACACTCATGAGAGAAATTAAAGAAGATACCAATAAATGGAAACACATCCCGTGCTCATGGATAGGAAGAATTCATATTGTCAAAATGACCATCTTGCCTAAAGCAATCTACAGATTCAATGCAATCCCTATCAAAATACCAACAGCTTTCTTCAGTGAACGAGAGCAAATAGTTCTAAAATTCATATGGAACCACAAAAGACCCTGAATAGCCAAAGCAATCCTGAGAAGGAAGAATAAAGTGGGGGATTATGCTCCTTGACTTCAAGCTCTACTAGAAAGGCACAGTAATCAAGACAATTTGGTACTGGCACAAGAACAGAGCCATAGACCAATGGAACAGACTAGAGAGCCCAGATATAAACCCGAGCATATATGGTCAATTAATATACAATAAAGGAGCCATGGATATACAGTGAGGAAATGACAGCCTCTTCAACAGCTGGTGTTGGCAAAACTGGACAGCTACATGTAAGAGAATGAAACTGGATGATTGTCTAACCCCATACACAAAAGTTAACTCAAAATGGATCAAAGACCTGAATGTAAGTCATGAAACCATAAAACTCTTAAGAAAAAAACATGGGCAAAACTCTCTTGGACATAAACAGGAGCAACTTCTTCATGAAGATATCTCCCTAGGCAGGGGAAACAAAAGCAAAAATGAACAACTGGGACTATATCAAGTTGAAAAGCTTCTGCACAGCAAAGGACACCATCAGTAGAACAAAAAGGCATCATACAGTATGGGAGAATATATTCATAAACGACATATCTGATAAGGGGTTGACATCCAAATTGTATAAAGAGCTCACGCACCTTAACAAACAAAAAGCAAATAAGCCAATTAAAAAATGGGCAGCATTGCTGAACAGACACTTCTCCAAAGAAGAAATTCAGATGACCAACAAGCACACGAAAAGATGCTCCACATCCCTAATCATCAGAGAAATGCAAATTAAAACCACAATGAAATATCACCTCATACCAGTTAGTATGGTCAACATCCAAAAGACAAACAACAACAAATGTTGGCGAGGATGTGGAGAAAGGGGAACCCTCCTACACTGCTGGTGGGAATGTAAAATAGTCCAACCAACAGAGAAGACAGGTGGTGATTATATAGCATCTTGCTAGGCTAATGGACAGTGACTGTCGTGGGGTGTGTTGGGGGGACTTGGTAAGGGGGGGCCTGGTAAACATAGTGTACTTCATGTAATTATTATAGATTAATGGTAGCAAAAAAATAAATAAATAAAAATAGTTCAACCACTGTGGAAAGCAGTACCAAGGTTCCTCAAAAAACTAAAAATAGAAATACCATTTTACCCAGGAATTCCACTTCTAGGAATTTACTCTATGAATGTAGCAGCCCAGTTTGAAAAAGACATATGCACCCCTATGTATATTGCAGCACTATTTACAATAGCCAAGAAATGAAGCCACTTAAGTATCCATCAGTAGACGAATGGATAAAGAAGATGTGGTACATATACACAATGGAATATTATTCAGCCATAAGAAGAAAACAAATCCTATAATTTGCAACAACATGGATGGAGCTAGAGGGTATTATGCTCAGTGAAATAAGACAGGCGGAGAAAGACAAGTATCAAATGACTTCACTCATCTGTGGAGTATAAGAACAAAGAAAAAACTGAAGGAACAAAACAGCAGCAGACTCACAGAACCCAAGAATGGACAGTTACCAAAGGGAAAGGGACTGGGGAAGATGGGTGGGAAGGGAGGGACATGGGGGATAAGGGGTATTACGATTAGGATGTATAATGTAGTGGGGTGGGGACACGGGGAGGGCAGTATAACACAGAGAAGACGAGTAGTGATTCTGTAGCATCTTACTATGCTCATGGACAGTGACTGTAATGGGGTATGTGGTGGGAACTTGGTAATAGGGTGAGTCTAGTAATAATAATGTTGTTCATGTAATTGTCATTAATGATAGGAAAATTAAAAAAAAATTTTTAAGTCTATAAAAAAGAAAAAAGAACATATTGTTTAGTTTGTCTACTGGGGATGTTGACATAAATGGAATTCAATCACATACATCCTTTTGCAAGTTTTTATCTTTGTTCAACAAGAGGTCTTTGAGGTTGACTCATACCAATGCCATGTAGCTGTGATACATTTATTTTCACTACTGAATATAATCCACTTATGAATATACCAGAGTTTATTTATTCATTGTACCACTGAGAGACATTTACTTGATCCCAGTTTTATGGCTATTAGGAAGAATACCACTCAAAGGCGTCTCCTAGTACACATAGGCAAGAGACTCCCTAGTGTATAGACCTAAAGAAGTGTATTGCTGGGTTGTTGAGGATGCCTATACTTAACTCCATTTGTCATGCCAAACTGTTTTCCAAAGTGGTTGTACTGATTTACAGTTCTAGCAACAGAAAACTAGAGTTCTGTAGTTTTTGAAGACTCAATTTTTCAAGGCCAGTTAATTTTTAACAGCTTTCTAAATATACTCAATCAACCACAGATCAGATGATTTACCAATACAAATCTAGGATGTAGCATAAAACAGATACATTAGACTCCTCACACCATTTGGCACTTAGTGACCTGAATGTGTTCATACAACTTTAAGCGTAAGCAATATTTGCTCTGGGAAAATAAATGATTCTCAGAAAAATAGCTACCATATGTCCTATAGGAGTTTCTCTAAACTAGCAAGAGTTGGGCCATTTTTCTAAAGCTAAACATTTTGAACAATTAGGAAATAGGAGTGTTAGCTTTAAGTGAATCCAGAACAGAGAGGGAAAGTGTTAACTAACATATATAATTAAATGTGACATGTACTCTAGAACAATCAGCAGCAGCACAACAAACTGAGGCTTAATTTTCCATTAAAAACCAACGGAGCAATCATTGCTAGGCCTGAGCCTTAGACATGACTTTGTCAACTTTGTCCACACCTAGTAGAACTCTGTTAAGGCAAAGAACTTCACAGCTCAAACTGCTTGGCCCTAGTATATGATGGTTTCTGAATATCGATCCATATAGGCCCTTACTTTGGTCTTTACAGTGGAAGGAAAGAAACCTGAAAACACCTTACAGTGTATTGGTTTTCTGTGTCTGGAAGAATAGCCTGCTCTGATCAACTGTGTTTTGCTTTAGGGAGTAGGGACCGCAGATTATGCATTATCACAGACTCAGTATTCTTCTAATGAAACAAACAAGTCCAGCAGGGAGTGAAGAGGCCTGAAGTTTAAAATGCCTATGGACATAAATCTCTCTCGAAATTTAGCTACATTCAGGGCAAAATAAACAATCTTTCACTATTGAGCAATTTTATGTTCCGGAATGAGTCAAAATCCAGCATCAAAAAGAATTAACCATAAAAACTTTTAGATAATTCAATTATAACTTGTCAGATTATGTTTTTAGAAAAATGAAAAATTCTCTGTCTTTTGAGCTAAGGTAGTCACTTGTTTTTAATTTTTCCCTGTTCTGCCCCACCCCCTTTCCCTCACATAAAATTTATGTAGAAATAGATACAGGCTAATATTTAAGTGTGTTTTTTAAATCTCATGATAATATATGTTTATACAGACCTGACAGAGCACGGTTATAATAATCTCCAGAAAGGGTGAAGTGGGCATACCCTTCAGGGCTAGTTCTCACGTGCTGAAGAAAATTCAGACCTGCAATGAGAGCAAATCTTACTGCAGTGATGGGGCAGAACAACCAAAACTTTCTTTTGCGACAAACCACATTAAGGAGATGTTAGTTATAGCTAACACTGACGATCTCATAGAAAGGCACCAAAATGTTGATATTTTGTGCATTATGGGGTTTTTTACATGAATGCTGATTTTTTTAAATACTTCATTACAATATTATTTATCTTAATTACTGAGTTTTTAGCACCCCAAAAGCAGTGCTGTGCCTGGGGCAATGCCTCATTTGCCTCCCTCCAGTCCAAGCCCCAACACCCAGATGTATACCTGAGGCCAGTGGGGACATAAAAAACATTTCTACCTGATTACCTGGAAAGGTGACACAGTGATAAAGGCGGTCATGTCCTGGTAAGTATTAGCTCAAAATTTTAAGATTATCAGAGAAAAATAAGAAATGACTACCCTTTGCAGAAAAGATACTCGGTCAAAATTCTAGTTTTCACTTTAATCAAATGACCCTGCGGTGCCTAATGTACAGGGAAAAGAAAAACCTCTACAACATGTAAAAGGTCGAATTGAATCCCCCAAGAATTCAATTTTCCTTGACAGGATAAGAGGTTGGCAAGATCAAAATAACGGAAAATTCCAAGCGAACCCGGCAGCAAGGCTTTCTCAAAGGCCCCATCTAGCACAGCCTGCCATGATGCGGTTAGGATAAAGTGCTCCAGCCTGAGATCCACTCCACAGAGGACTGGGCTCACCTGGAGGCTGCGTCACCTCCAACATGACCCAAAGGAGGGTGCTCTGAGGTGAGCTTTCACATAAGACTGTGCTTTTTATGTTCAAAACATACGGGTAAAAGCAGCATTTTCTGAGCGTCTCTTACATGCCTTTAATAACAATACTCACTACAATCTTTAGATACACACAAAAAAATAAACAAAATGGAGAAATCTGGAATTATTTAGCTAGAGATGTTAATATAACAGAAATTTCATTGACGACAATTTCTATTATTTCCAAGCTATAGGCTGAAGGCCACATATGGCAGATAAACACACATTTCTCTAAAATACAAATAATGAAAAACATATGTAAAACTATTATCCAAATTTCACCCCTACTACTAAGTAGAAGAGAGCATGACTAACAAAAAAAGAGAATCCCAAGTAATTCAGCAATCACTGAGAAGCTTCAAGATGAATCTGCAAACCAAGAAAACACTCACGGGAAAAGGTGATCTC
Organism: Manis javanica; assembly: GCF_040802235.1. Classification (NCBI taxonomy): domain Eukaryota; kingdom Metazoa; phylum Chordata; class Mammalia; order Pholidota; family Manidae; genus Manis; species Manis javanica. The sequence goes on along the minus strand of NC_133159.1, from coordinate 9,323,395 downwards.
GGCAAGAGGAACGTCACAATCCATGCAGTCATCGATGAAGCAGATGCACACGCCCTCAGCTTTAATCTCCACCCCAGAGATCAGCTGCGCCGGCACAGTCCCCTGGCTCTCCCGGCTGGTAGAGCCCAGGGAAAGAGACTTCAGAGGTTCAGCATTCTTAAACAACCAACTTGCTGCCTTTTTCAGTTGGCCTTCAAAGAAATTAAAAGGTGACCAGTTCAATCAGTTCCCACAGCTACTCAAGCAAATCACAGAGGAAACAGAAATAAAGTTCATAGGAACCTACTGGACATCCCAAGAGAACCCTGATCACAGATGTATTCTTAAGACTTAAAAAAGAAAAACTAGCATAAGAATAGGAATTATGCTTTGAAGCCAAAAGAACCAGGCCCTCCTCTTTGTTTCACACCTTACATCAAGTTGACCACACTTTCATGATCTGGCTCACAAGGCCTCATGGGAGCCAACCCTCCTCCACTGTGACACCTGACAAGGAGAGAAGGGCAGAAAGGGCAGGGACAAAATCCTGGGCACCACTTGGTACTGAAGCACTCAATCTTCACTGTGTACTTTTGCATATACTGACAGGCAGCTTTGCACTTGTTCTCAAATGCCTTACTTTGTACACACCTTTGTCTTTTCAATCACAAATTCCTTGAGAACAGGGAGCAATGAAAAGTGTGTGTGTGTAATATACAACTGTTAAATTAGATCCCCCTAAAAACAAACAGATCGCTAAAGTTAAAAGGAGGAAAGAAAAGAAAAGCAATACCACCCCATACTTATAAATTATCAGTGGCCAATGCATGAAACAGTACTGAGTGGTTAAGGGCATGCTCTGAAGAAAGATGGCCTGGCTTCCGATACTGGAACTTAACTAGATGGACCTTGAGCAAGTTATTTAATCTGTGTCCCACAGCACGCACTTACAGGACTGACATGAGGAGGAAACAATGAGTACATGTAAAGTTTTCACAACAGAGCCCGGCATGAATCAAAGGCTCTATAAACATAGTTGCAATTATCATTTTTATTATTAATGGAACTAAGTCTTAGTTCCTAAATAAATAAAAAGTAACAAAAATCCAAAAGGTTCTTAGAAATAAAAATAAAACAAAACAATGCTAGAATTGTTAAAGAAAGAGTAAAAAGAGGAAATGTAAACATACATTAAGGTGTATAAAGTTAATTAAACCAGAAGGTAATGATATCTAGGTATAAACAAAATAAAGAACACAGGATAACTAGTTCCACCTTCAATTTTTTCAGGAAGAAAAAGAAAGACAATAGTTAATACAAACAATTATGTGGTGAGACCAGCATTTTCACACATTTCTGGTGAGAGTATAGCCTGGCACAATCTTTTTAGAAAAAGATTTGTCAATTAGAGTAAAAAGCCTGAAAAACAGACCTATACCCTTTGATCCAGTATTTATACTACTAGGTCTCTCCACCAAGGAAATACTTAAAAGATGTAAACAAAAGTTCATACCAAAAAAATTTATCACAGAAATATGTATAATATCAAAAAAATAACTAAAGAATGGTTAAATTATAATATATCTTCAGGTCAATGTAAAAAAAACCGGGTTTACAAATAATTTTAATGACATGGGAAGATGTTGCAGATTATTAAGTATATTATAATAAAATTATAATTCAATAAAATTATATCTAAAATGGCTTTAAAATTGTATTTGTAATACAATATACCAATATACAAAATATTGTATGTACATGTGTGTATAAGTATATAGATATATAAAGTATATAGAGAAATAGAATGTACATGCATGTGTAAAGACTGGAAAAAAATAGTTTTTGCCATACCTCTCTAGAAGGGAAATAGAAGGAGGTGGGAAGGGAGTGTGATTCTGCACAAAGAACACAGGCAGACCCTGGCTTTAAACTCAGCTTAGCCTCTCACTAACAGGTGACCTTAGACAAGTCTACTTAACCTGAGCCAGTTTCCTTATCTGAAGTAGGGATAATAATTAATGCCCACCTCCAACAGCTATGAGGATTCAGCAAGAAAGCACAGGATTAGGTATACAGATGTTCAGTAAGTTTCATCCCCATTCCCACTACCATGAGTGACAGAGGCTGACATCTATACAACACTTGCTGTTGGCCATGCACTTTTCTTAAGTGCTTTGCATACAGTGACTTATTTATATCCAACCTTCAAGGGAAGTCCCCTCATTTGACAGATAAAGAAGCACTGGCACGGACAGGTTAAGTCACTTGCCCCAATGGCTAACAAGCAGCCACTAAGTGGCACAGTAAGGATCTGGAGCCACACAGCTGGCCCCAGAGCCCATATTCTTGTCTACTATGAAATACTGCTGCCCATTATTATTACTGGCCCAAGATTATATTCAGCCCACAGGAACCATGGAGGAGGGTCTTCAAAATACACCCAACTCTTTGAGTCACCTTGTAGGAGTAAGGGAGCAAATGGGAAGGAAGCATATTATCAAGATAAGCCACAAATAATGGAACCACTTATTCCAATTACCTTGACACACCAGAAGAGCTTTGCGACAATCATCCATGCTGAATCCCAACTCCTGCAGTCTAGCTAGTTGTAACTCTAGACAAAAAAAAATGGTACATAATTTTTACAAATAGTTGTATATGAATTAATCCACAGACTAATTGAAGAAAAAACAAAAGAAAATTCAGAAACTGGTGACTGAAACATTTTATTTGTCTAGGCAAAAGTGGGCTCCTAACTGGAGACTTTTATCATGTGTACCCTGAAATTTTATATTAACTGTGTTTTTAAAAATTTTTAACTGAAATTTAATATTATTATCCACATCACACTGGAGGAAAACTTGAAGTTTAAAACTAAACCTTAGCAGTATCCATTTAACTCTGGAAGAAAATGCAAAAGGAAAAACAGTGGAGGTTTGGGGTGTTTTATTTTTCTTAAAAAGCTAGGGAGTCTTACTTATGACTTACAATTATACTTAATGACATACAATTATATCTGAACAATCTAATTGTGCAAAAGAAAATCTTGAAAGTTATAAAGAAGGAGAACTATTAGGAAGACTGACAGGGTTTAGAGCTAAACACCTACCCAAGACAGGATCTAAGGTATGTCTTGTCCTTTCTCTGATTTCCTCTCCAACTTGAGATGCACTGGGAATGTAACTGCTAATGGAGTTGGCCTCCAAGTCCACTGTCTCCGGCACTGCAGCATTAGCTTGTTCTGGGATGGATTTTGCAATGGCAAGAAACAGCTGAACATCATTATAGGAGAGTCTGATATCCAGGGCTTGTAAATGAATCTAACAAAATTTAAAAAGCGGCAGTTTTTAAAGTTGTATTTGTTTTTCTGTCCACATCTCTCACAGGTGTAATTCCTAACTCAAGTTCTAGAAGTCCAACAGACACTATACTAAATTTCTCTTTTTGAAGACTGAGAATGAGAAGATCTTGAAATTAAGCACCAAGAGCCATGAGGTATGATGGTTCAGCCACGAGGTCAAATGTTCACAGAACTGAACTACATAAAAAATACTAAACTAGGAAATTAGTAGAGCAATTAATATTTTAATAGGGTGATTTTCATACAAGTATATTCATCAACAAAACGGAGAATCAGAAAATGGCTTAACATGTTCTCAATCCATTTTGCATTCATCTATTTAGTTTTTTAAATCCCTGAAACAAACTGACCACCAAGAAATTAATCTCTTCTTTATTCAAACATAACCTTAAATGACTCAAGTTCCATGCTAATATTTCCAAAAATCCAATCTTCCTCAGAGATTAGCAATATAGCTACCATTGGTAAAAGCAATACAGACACCAACACTGGACCACTTTAAAAGTGGGGTGACTGTTTGAATGTATAGTACTTTATTTATTCCCTATTTTTATTTTTATTTTTTAAAGACCAAAAGCCAAAATGGCTTTTCTCTCTCTTTCAATATCCTATGGTTCAAGTGGATTAATTATACCCCTCTACTGAAAAAATAAGACACCAAATTCTTAAGCCTTCCTTGCCTGGATTCACCCTCCCTTGCTTCGCCTTATGTCCTCCTCACGTCCCTACATACATACCTCTTTGTTCTAGAGATACGTTCCTCTGTCTCCTGTTTACTGGGCCACTTCTGCCCCTGACTTTGCTGCTTCCCGACGTGGAATGGTCTGCCTCTCTGCCTATTTACATCCTGCCCCTCCATTCAGACTCACTTTACCTTGAGATCCACCCACAATCAATATTCCTACCTATGTTTAATTCTGCTTTCTGGGAACATTTATAGAACTTAAAGATTACATCAGACAATTACAAGGTCTTTCAACCTCCACGAGTCTTCCAGGGCAGAGACAATGTCATATTTATTTTCTATTTGCTGAAGTAACTAAAATGTTGAGTTTGGCAGAATAAATAATTTGTTCAAGCACAGGAAAGTATTTGAGAGTGTATCAATGCATTATACACATTTTTCATCATTACCTCTAAGACAGGTGGAAAATCTTCACTATTGAATGCATCCATCAATCCTGAACTATTCTGATAAGAAGAATTCCCCACCAGCTCCACTTGAATCTGCACTGGATCAACAATTGAAAGAGCTGTATCATGCTCATTCCCTAGTCGGCATGAAAACACCTAGAGAATGAAATGCAATATGGTTAGCATTAATGTCTGATTTAGGAATAGTCTAACCATCAGCAGAAAAAGACACTATCTCAGAGGATGACAATCAGCCCTATATTATCAAAAGACCCATCACAACTGCTGAAATAAATTTTGTGAAGATGAAGCTGTTGTGAACAGCATGCACCATGGTTCACCCACATTGCATGGAAGGCAGTTTAGCAGTGCATAACTGAAAAAGCTTAAAAACATCACTTCTTTTGATCCAATAATCCTACTTCTTTCTAGGAACAAGCCTAAGGAAATAAAGTGAAATATAGAAAAATTCACTGAACCATTACTTAATAGTTGATTCCAAGAACTCAAGAGCATCCAAAGTTATATCACATCTACTCAATGGAAGGTAGCCATTTAAGTGTGACAGTTAAAAAGACCATATGGAACCGAGGAAGATACTTACAACAAAGGTTATGTGAAAAAGCAGCCCAATCAAAGTAACAGCATGCCGTGACTTTAAGGATATAAACACATCAAAATGCCAATAGAGATTACAGTTGGTGGGATACGTTTTTTTCCCCTCTCCTCCTGCAATTTTATGTAATATAGTTTTTACTTTCATAATTGAAAATGTTAATTATTGAAGTTGAGTGATGGGAACATAGGGGTTCATTATATTATTCTGTTTACTTTGTATATGTTTGAAATGTTCTACAATAAAACACTTAAAAATAAATACATTTCTGGGGAGAGAGAAGGGAGGGAGGACTCCCATTCTATGAACAAATTATTTTGCACTCTCAAGACGAGTACAAAAGAAAGAAGGTAGTTTTCAGCATGTCATCCCTTGCTCCTTCCTTTTTTGGTAGTTTTTAGTGCTGTTGAAAAGCATGTGACTCCAAGATCCTTTGTTATATTCTCAAAATTAACTCATTTTGCTTTCTTTATAAATTCTCCCCCAATGATGTATCAAGGGGGGTCTTAAAATTCAGATCCAACTGTGCTGCCTGAAGAACAAGATTGAAAGGAATTTCCAGGAATCTCAAATATTTTGCCATGTAGTCTTTCTAAGACTTTGGAGCACTAAGTCTTCATTTTCCTTTTTTTCTTCAGGGGCTTCTGCTATACAAAACCCAATTGTACCTGACAGTTCATTAATCAATCACCAAGATTTTCCATTCAAAGCTGGTATTGTGGTGGCTTAGAAAGCAGATGAATTGCAATCTCATGATCAACTCACATCACACCAGCATGTAAATCCTTCCTCTCAAACTGAGGTTTCTTTACATGAGAGAAACAAGTGCTCAAGAAGTGAAATCTCTATAGGTTTTATTCAGCTTTATCCAACCAGAAAAAAAAAAGGAATAAAGTACCATATGCTGCTGACAGTGAAAATAAATTTTATTCAACCAACCTCTGCAATACCACTGGAAAGAACAGGGCATGAAAAGTTCAATTGTAAAGGAAAGGAAATGATGAGTAACCCTGACCAAATATTCTAATATTATAACAAGAGGACTGTTAGCTGAGATCAATGAATTAGGAACACTTGATAGAGATAATAATCTGCTTCACTTCTCGTTCTGTCTTAACAACCGTGGATTTAAAGAAGGCAAAGCAGTATTTGCTTAATATTATATAATGTAATTTCAGGCAACAAAGGCCATTCCAGTGTAAGCTGGCTCCTTCATGACATTAAACCAGAACCTAAAGCACCACTATTAGAGGTGCACTACTTCAGATGACTCTCTAGGGTTGCCCTTTTATAGATAAGATATTCCTAAAAGGTAATACATAAAATCCTTAACACCTTTTATACACAAGTTTCCAGGACCCCAAAGCCCTAGGTCTTCAGAGACACAAGCGCTCGATGTGGGGAAGGGATGCAGGGCAAATGAAGACCACCTCCTCACCTTCACAAATTTGCCAAGGTCCAGACCTGCAGAACTAGAAGATAAAACAAGGAGCCTGACAGGGTAATGGACTCGAAGAGTCTCCTTGAACCTCTCAAGGACGGGAGGGTATAAGGGAAAGAGGTCAAGTCCCTCAGCACATTTACAGCCCAACACTGGAGGACTGAATTCATACATTAGAATAAACTGATAGATTTAAGGCATAAAGAGAAGAGGACAATTATTTCTCCTACTGAATGTTTAAGAGGTAAAATTCTCTTCTGGATGCTTTTGTCTCTTGAACCAAACATTCTGAGTTTTGATTGACACACAGACTTCTTACCTCAATGCCAAACAGACTTCCTGAAAAGGGCCGATCGACAAACCGGGGCTTATACGTGAGCACTGTGGTGCCTTTGAGAATAATGGCGCTGGTGTCAAAGCAGGACACATCCTCCACGACCACAAATTCTGTGCCTATGAAAGACAACATTGTTAAGCAAGCCAAACCAGGAGGCTGGGAAGCTCCAGGTTGCTACACTAAGTAGCACATTTACGCCAGGGGGACATTAGCCACAGAGGTTTGTTTTCCAGGATGTCTGTCCACATTGTGCTTCACTTTCATCCTGAACAAATTCTCTATGTCTGGCCAGGGACAGCCAAGCCTACCAAGCACTGCATAGGCAGAAAACGCTGAGATGCAGGTTCTCTCCTTAGAATGTATTTTTTAACTAGCTCTCCTGGGACACCTAACAGATACTCAGAAGCTCAGGAAATCATCTTTTCACCAAGCAATGACCTGTTTTAAGATCCCAGGAAGTAGGTTCAGATACTAGTATTGGTCAGACAGCATATGACACTATGCCATCTATGTAGCTGCTCAAATTGTTCACAAAAGACGTAGCCCAATTTAATGTTGCTGTTGCTAATTACTGGATGCAGACAGCTTCTACTCATTTGTACATGGCAAATTCAACTTCTGTTTTCATCAAAAACCATGTATAGCCTGAACTTCCAAAACTAAATCCATTTAAAATGCATAGTGCCAGCCAGCTTCTTCCAAACTGTTGAGCAGTAGATGTGGCATATCACAAACAACAATAAATACACAAACACACACAGATGTACCAGGAGATTCACTGGTTAACCAAAACCACAGTAGATTTATCTGTAAAGGAAAATATTCTTTTTATAGAGAAAATAACGATTCCTTTACTCATTTATCTTCTAAATTGAGGTTTCCACATACACAATTTGCTTAAACTCAGTGAGGCCCATCCACTGGGGCACTAAGGATCAAACAGAAAATTGAAGCCAGATTTAACACTGGGAAAAAAAAGACCACTTCCCAAGCAGGTGTTCAAGCTGGGCACGTATGCTAGCTGGGCAAAGGAAAAGCACAAGAGACCCTGCAGCCCTGAGTGTGGGCCAGACAGTTCACACCTGAAAGCAGAGAGCAGGAACTTCAATAGTTGCTGGGCTCTAAAAGATGCATATGTGAACCATTCATGTCAAAATACAGGGGCGATAGAAAGTCACCCTATAAGACACATACTGAACCTAACATCCAAGCTAAGAAACAGTCACTCACACGTATATATTCTCACCTGTTACATTGACCTTGACCTCCAGGTGCCTTTCAATAGACACAGGAAGGGAAGACCTCTTGGTAACTACTCCACTTTTCACAGTTTTGGGAACTATACCAGATTCACTACTGGAGTTACGGTGGCGAAAAGGAGTAACGTTAGTTTCTTTCTTAATATCGCTGGGAGTATGGAGAAAATCATGGACTAACAGCAGCCAGTCAAATATGAGAAACACTCGGAGATTATTGAGAACTACTGTAAAACAAGAAGAGTCCTTTGTGGATCTACAAGAAAGAAGATCAAAATAATAAAATAGGAAAGGAGAAATTTATGTCATTAACTTGCAAATGTATTATTCAGTTTGAACAGGTGGTATTCCAGTATTTTCTAAACTGACAGCTTTAAGTATCAATAAACTCTGAACATTGGTTTGATAAAACATTCAGTGTATGTTTCCAAAAATCCTAGTTTTAAACAAACAGCAATGTGCTGTAAGAAAGCCGCATGGTGTAGTTCAGCATTTCTCAAATGGGTGATTCAGTCTCAGGAGACACTGGGCAATGTCTAGAGACATGTTTGGTTGTCACAATGGGGGTGTTACTATTGGCATCTGGTGGGCAGAGGCCTGGGATGCTGCTGAAAACCCCACAATGCAAGAATGGCCCCCACACCAAGGAACTGTCTAACCCAAGGTCAGTGGGGTCAAGGCTGAAAAATGCTGGTGCAGCAAAACAGCTTGTAAGTGTGTTGCCTTGGATAAGTTGTCTACCTTCTCTGAGCCTGTTTCCTCACTTAGGAATAAGACGTATTAACACTGAAAGAGAGAAAGCACCAGGCACACAACAGGTGTTTGATAAATGTCCATTCTCTTTCCTAGAGGCTATTTAAAAAAATATATATCAAGGAGGCATTCTTTCTTTGATGTCTAGGACCCGTTTTTTATTTGTATACTAGTGCTAGATGGTTTTTCTAACTGGAACAGACCTGAGCGCCCAGATCTTTTAGCCCGAGCAGGACAAAAAATACGATGATATTGACTATGGGTATAACCCCAAGCACCCTATAAGTGGAGTGGGGGGAGAGGCAGAGAGAATATTATTTTGCAGCACCCATTACCCCAAATTCTATACTTGAGGTAAAAACCCAAGGAGGACTCTTAGGCCGAGTCTTAAGCCATGGTGTGGCTAGCGGCTCATCCGGGCCCTACTTGGTATATTAGTAGGCAGAGGAGGGTGGGAGAGAAAAAAATAAGCCAGGGCCACCTCTCTAGGTTTTTCTGGGTTAAACTGTGTTCTACGAGCCCAGGAGCAACTCTGGGGCTATAGCTGCTGTACGTACCTGGTTCCCTGCCCTAAATGGGGCTTCTATTCAGGAAAAGCTGATTCGGAGACATTTTTAAGGCTGGCTCCTCTAGTCTCTTGTTCTCCTAAACCTGGCTCACTGCCTCCAGAAAAAGGGCACAATGATGCATGGCTCCTTCATACAGACCCAGCATTTTTCACAGAAATACTTTACCCTTTTGTAATAGAGAAAATATGTTGCCCTCAGTAAAATTTTTCCACCCCGTCTTGAACATAGATCCGTCAGAGCTATGTACTAACTGGAGAGTCAAAGTGTGTCTGATCCCTTTTCTGGAAAATATTTCAAGCCTTTAAACACTGTGAAGTGATTTATATTTGACATACAATATCCCAACAGAAGAGCAATTCTTCTTGAGACAAAAAACGTTCACAAGTTCCAATCAAGAGAACATTTTAACCCTCACCAACAATAGTATTTCTGTTAGCAAGAGCCAAGGTAAGACTTTTTCCTTGACTCCAAGAAATGATACACCTTTAGTATACAAATAGAATAATATTTCAAGGCTCCTTGTATATTAAAACCATGATAGGCTGGACAGCTAGCTGATAGTTTAGGAAGCCCGATCAATAACAATAAAACAAACCCAAAATGAAACTGTTTGATCAGATGAACCAAATATACACAAGCCTCCTGTTCAAACGAACATCTTCAAACAAAGGAACTGCATATCACAACTTAACATCTGACTGCGATTGGCCCAGTACATTTCCATTGATCACTGGAAATGTGCTGGGCCTTGAGATTGTTAGAAAGCATTTGAATTCTGACTATGCTTACTAGCCATGTCACCTTAGAAGAGTCACGTGAGCCCCCCTCCAAGTTTTTATTTCCACATCTGTAAAATGGGGAAGAAGTCATCCATTTTGCAGGCTTGCTGTAAGAATTTACCTAAAGGCAGATAAAGTGCCTGACTTGTGGGTAGAACTCAGTGAGAGGCAACTAGCATTCCTATTACTGAATTTTTCAAAAGTTCATATAAAATGTTGAATGCCTACTTTGCTACCTTCCTAAAGACATAAGGAAAGGGGCCAGACCACTTTCTAAAAAAAATAATCTCAACTCTGAGAATTCACTGAACAGCACATTGAAATGTCAGGCATATTTAGGTGTGTAAATATAAGAATAAACTTGAGTTCTTTTTCTTTTTCTTTTTTTTTTTGCCTAACCAGGAAGTTTTTCCCAGCCTTTTTACTTACTGGTTTATATTTATAACATATCTTACGACATTAAGCACTAAGAGAATGAAATTGACACCATTTCCAAAGGCATCCCCTTGGATTTCATTGCAGAATTTCTTTAGATCATACTTAACTATTCAATTTTCAGGTCTATGCTCATTTAGTCATAAGATCTTACAGTGGTATATACAAGCTACATCAGAAGTTATAATAAAAGCTACCACCTGTGCCAAGCAGTATGCCAGGATTATCTTGTTTAATTATTACATACACCTTATGAGGTAAGCACAGTTATTTTTTTCTATTTTACAGAAGAGGAAATTGCAGCTCAAAGCAATTAAATGATTTGTCCTAATACACAAAGCTAGAAGTGCAAGATCAAAGTTTGGGGCCCAGATCCGTATGATTCTAAAAAATATGCTCTTTCCACACACTCAACACTGCCTCCCATCATACAAGGAAGAAAAACATAATCCAGTTAAAGGAGGCTAAAGCTCTTTTTAGAAGAAGTGAGTCAGCAAGACTTGCATAAATAAACCGATAATGCAAGTCCCTTCTATTATTTCTATATACCAAAAAATCTTTTTTTTTCCCTAAAACAAGCAGAATTTCCTCCTTCCCCCAGTTGCTGACACATTAAACAGTCTACAGCTTACAAGGAGGTTGATTTTACCAATCGTATAATTTTAAACTACTTTCTTTTTTAAGGCAGCAGAGACATCTTTTGGCCAATACGTGAAACTGCAATGTCACAGGGATACTAGGTTAACAAACAGTACACTGTCCTGATAAACCATTATTTATCTATCTTTTTCAGTGATTCCTCAGTCCTTTGATATTCTAAAGCTGACATGGCCTTGGCCCACTGGCCATGAAAGGAAATATCTCAATAAAGAAAGCCAGAGTCAGGGATTGGACCTATTACCTGAAATGCAGCTCCATCTGAATGGACCCTTGGGTAGTGCTGCTGTTCTTGGAGGGCTGAAAGATACAGTTAAATACGTTTGTCGTGCCAGGACTGGTCTTCTGCCCAGCAAAGCGGGTGTCAAAAGCCATCATGGAATGGGAAACCAAGTTAATGGACTTGGTTTGATTGGAAAAGCTCTCATAGAGCAGTTTACATTTCTTGAAGTCAAATCTAAAAGGAAGAAAGCAGACAAGATGTTAAACTCTCCCCCTTTAAAAAATTATGTTAAGCTCAAGACAATAGAACAAAACCACAAATATAGCTATGAAGGTCAATAACTTTCATTCTGAGATCTTTATTAGTTTTGTCAACAGACTCCTTATCATGGATTTAGTGTCACTGTGCCCTGTATCTCTCCATTTCCAAAGAGATGATCTTGTCCATAGCAACGTCATGCGGAGTAACAATACCATGTATTCATTACATTCTGTCCTCATCAGCACTCTCATTTCTCACTCAAGTCTAAGAAAGATGTACATTTTTAACAATCCCCAAGGGAAGTCAAAGGTTCCTTTAGACCTTCATCTGTCAGCTCCTTGCCTACCTGGAGGATCCTCTTTCTGGAGTCTGCCAGAAGACTTTTTTTAAATTTTTATTTAAGACCACCACAGCTTATTGGGAATGACCAGAAAAAATAATACTGTTCATAGAGAGAAATAAGGCAACTGACCCACCAACAAGCAGTGTATTGGGGCTGCCTTTTCCTTAGTAACAGAGAATGCTACAGGGAACAATTCCTAATTACTCAGTACCATTATGACAATCCATGCAGAATTACTTCCTTTGGTAAAAAACTAAGGGCAAAGCCAGTCATCAGAAAAAATTGTTGGCTCACAAGACAATCGATTTGGGACCCAAGCTTCACTATACCATGTTCTCATTAGCTGAGTTAGACACAGACCAGGATGGATTTTCAAGGGGAAGACAAAATAGAAGATATAGAGTGTTTCAGTGGGGAAATTACCAGACTTGAGTCCTGTTTTCAAATATCAAACCACTTTTCCAGCCACATGCTCAATACACTAGTTCAAAACTCAATCTGTAAAGTAGGAGTAATTACCTGCCCAACCTTACACAGCTGTCAAGAGAGCAAAACGAAAAGGTTATCAAGTGTGAAAACACAATGCACTCTTGAAGGTTCTATACCAGTAATCAGCACATTCTTGCAAGTGATATGAATAAATGAATTGCTAGGTAAGCACACGCCTGATCTAAAGGCAGCCTAAGTTGCTACTCAGCTTCCAGATGCTTCCAAGTGAGAACAGGGGCCCAGTACTGCCAAAGTTCCCAATTTTTCAAAAGAAGCTAAAATCCAAATTTATGTGAAACCCCCTATTTTTTTTTCCAATTTTTAAAATTCATTTTGTTCTCATTAATCTATAATCACATGAAGAACATTATGTTCACTAGACTTCCCCTTTCACCAAGTCCCCCCCACAAACCCCATTACAGTCACTGTCCATCAGCATAGTAAGATGCTGTAGAATCACTACTTGTCTTCTCTGTGTTGCACAGCCCTCCCTATGCTCCCCCCATTATACATGCTAATCGTAAGGCCCCCTTTCTCTTTCCCTGCCCTTATCCCTCCCTTCCCATCCATCCTCCCCAGTCCCTTTCCCTTTGGTAACTGTTAGTCCATTCTTGGGTTCTGTGATTCTGCAGCTGTTTTGTTCCTTCAGTTTTTCTTTGTTCTTATACTCCACATATGAGTGAAATCATTTGGTACTTGTCTTTCTCCGCCTGGCTTATTTCACTGAGCATAATACCCTCTAGCTCCATCCATGTTGTTGCAAATGGTAGGATTTGTTTTCTTCTTATGGCTGAATACTATTCCATTGTGTATATGTACCACATCTTCTTTATCCATTCATCTACTGAGGGACACTTAGGTTGCTTCCATTTCTTGGCCATTGTAAATAGTGCTGCAATAAACATAGGGGTACATCTGTCTTGTTCAAACTGGGCTGCTGCATTCTTAGGGTAAATTACTAGAAGTAGAATTCCTGGGTCAAAAGGTATTTCTATTTTGAGCTTTTTGAGGAACCTCCATACTGCTTTCCACAATGGTTGAACTATTTTACATTCCCATCAGCAGTGTAGGAGGGTTCCCCTTTCTCCGCAACCTCACCAACATTTGTTATTGTTTGTCTTTTGGATGGTGGTGATCCTTACTGGTGTGAGGTGATATCTCAATGTGGTTTTAATATGCATTTCTCTGATGACTGGCAATGTGGAGCATCTTTTCATGTGTCTGTTGGCCATTTGAATTTCTTCTTTGGAGAAGTGTCTGTTCAGGTCCTCTGCCCATTTTTTAATTGGATTATTTGCTTTTTGTTTGTTGAGGTGTGTGAGCTCTTTATATATTTTGGATGTCAACCCTTTATCGATCTGTCATTTATGAATATATTCTCCCATACTGTAGGATACCTTTTTGTTCTACTGATGGTGTCCTTTGCTGTACAGAAGCTTTTCAGCTTGATATAGTCCCACTTGTTCATTTTTGCTTTTGTTTCCCTTGCCCGGGGAGATATGTTCATGAAGAAGTTGCTCATGTTTATGTCCAAGAGATTTTTGCCTACGTTTTTTTCTAAGAGTTTTATGAAACCTCCCCTATTTTTAAATGTTGGCCAGTGAGGTAGTCAACAGTGCTTCTCCCTGAATAGTTCTGGGTCCCCCCTCTGCAGACACACAGCAGGACTGTACTTCCTGACTCCTTTGCACTTGTATGGGACTGTGTTCTAGCCCCGAGAGGTTAGCAGAGCATTTAACTGCCGTCCAGGACCCCACTCCGGAGCTCCTGCTTGTCTCACTGGCACAGCAAGATGCTGGCTGCTCTGTCAACCACAGCAACTAAGGTAGCAGAGTAGCCCAAGACCCTCAACGGACACACAACATCAGGAAAAAGACATGCTCACTATTCTAAGTCACTGGCATTTTCACATGTTACTTACTTCCCTCCCCCAAGCCCCGCCCCTGGTAGTTTTTGGGTTTTTTTTAAGCTGTTGATTACAAAATATGGAAGCAAGATTACAACAGGAATGTAGTAAAATACAACTTTTTCCATCGAAGCCTTACGCCTCACCTTACTAGGCTACCTGGAATGCCCCCACCCCCGACTTGTACTAAAAGAACAACTGTGATGCCTCTACAGCCCCTCCAGCATATACACAAATATTGCACTATGTTAAATGTGTATTTTATGAATATCATTAAAAGCATTATTGCACCTTCCATAATTGTAATTCTATAGAGTTAAAACATGAGTAGATTCTTCTGAAACCAAAGTTGTACTTTATTGCGACAGCTCTCTCAAATGCATCAGTTTCAGCAGAATGCTGAGATGTCACTAAAATTTCCTAATAACCTAATCTACCATTACTGAAACAGCAACAAATTTAAACTCTTGAAAAGAGCACTGTACAGACCAACCAAAAAGCACTTTGCAAACCACACTCAACCATGAAACATTCCTCAGCAACCTCTACTCTATGCTAAATAAAATACATGGGTTATCTGTATTAGTGTTACCGTAATAGTACTGTTACTAATAGTGAAATCATATCATTAAAGCCATACCTGGCTAAGGACCCAGCACCTTCTTTTCCTTTGGGCTCTCTCAGCTCTAGACTTACATTTACCATGTCAATGAGGAAACACATGCACGTGTACACTTCACCACTCAGGACAGTCTGCAAAAGGAAAAGTGCTCATCAATCCACAGTGAGTGATGTCAACCTAAAAATGGGGTTCATATGTCAAGGCAGCTCATTTTCTATCTTCTTTCCCCACGTGAATTTGAGGGATATATATGCAGGGTGACCATCAGCTGAGATTAGGAGAGTTACAGAAGAAAAAAAGGGTCACTCACATGAATTCTTGGATCTTGTAAATCATAAGGCCGCATGAATTCCTCTATGGGCTCTCCAAGGTTGTTCTCTAACAAACCACGGATCAGCTTGTATTTGTACAAATCCAGGGAGCAGTGGACTGAGGAGAGATTGCCATGGATAGATATATCTGGCACAGTGTGACTAATTTCTCTATGAAAAATGGAAAAAGTTACTTTGACAAACAAATCACTAACTTAACATTGACAGAGGTCATACCCAAATACATGAGCTAAAATGAGCCCACCTACATTACCAACAGTTAATTTCTACTTCCAATGACAAAAATTTCATGTGGTTCTAAATGACGCAAATTAGTATGACTAAGTGCCGTGCTTCAGTTACAAAAAGCCCCTTTTCTCCCAAAACATACATTTAAAAATCCCCAAATCTAATATGAGCTAACTAAGCAATCCACTAATAAGGAAAAATCTCATCAGATTCAGAAACAGCTTAAACATATCAGTTGGAGAAGCAATAAAGAAATAATAAGCTCTTTATTTAACTGTTTGGATTTAGTGATAACTAAAGGAAGAAACCAGTGTTTCATACAGAGCCCAAATGGGACACAGGATCAAATCTAAACTGGCTACTCATCTTGGCTGAGATGGGGAAAAGTAAAGTTGAAGATGCCCAGGTCAGTGAGTAAAATGCCTCATTCCAACACTGAAGAGTTTTTCTCTACCCTCCCAGAGGTGAAGTGGGCACCATGGATCCTGCAGACACCATGCTCTGAACATACGAAGTAGAGGATCAGGATTTGAAGTGGAAGAGGAATACAAAAAATTACTTTGTCTATAAAGAAAAACTTACACACAATAAAGTAAAGAAAGACCAGTGATACAATGAACAAGTCAAGCAGGAAAGGATTACCAAGGGCCCTGTGGGGTTCCTACTTCTGCAGTGAGAAGCTGATAGAATCCTTCATGTTCAGCATCACCTCCTATCTGGACAACAGAGCATAATTATCTGCACATAAACACTGATGGAAGTGGGTGAAGTTTAGACAACTAGAGTAACAAAGCACATTTTTTTTAAAGCGTTACTTAAAAAGAAAGCAAAGTGTTCAATTTCTAAATAGTGACACTCCTCTTAAGACTGCTAAACCAGTAAAACCAAACATAACCTATGCCAACCATAACTGAATGCCAGCCAGGGAGCACTTGAAAAACAAGTAAGAGTGAAATGCAAAAATCCCAGTGAGAGTGGCTAAACTCTCACTTGCCCAAGCCCAAAAACTGCAAAGGGAGAGGCCAAAGATGGACTAAAATCACGCTCTAGACACATAATGAGACTGCTTTCAAAGTGCTACAAATGAAAACCTCTTTCATGACTTTTCAGCCACGCCTCATCTTTTCCTGGAGTTGATGCAAATGTTCTGTTTTCTCCAAAATTAATGCCCTAAGCTTAAACACACCACACACAGCAACCAGTGGCTACCAGTCCATGCATACAGGCCAGGTGAGCATAAGCACCATTAGGGAACCTTGTTTATACCCAGTGGAGATACCGCCCTGAGACATTCTAGTGGTCTCAAGTAGGGTCTGGGAATGTTTACTTTCAAGACGTTTCCCAGCCAGATATGGAATTAATGACAACTGAAGCAATGCTCCAAACTACAGAAATAAGCATCTTGCATTTCGAGGCCAATTAAAAGGTAAATTAGAGTCAGTTCATTAGTCTTTATGGAGCACTGTCAGACTGCATAATGGAGTGAAATGCGCAAAATTACATTTAAACAGTCACTCTGCTTAAATGAAGCTCCAGGGTAAATAGTAATCCCAGATCCGTACTCTATTGTATTTGGAACATATAATCCAAACGTCACACCTCTCTCAAAATATTTTCCCTGCCATCAGCATCTCCACACCCCCACCAAAATCCATGCTAAATTCTTGTCCCTTCCTCTGTTTCCAAGGCTGTAGTTGCAATCCAATAACAGTTTGTAACACTGAACCAAACACTGAGTTAGAATCACCTATCTGCCTTCCTACACCCTCAGCAAAATGCAGGCTCCCCTTTTGCTTTGCTTTCATCATAGGACCCCTCATGTCTGGGACATGGTAGGGACTCCATCAACAAACATTTGTTACACAATGGAGAAAGACATGAATACCCATTCTCTTCCAGACTTCCCTTAAAAGCGCTGATTTCCAAGTTATTAAGATTCTATTTATGATAGACAGTTACTCAGATGTAAAAACACTCACTTGTCCAAATTCCTTTCCACTTGCAATTTCAGCCTACAAGGCTCAGTTAGGAGGCTTCCTCCAGTCTGCCGCACAAAATAGGAGGGGAAGATCAGATCTCCACTACTGCTGTCTGAGGCCTTAGAATACTCTCGTGGATGTCTCTCTGCAGCAAAGATGTCCATGTCTTGTAGATCCACAACAATGCAATCCAGCAGGCAGACATGGTCTTCTACATTGACCCAAAGAAAGAAAGAGAATGAAGAAAAAAAGATCCAGAAAGGGCTGGCCCTAAACAACTCTAAAAAGCCAAACAGTTCATTCTGCCTTTGGAAAATGTTTAGAAGTGCCTGTTTCAGAGAACTGAGTGTCTAGAAGTCTCCACTCTGGTACCAACACCTCCCTATGCAACACTCCATGACACAAGACACTTCCTGCCTGCTCCCTCCACATCAAGTAAGTAGTGACCAGATTCCTGCAGTGTCTCACTACCATCCTGAGACTTTAACTGAGGGTAACAGGTTTATGACTAAAATGATTGAACATGCATCCTCCCAAGGATATCCAACAGGGGGTTCTCATGTAGAGATAACATTACCCAAAGGTTTACAAAATTTTCCAGCAGCAAAATTCTTTCTTCAAACAAACCATTTCTACTAACACTGATCTAATTCAAACCACCTTCATTCTTGCCTAGACCACCATAAACTGCCCTACAATATACTTCAATCCCTTCTGGCACTCACAAAACCATTCTGCCCACAAAATACCTGAGCAATCCTTAAAAAAATAATTAAGACCATAACATAACATTCTCTTCCTTTATACACTTTAATGATTATGTTTAATCCAAAGTTCTTTCTGTAAAGCTCTCCTAAGTCCCACAGGACTCTGCATAAGTCCACTGCCTATCTTTCTAACTTCATCTCAAGCCATTCTCCACCTTGCTCATGAGGCCTCAAGTTCACTGGGCTGTTTCCCCCACAAATGCCAAGTTCTTTACTGTCTAAACAGCCTACCTGGGGTGATACCCTTCCCTCTTAATCTCAACTGGGTCTTCTCTGTTCTTCCATCCTACACCATCCCTTCTTTCCCATAACATTTATCTTAATCTGTCAATATTCAGATGCTTATTTAATGTCATTCTCATATCATTTATTTGGTGTCAGGAACCACATTGAACAGCATGTTCATATACAAGAGAACAAAATATTATAACACCTGGCATGAAGCAGACACTAAATAAGTAATTTCTTGTGTTTTTGTTACTATAATGATGAATATGTGAAACAGATAAAAGTGGAGCTGATCTGGCAGAAGGAAGTAGGGGGAGGGATTGAAGAGCTTCAGAGATTCCCTAAGGTCATCACGGAATTCTAGGGATACACAGAGCAGTTGGAAAAACCACTGCTTTAATCTAATCTTAATGACAAATAGAGGAATTCGAGAAACAGCAAATCAGGAGAAATATTGTGAGAGAAGAGCTCTTTCTGTGAAACAGCCCTAGTCACTTCTCACAGGCATCTGCCTTTATGGAAGCTGGTCTTATTCCTAATCATCAAGGTCATCGTAACAGCCACAGCAGATGATATTCATTGAGAGGCACTGCGTGTGTACCCCCTTTGAAAAGTGCATTACATATATAGATTGGTAGGCTATATCACATAGGTTAAGAATTCAAGCTCTGAAGTCAGATTACCTAAATTCATAGCCCAACTCTACTTACTAACTACATAACTGTGGGCAAGTTACTTAATCTCTTTAAGCCTTTGTCTCTTCATCTGTAAAATGGGGATAAAAATAGAACTCTGTAGGGATGTTATAAAGATGAAATTCAGTAAGTTATGAAAGAATGTGCCACAATGTCTGGCACACAGTAAATGTTCAACAACCAGCATTAAAATGATAATTATGATAATCTCATTTAATCATCAATGTAACCACACAGAAACCACTTTTCCTGTCACCTCTAGGACTAAAGTACTCCAGGGAGTTAAAATAGTCCTCATATCTAACAAAATACATTCAGCAGTCGCCCTCAGCTAGTGTCCCACATCTTTCAAAGTCCAATCATATTGGGTTGGTTTTTGTGCCTGATCATATTCTGCTTCCCCTGCTAACTAATCGGAGCAGCACCTCACTTACCTAATCCAACACCCATCCAGAACACATTTAAAACCCGAAAGACTAAAATTAGGCTCTCACCTGGAATAACTGATCCTTAAATTCTAGAAAAGAGCACCAAAACCTGTATAGTTTGTCTTTTAAAAATTGTTACTTAAGAGTATTTCTGTTACTTAATTTCCATTAATATTTTTAAGAATCCTTTATTTATTTTTTAACAATTAAATAGAATAGTAATTAAACAGAGAAAGGGTGGTGTCTTGATAGTAACTTGCAAGAATGTGTCAAAGGATGCAAGAATTTAATTCTAGCTGTCACAAAATAGTGGTAACTATTTTGACCCATAAGAAAAAAGCCCTAAAGAGCCATCTAAATCTCTTTATTTACATTGTGTCCAATTTACACTGCTTTGGAAGTTACCCAATGTTAAATAGACATTCTAAGATTCTTAAGCCTACTTAAGCAATATCACCATCAGGTTATCACTGAAGACGTGCTGCCACTTTGTTGGCATCTGCTTGCACAGGATGCATCTTCCCTGAGGTTCCTGCAACAGTCTAACAAACCTCCCCCCCTGCATTACGCAGCTCCTTTCTCCTCTTTTACCTGGACTACTGGACACTTGGCTGACAGAAGGTGTGGCTTGTCGCCCTTGCTGCTTGATGGAGGTACTCGATACACACTCACTCTTCAGGCTGCCTAGACTCGTGCCAGCAGGAGGCATCAGGAACAGCCCCTCGGAATGGGTTCCCTTCGGGTCCTCTGTGCTTGTCATTTTCTTCAGACTGTGCTTGGGAGTCCCCATTGGGGAAGCTGAAGGCACAGCTTCCTGGGAAGAGACAAAATAAAACTAGAGGGCAAGGATGGGGGTGACTGTATCTTTATTATCTGGAAGTCTCATCCCAGTCCCTGGGCTCTTCAAAGACTCTCTAATGCTTGGCATTTTCCGTGTTCCCCCCAGATCCCATAAACAAAAGGCCATGACATTTTCTACCACAATAAATATAATTATTTGCAGAGATGTTATATATAATTCAGTACCTGAAAACTATAGCAATTTTGCAGGAACATGTTATCTTTTGGTTTAGGAGTAAATGTCAAGATGCTAATTGTCAGTGGTTTAATCTAGGTCAAATACAACAAAAAAAGCAAATCTCTCAGCCATATGACATATATTGTTGCTTTGCTGGAGGGGAGGGTTCACAGTTCTAAGAAAATGTATCTAACTGCAATATAGTTCCAATGGAATCAAGCCTAGGTAATGTGTTCGAACTTTCTAGAAGTCTCCCCACCTGGGTTTACATTTCTCATCTAAGTTAACTGCAAATGGAAAACATACAAGGTCAGCCATTCCTATTATGTTTCTATTCAAGGGCACAAAAACTAGGAGCAAATACAGAGTAAGATAAATTCTGCAATTCATTGAAAATTCTATACATTTTTCTTACATAATTAATACCTTCAGTTAATTGCTAATGGGAAATCTTTTTCGCCAGAATGACTCCATAATTAACTTTTAGACTTGCCATGGTAACTTCACCCAAGCCTCAGAGCTAGGTATCTGTATTCCTTCTGCACCATCAGTTTGTTTTCATCTATCCTTTCTCATGAAGCATGCTGGGAGGAAGGGAAGAATGGTTTTTCCTCCAGGACTGCCTTGTATGTTTATTCCTCTCAGCATTTGAAAAAGAGATGATAATACTGTTCTCCTTCACAGTCATCTTGAGTAGTAATTACATGTGACAGTGAAACAAACCAGTTCTTACTATCTGCAAGTTCTTTTTCTTTTTGGCAAGGCAAAAAACTAGGTAAATGCTGGTATTTAAGTATTTCAACATTAAAAACCTTCCCTCTCGCTTAGTTTATTTAAACTCTAGAGAGTATTTGTTGCTCCTTCATTTGATTCATCTCTATATCCTCTCTGCAGTTGGTTTAAATAAATCAATGGCTTGAGGAGATTAACTCAAAGCTTTTGAAAGACTGATTTAGAAATTATGGTTTAAGCATAAGCTATCATTGAGAAAAAAAATGAAAGGAAAAGCATATGTAAAAAATTCAAACCCATGCTCATTAAGACATGGATTTATGTAAAACAATTCAAAACACACAGGAGTCATGGAACTCAAAGGCAAATGACCCCTCTGTGAGCTTTGATTTCAGGATTATTTCCTGTTTTTTAACCCCTGGAATGCATATGAGACAAACCTCACACATGCAAATATTTTAAAGGAAAAATGTAAATGCAAAGTGACTTTTGGTAAAAAAAAAAGTAGTTACTTCATAGAGGCCTAGATCAATTGAGCTTGACTGTATATGTGGAAAGTAAGCTTCACAGATACGTTTATCTGATTACAAATACTTTAACAAGCAACACACTCCAAGCAGCCCTTATGGAATTCTACAGCACCACCACTGGTGTGTAACAAGACAAAGTTTTTGCAGGATTTAAGGAAAAGATCACCAAGAACATTCTACTTAAGACTACAAAAGAAAAAAGAAAAAGAAATTGCTTTTAATAGTCCTTAAGAAGGACTTCTCTAAGAAGGGAAGTGATTCACCAGGGGGAAAAAATGTAATGAGCAGGCTTTCCCAAGTAGTGAGTTATTTTAAAGAGTTGGTTTTCAAAATTTTCCTTTTTAAGCATATGAATGTGAATTGACTGCTGAATCCCATAAGGTTTTTCAGAATAACCAGGAGCAAAAAGCATATTATACCTTGAAGAAAAAGCAATCCTTGTAAGCACCGCCACTTAAAATCAAATCCTCAAAAACAAATACAAGGAAAAGTCTTCATTAAAATGCTGGAAGTTACATGCTATTACTTGGCTTACTTAACAAAGCAGAAACCCACTTGCAAAAATTCCTTAAAATATTTTTCCAATTCTTCTTTAGAGGCTAAGTAACTATCAAATCAGCTCATGAGCCCATACACAGATGTATTTGATATAGAAAATCATCCCGTTACCTTTTTAGGCAGGTTAAAGAAACAAAAGTGGTATTATTTAACTTGGTCACCCATTCTGGCTCTAAATGCCCTATTCCTAAATATTTTGGCCTCAAAACGAAGATTTACCACAAATATATTCCAAAGAACTTACTATAGACTCAAAAAATGGTCCCCAAGGAGGATGTCAACACCCTCCTTGGAACAGAAATGGTGGCACAACTGGAACAACGCAGTATCCTGCGGTGACAGTGGGGACCACACTCACGTGCAAACACACGTTCAGATATCTGCTTAATATCTAGTCACATTAATTATAAAAATCTCATACTAAGGAGAATCAAGTAAGAAATTTTAGAAGTAGTTACCAACCTCTCTTTTTATGAATGAACTTTTCTTTTATAATTTTTAAGACTCTAGTCAGTGAAGAGCAAAATGCTTCTCTCAACCTGAAAACAAATTTTCTTCATTAAGACCAGGTTAGTAGTTCTCTACTAACTCTCTGTGAAAGACCAATAGTAATTATTTGACTTTTACTGTCTTAAGAAATGTCGATAAGTGAAAGCCTATTTCTCCCTATCAAAGCCTCTGGCAGTAGGGCCTCCTATCGCCACAGGAGGGCTTCCTACAGCAAGGTAAACGGAGAGGTTCTCAATCCTCAGCTCTACGTCTATGAAACATGAGTGACCTGGTGACGCTCTTCCTTTTGCATCGCTAAACACTGCTGTTTGGGTTCAACCCTCTGCTCTGACCACTAAATCTGGTTTCCCTGAGCAATTGCAAGTGAGGCACATGTGGACAACCTGCCCTCTCGCCCTTCATCCAAGCCCCCCAACCCCGGGTCCTGGGCCCAAGGTCACAACAGTGGACGTGGTTCTATGGTTCTAGCTGCCTCATCCCCACTCACTCTTACTCTACCCACTCCCACTCACTGAAGCAAGTATTTTTGGCTTAGGATGCATAGTAATAGTGAGTAAATGGATGAGAGAGAAGCAAAATGAATGACAAGTATGGAGAGAGTAATTTGAAAATAATAATATGATTTGAGTTTAGGCATTACCAACGAATATAGTCTCCTTGTTACTCTTTGTCCTGGGCTGAGCTCCTGGGCAAAGGCCTGTGAGGACTGCCACCCTGTCACTATCTTTCATTTTCTTTCCTTTCTACACCTAGAGAGGTGAGTGCTAACTGCTCAAGCTTCTGTCTTTCCTCTAGTAATCTTTGGAGTCCTTCCATCTATATTATTTTAGTGAGCTAACTGCCACACCCTTGAGAAAATCTACAAGCACAATAGCTATTCAGAAAAGGGCCAGTGACATGCATGGCAGGAATAGCCTTTGCCAGTTTATTTTCCCCACATAAACCTAATCCTAATTCAGATATACCTCATTTTATTGCAGACATAGCACTTCTGTTACAAATTGAAGGTTTGTGGCAACCCTGCATCAAGCAAGTCTACTGGTGCCATTTTCCCAACAGCATTTGCTTACTTTTTGTCTCTGTATCACATTTTGGTAATTCTTGCAATATTTCAAACTTCTTCCTTATTGCTATATTTGTTATGGTGATCGGTGACCAGTGACTATGACTCAGTGACAGTTTAGATCATAGTTAGCATTTGTTAGCAATAAAGAATTTTCAAATTAAGGTATGTACATTGTTTTTTGTTTCTGTTTTATTTTGGTATTATTAATGTACAATTACATGAGCAACATTATGGTTACTAGACTCCCCCTATTGCCAAGTCCCCACCACATACCCCATTACAGTCACTGTCCATCAGCGTAATAAGATGCTACAGAATCACACTTGTCTTCTATGTGTTATACTGCCCTCCCGGTATCCCCACCCCGCACTACATTATGTATGCTAATCGTTAATACCCCTTTTTCCCCCCTTATCCCTCCCTTCCCACCCATCTGCCCAGTCCCTTTCCCTTTGGTAACTGTTAGTCCATTTTCATTGTTTTCTAGACAATGCTATTGCACACTTAATAGATTACAGCATAGTATAAACATAACTTGCTATGCACTGGGAAGCCACAGATTCATTTGACATGCTTTATGGTGATGTCCACTTCATTGCAGTGGCCTGAAACCGACCTGTACTATGCCAGAGGTCTGCCTGTGCTGGGAGGTAAAAGCTATCACAATGAAGACCATGGAGCATGGAAGGCAGACACACCAAAGTCTGAGGTCCACTCTATACTCCTTACTAGCTGTATAATCCAAAAGAAATGACTTCCCCTACCTAAGTTTCAATTTATTTATCGAAAAATGTTGTTAATAATACTAGATACTTCTTAGGTTGCTAAGAACAAAATCTATATGTAAAGAGCTTAGTTCGTATGGACTGATGTAAAATAAGCATCCAACAAATGTTGTCTATTTTATTCCTATTATCAGTCATAAGATTTCATAATCATATCTTATGTATATCCTCCTCAAAGGCTCTTTCTCTCCCTATGTTCTTAGCTGTTAGACTAAAGATGAGCGTAAGTAGCTGGGAACTTCATTAAGAGCTTTTCTGACAAGCTAAAATGAGTTTTACTAAATAAGCAGATGGACTGAAAAGCTGCTACAGAAACCAGCAAGGTTCCATTAAAACACACACCAGTATGTGTTTAAAACAAGACCTGGTCTCAAGTTCCAGCAAGGTTACTCAGTCTCCTCAGCTGCAGATGGGGGAGGAGGGGGCTAATTACACTACCTCCAAGGTCCTCTCAGCATTAAGCCTGTGCTTTACTAAGTGTTCCGTTTTCATAGTTTATTCTCAAGTCCTCATTTTTCCAAAGGTAAAATGAAAATAACAACCACCTTCAAGTAACAAGATCTCCAATTATCTCTGATCGTTGTTGCATGAAATAAGTACTAAAGTAGTTTGGAACTATAAAGCAATATGCTCTAAGTGGCTTCAGATAAAACTGTGGGCCAAATCATATCCACTGAAAAAAAGCCATATAGTGCAAAAAGTTGACTAGACAGTCAGCCTGTGAGGAAAGCATTATAAAGACGGGAGGTTGGTTCTGTTAGTTTCTTTGCTAAAAGAAGTTACTATATATAGTTAGCAAAGGTTATAATTTATACTATCTCTATTAAAGGGTTAATTGTCAAAACAAAAGCTCTTCAAACCACATATACTACAAAAGTAACAGTAGTTGTCTTAAAGCAATATATGAAATTTTCAACTGGAGTTCAAATACTAGTTGAACTAAAAAGGGAATGGATACTGATGGCTCACCTTATCTTGTAAGGAAAAAGTCCCAGGAAAACCAGCAAAGAGAAACTTGTTCTTGACTTTCAACTTTCCCAAATTTGCTACAATCAGATTATTTGATCTGGAACTTTCTGGGATAAGAAGCACAGGAGCACCAGCCTCAATATCCAGGAGAACCCGTGAACAGCGCTGGGCTTGATCTCTCACCTGAAAAAGGAAGGAAAATTGACTCAGGGGCTCAATTAATTCCCTAACTTTATAGTCAAATAACTTCAGATTCTCAAGTTTCATGAATTTATGTATCTAAAGACCATGATGGAGTTAAATCAGGTATCAGCAACAAGAAGATAAGGGGAAAAAACGCAAATATTTGGAAATTAGACTACACACTTCTAAATAATCCTCAGGTCAAAGAAGAAATCAGAAGGGAAACAGAAAAATATTTTGACCTGATAAAAAAATAGCATATTAAAATTTGTGGGATGCACTTCAAACAGTACTGAGAGAAAAATGTATAGCACTAAATGCTTATTTAATATAAAAATAAGAATATTTTAAATCAATGCTCAGAGCTTCCACCTTTAGAAAGTAGAAAGAAGGAAAAAAATGAAGAGCAGAAATCAGTTATTTAGAAAATAGATAAACAATACAGAAAAATCAAACATTTATAGAACATGACACCCAATATAATATACCCACAGAATATACATTCTTTTCAAGTGCACATGGAAGACTCATCAAGAGGCTGCCTGGGCCATAATACAGGCCTCAATAAGCTGGTTCTTTGAAAAGACTGATGAAACTGGTAAGCCTCTAGCTACACTAATCAAGAAAAAGGAAAGGAAACAAGTCACCACCGTCAGGAAGGAGCGGTGGATGCTGCTTCAGAACCTACAGACATTAAAGAGACAAGGGAACCTCTGAACAACTTCATACCTACAAACTGGCAATTTAGATGAAGTGAACAGATTCCTTACAAGAAAACAAAACAAAACCCCACAGGCTAGCTACAGCTAACATCATATTTAAGGGTGAAAAACAGAACATTTTTCCCCTAAGATAAGGAGCAATACAAGGATATCCATTCTCACCACTTCTGTTAGACACCACAGTGGTAGTCCTAGTCTGTATAAAAAAACATACAGGTTGGGAAGGAAAAAATAATATTCTCCTATTCACAGACAACATAATCATCTATGTAAAAAACTAAAACAAAGAATCTAAAGGAACTAGAATAAATTTAGCAAGATTGCACGATATGAGGTCAACATGTCAATATGCAAAAGTCAATCCTATTTCTCATACTATCAACACAACTGGTCATTGAAATGCTTTTAAAAATTGCTATCATTTATAACAGCACCAAAAGTTTGAAATACCTAGGAAAAAATTGAACAGAAGATGTATTTAAGACCACTACACCCAGCACTACAGAACACTGCTGAGAGAAACTGAACACTTAATTAAATGGAGGCTCTGGCATACTAGAGGGTCCAAAGATTCAATGTTGTTAAGATGTTAATTATCTGGATAAAGAGATTCAATGCAATCCCAACCAACATCCTAGCAGACTCTATTGTAGAAACAGATAAACTGATTCTAAAATTTGTATAAAATAAAGGTTCCTAGAATGGCCAAAACAACTTTGACAAAGTTGGAAGCTTTATACCAGCTGCTTCCAAGATGCACTATTAAAGCAGAGTAATCAAGACAAGGTGGTATCGGTATACAATCAATTATGTATTAATGGAACAGAATAGAGAATGAAGAACTACACACATACATATGTGGTCAACTGATTCTCATATAGAAGTGCCAAGATAATTCAATGAGAAAATAATAGCCTGGATATGTAGATGGGGGTAAAAAAAACTCAACCCCTCACTTCGAAAAATACACAAAAATGAAATCAAAAGAGAAGGGATCTAAAATCAGAACCTACAAATATTAAAGAGATAAGCAACTTTAAAAGATGACACAGAAGAAATTTTCCCCAACTAGTGGTAGACAAAGATTTCTTTAGCAAAACACAAACACACCAATCATAAAAGAAAAAAATTGGGCTTCTTACTCATAAGTTTAAGGCATAAAAAAATTGGGCTTCTTTAAAATGAAAAACCTCTGCTTTGCAAAGAACAGTGTTATGAAAATGGAAAAAAAGCCACAAACCGGGAGAAAATATTTATAATACATATATCAAACAAAAGGCTGTACCCAGAATATATGAAAGAAGGAATACTACCAACTCTGCACAAACTCTTCTGAAAATAGGAGACGGACCACTCCCAGTTCATCGTACAAGGTTGGCAGTGCCCAGTTACCAGAAAAGGCATTCTTTCCTATTCAAGAAAACTTCAAACTAATATCCCTCAGGAAGTTAAGATATAAACATCCATAACAAACCTGGAGCAAATCAAGAAAACTGTAAAAGCATCCAAGGCAATAAGTAAATGAATAAATGTGGCTGTATTCCAATAAAACTGTATGTATGTGTCTGTATGTGTGCATGTATGTGTGTACATATACGTGCCTGTGCGTGTGTATGTATGTGTGTATTCTCACAGGCCATAGTGTGCCAACCCCTGGAATAACTGAATGCTTTTCCCCTAAGACGGGAAACAAGGCAAGGAAGTCTGCTCTTAACCACTCCTTTCAACATTTTACTGGAAGTCCTAAAAAGGGCACTAAGGGAAGAAAAACAGATGAAAGGCAGAGACTGGAAAGGAAAAAGGAAAACTTCATTCACAGATAATATGATTATGTAGAATATCGTAAAGAATCTACAAAAAGGAACTAGAACTGTTAAGTGGCACTAGCAAAATTGCAGACTGCAAAGTCAGTGTACAGAAATCAACTGTATTTGTATGTACAGCCAACAAAGAACTGGCTACTAGAATTTTAAAAATTAACATCTGTAACATCAAAAACATGAAATGCCTAGGAATCAATTTAACAAAAGATATACACTTGAAAGTATAAAACACTGAAAGAAATTAAACAACTAACAGTGAAATATGACATACACCAGAATCAGAAGACTCAATAGTGTTAAGGGGTCAATTCTCCAAAAATTGACCTACAGATTCAACACGATACTAATCAGATTACTACAGGCTTTATTATAGAACTTGAAAAGCTGATTCTAAAACTCATATGGGAAAACAATCTAGAACGGCCAAAAACAATTCTGAAAAAATAGTTTCTTAAAATGTTAAATAGTTACCATATGACTCAGCAATTCCTTTCCTAGGTATTTACTTAGAAGAAATGAGAACATATATTCACACAGAGAATTAAACACAAATGTTCATAATAGCCAAAAACTGGAAACTACCCAATTATCCAACAAATGGGTGAATAAACAAATTCTGTTATATTCAAACAATGGAATATTACTCAGTAATAAAAAGAAATGCATGACTGATAACTTTGCAACAACATGGACAGACCTCAACAGCATTATTCTAAGAGAAAGAAGCCAGACACAAACCACACTGTCTGATTTCATTTATGGAAAATTCTAAAAAAGAAAAAAAAAAAAAGAGGCAAAACTACTGTGATAGAAAGCAGATCAATGGCTGCTAGGATGCAGGCATCAGAGCTAGGGGACTGACTGCATAGGGACACGATGTTATGAATGTTCTAAAAATCTTGATTGTGGTTCGGTTATCAGATTGTATACAATTGTTAAAACGCACTGAATTGTACACTTAAAATTGGTTAATTTTATTGCAAGTAAATTATACCACAAAAAAAGCTGAAAGTATAATGCACTAATATAACAAAATGTTTCTCATATACTAACCAGTGAAAAATAAAGATTACAAAACAGTGAGACAAGACAGTTTTAATTTTCTACTTACTCACATTTGTAAATTTTTTCTATTGCCTATGCCTATAAAAAATTTATTACGTTTCAATATAGCCTTTACAATATAAAAGGTTCTTCTTTCTTTTTGGTGCTAAGAACATAAGTCAGGAGAATTTACAACACAACTAACAGTGTTTTCATTTTTTAACTGTACATGATTTATCGGTATTGCCTATCAACCCATGGCTATGTGCATGTCTGCTTTGTTTTTAACTAAATGTTAGACTTACAAAGTAAATAGTATTCACTGTAGAAAATTTAGAAGAAAAAAGACAAAATAAAAGAAAACTGGTATCAGCCATGATCCCACCTTCAGAGAAAAATACTATTACCACTTTGACAGTTCATTATAGGAATTAAGAATAGGAACTCTGATGCCTGACTACCTGAATTTGAATCCCCAACTCTGGCCACTTACTAGCTTGGTGATCCTGGTTAAGCTAGTAAGTCTCTGTGTCTTACTTTCCTTATCTGTGAAATGGGAATAATTATAGGCCCTATTCTTAAAGAGTTGTAAGGATTAAATAAGACAACACGCCTAAAACTGATTATTTAGTGATTATTTAGTAACTATTATTCACACACCAACACCATACCCTTGGAGCACTTTTTTCCTATACACTACACAAACAGCTCTATTTTGAAGTTTAATATATTAACTTACAGATTCAAAATAACCTATTATTGGCATACTGTATAGATCTTCCCTTTTTTTTTTTATTAAGGTATCATTGATTCACAGTCTTATGCTAGGGTTCCCCATGACCAACACTGTGGTTACTACATTCACCCATATTATCAAGTCCCACACACACACCCCATTGTAGTCACTGTCCATCAGGGTAGGAAGATGCTATAGAGTCACTACTTGTCTTCTCTTTGCTATGCTCTTACTTTTTTTTTTAACATGCCTTAATAGTTACATGTTAATGGAAAAAGCTAAATCATGAGTTAACTAGAGTTACAGACAACCAGAGTTAAGAATTATTGTTTACTTGCTTATAAAAAGACAGTAACACACCTGCCCACCACTGCCTCATTAGGTAAAATCGTAACAAATTATCTTTTTCTCCTGTTGTATCTTTCCACTAAAATATAAGCTCCATGAGGGCAGTGACCTTGTTGTTCTTGTTTCCCATTATGTTCCTAGCACCTGGCAGGCTGTATGACATCATCATTCCTCAGTTAACATTCACTAAATAGTTTAAACAAATGAACAAATGGGGTTGTTAAGGATCAAATGAGATTATATACATGTGAAAACACTATGAAAATTCCAAAGCATTATTAATAAAAATATTAACTGAATGTACAGCATACTTATTTTTGTTATCTCCATTTTCCTTCTACAAGTGAGTCAAAAGAAGAGCAAGAAAAATAACTCACTGCTGTTGACACAGCTTATAGTGGTAACAGCAGAGTCCAGGTTCTTGTCCCAAGATTTCTAAATTGCAATATCACATCTTAGCTCCACCAAAAATGTGTACTCCCACTTGCTCAATGAATAAAGAAGCTTAATAAAAAAAACTACGTGTAAAGTCAAATACGCAGAGAAACTACATCATACTTCCCAGATAAATAATAGAGGAAACAGTTCATATTTGGCCCAATGCCCTTATAATTTCAAACATCAAGAAATGTAAAGTTCCACTGGATCATTATTTACAGACACCAGAAAATATAGTAATAAAAATCCAGCTATAAGTCAAAGGCAGATGATGATACCACTTGTCACCAGTACAATGGTAGGAGAAAGAAATTTAAATTTCAAACAAAATAGCCGCAATTTTATCAGCAAATAAAAGCAGGTCTTTAGTTCTCTCCAGAAATCAAAGAAATTCAAAACCCATCAATCTAAATAATTCAAACAGCTAGGATTAAAGATCCTTGAGTAGATCAGCTTTTCTTCAAAGCCCACACATTCAGCCCTGTTTAAAACAGAAAAACATTCCTTTAACCTGTTTGTCTTATATAATTTGATAAAGCAAAAACTTAAAAGGCTTACCTATTTAATTCCTGCTTACCCTAGAAAGTGAAACCCAATTACCCAGTAATGTACAGCATCTCATTTCCTAACTCAAATGATCCCTCACAGTAAAACTACTGTTTAAACCATGCAGGTAAAAATAGCTATTTTAAATGTAGTAACAATTCTAACGGACAGCATTTAGCAAAGTTTTATTGAAAGTCACAAAAATTTTCATAGCTTTGGACTAACAATACCCTTTAAAAGATTTTTATCTTATAAACCTAATTCAAAAAACTCAAAAATTATGCTCACAAACCTATTCAGAGAAGCATTACTCATTACAATGAATAACTGGAAGCAATTTAAATGTTAAAAAATAAGGAATGGCTAAGTAAACTAACATAATGGATTATACAGTCATTAAATAGGATAGCTATGAAAAATGCAAAGCAAGATGGAGATTATGAGAAAACATTAAGAAGAGCTGGATTCCAAAAATTAACACTTTACAAATTTACTATACATACTGTATGCTATTCGTCAATTTACTTTTTTCTTATGTAATACATTAATATAAAATATTTTACACCCAGTAATTGGCTCAAAACAAAAAAGCTGATAATACAAGTGCTGACAAGGATATAAATTAAAAGGAATTCTTAATACATTGCCAATGGGAATACATAATTGAGATGGCCGTTTTGGAAAACATGAAGGCATTATCTTGTAAAGATAAAAATGTGCATAGCCTGTATGCCAGTAATTCCACTGCTGACATCTCAGAGAAACTCTAACCTGTGTGCATTGAGACATAATACACAACAGCAAAACACTGTAAGCAGCCCAGATGTTCAACAGGAAAATGAATAAAATTTATACATAATAAACACAACAGTAAAATTAAATGAAATGCAATCACATGTAGCAACGTGACAAATTTATTTAACACACACAAAAAAGCAAGTCACATAACATTAAATACAGTTTAATACCACTTCCATAAAGATCAAAACAAAAGATATTGTATAGGAAGATTTTTTCTTTTTTTTAATTTTGAAGGGACTAGTGGACCCAAAAGTCAGGAGAGTAGTTACCTGAGGAATTGATAGGGGAATGAGATCGGGAAGGAACAAACGCAGCAGCCTTAGTAGTAGTGTTTTAGCTTTTATTTTAGTTGTGGGTTCACAGATGTTCATTTTACTATCATACTTTGTTACTTACATAGGTGCTACAGGTATTCTTTGATACACGTAAAATTTTTTTTTAAGTTTCTAAAGAGAGAAAAAAGTGCTACATACTCCATGATTATAACCATGGAAACATGTATGGGAGGAAAATGAAAATAAATTAAAACATGTATCAATGGTGCTAGGAGATTGGTACAACTGATCCTTTTTTTTTCCAGGTTCCCTATCATTTGATTGTGCTTTTACATTTTTTAAAAAACATTCTCTGGAAGACACAGGAAACTGGTATCATTGGTGGCTTCCAGAGAGAGAAACTGGAAATAGCAAATAAAAGTAGGTCTTGAGGAAAAGTAACTGAGGAGACTTTTCTCCAAATGTCCTTTTTTATTTTGATTTTAAATCAATAAATAACATATTCAAAAATTTTTAATTAGAACAAAGTATTTTTAGATGTTGCCACTATAAAGACAGTATCTATTTCTTAAGTTATAATCTTTTACCCAATACAATTCAGAAATACATAAATAACAAGTTTTACAAAGAACTACACTGTAATCATTTTCTGTGATTCCCAAACTCTGTGCCAGGACACCACAGGGCACCACCACACACTTACATGTGCACTTCCAGGACATACAGGTTTCTGAGGGAAACACATCTGTTGGAAGTGCACAAACTGCTAGCTTAAGGAAGTTTGCACTCAATGTCAGATCATGCTACATTTCTTTCAGTGATGGCACATCTTTGCAAAGCCAGGTCTTAAGCAGCTGCTTCAATAAAAAGTAAGTACCAGGAGAGAATAAATGTGAATAGGAAATGAGGTTTGTGATGTCCAGCCTGATTTCAAGTCTGAAAAGTTGTACAATACCCAAGAGACACATACATCCTACTAGTAAGTAATTATAGTTAAGAATGCAATAAGAATATTATTAATGCAATAATTCTTTCAAACAGCTACTAAGTTACTAGGACATATGTATTTATTAAGTTGTTTAGACTTACTTTGTAAATGGAAATACCATTAGGTGTTTCTTTTGGCCCAGGATGTACCATGGAAAAACTTTCAAGCCATTAAAGGAATCATAAACTAAGAAATTTAGAAACTTCTAGTCAACCCGAGGAAAACAACCTCTTTATATAACATATGTTCTTCACAACCTCTTTCCAAGAGAAGTAGTATCCCCATTTATGTCCTAAAATGGACGAGAGTCTTAAATGTTATCTATAAACTGTGTTTATCTTTTTGAGAGGAATCTAAAACTAAACTTAAAAGGGTATTGAGGCAACTTCTTCATGAACATATCTCCCCAGGCAAGGGAAACAAAAGCAAAAATGAACAAGTGGGACTATATCAAGCTGAAAAGCTTCTGTACAGAAAAGGACACGATCAATAGAACAAAAAGGTACCCTACAGTATGGGAGAATATATTCATAAATGACAGATCCGATAAAGGGTTGACATCCAAAATATATAAAGAGCTCACACACCTCAACAAACAAAAAGCAAATAATCCAATTAAAAAATGGGCAGAGGAGCTGAATAGATACTTCTACAAAGAAGAAATTCAAATGGCCAACAGACACATGAAAAGATGCTCCACATTGCTAGTCATCAGAGAAATGCATATTAAAACCACATTGAGATATCACCTCACACCAGTAAGGATCACCACCATCCAAAAGACAAACAACAACAAATGTTGGCGAGGTTGCGGAGAAAGGGGAACCCTCCTACACTGCTGGTGGGAATGTAAAATAGTTCAACCATTGTGGAAAGCAGTATGGAGGTTCCTCAAAAAGCTCAAAATAGAAATACCACTTGACCCAGGAATTCCACTTCTAGGAATTTACCCTAAGAATGCAGCCCCAGTTTGAAAAAGACATATGCACCCCTATGTTTATTGCAGCACTATTTACAATAGCCAAGAAATGGAAGCAACCTAAGTGCCCCTCAGTAGATGAATGGATAAAGAAGATGTGGTCCATATACACAATGGAATATTATTCAGCCATAAGAAGAAAACAAATCCTACCATTTGCAACAACATGGATGGAGCTAGAGGCTATTATGCTCAGTGAAATAAGCCAGGTGCAGAAAGACAAGTGCCATACTCCACACTCAACTGTGGAGTATAAGAACAAAGAAAAACTGAAGGAACAAAACAGCCGCAGAATCACAGAACCCAAGAATGGACTAACAGTTACCAAAGGGAAAGGGACTGGGAGGATGGGTGGGAAGGGAGGGATAAGGGCAGGGAAAAAGAAAGGGGGCATTACCATTAGCATGTATAATGTGGGGGGGGGGAGCATGGGGAGGGTTGTACAACACAGAGAAGACAAGTAGTGATTCTACAGCATCTTACTACACTGATGGACAGTGACTGTAATGGGGATTGTAGGGGGGACTTGGTGAAGGGGGGAGCCTAGTACACATAATGTTCTGCATGTAACTGTAGATTAATGATAACAAAAAAAAAAGGTATTGAAACATGATATAATGAATAAAGAATATAAGCTCTCTGATTACAGTAAGATATCTGTAGATAATCAATTACATGGAGTACATTAGTAAACATAACATTACCTAATTACCTTTACTTTTTTCTGTGGACTTTCTAGATTTATCTCTGTAGGCTTACAAGTTCTACTGACCGATCAAACTGGAGAAGCAACTTGGAGCAATGAGGCTACCTACCGTCTGCCCCTCAACAGCAGCTCGCTGGCGCCCTAACACATCTTGCAGCTGAGTGAAATGCTGAATGAAGGCCACCACCTCCGCCTGAAAGCGCTGGGTGTGCACATACTGCACAGAGGCCATCTGCAGACTCACACGAATATCATGTTCTCTCTGGAGCAGAGGATCGGGCCGTCCGTACCTAGGAATGAGGGCAAAAGCATGACTCAGACAGCTGCAAGATATAAGTTAGTGTTTGAAGAAAAGGCTGATTAAGGGGTTTACTTGAAAAGAGCTTTCACTACTAACGACTAAAATGGAAATCCACTATAATGTTTTACAAAGCAAACCCCAATAGTTACTTCCTTTCTAAGCTTCAGCAATGTGCTAAGGACGCTAAATGAAAGTCTCATGTGATAGGGCTATAAACAGATGGGTGGCTCTGGGCAATAAACTCACTCTTGATTCCAGAACTCACTCAGAAGCCACCTGTAATTCAGAGCTTTCACCTGGGCCTTTTTTTCCCCCTGTGTTTCAGGAAAACTGACTATTCCTGCTCAAAGACAATATGGACTGGAGAGATAATAAAATAAGGCCATGAAACAATGAGTGAAGAAAATTGGGCAACAGAACAAATGTTTTGGGGGATAACTGTCTTTCAGAGGCAGAAAGAAATCATCTTTTCACTTCAGTGAAATGTAGGCCAAAGAGAATTAGCATCTATCTACATTCCAAGATAAATTAGAAAATTTGTATGATTTTGAATTTAAGAGAGCACGGTGTCATAATAATAAGTGGTTACCCAGGACATAGTCATTGAGGAAAGAAACTCTCTTTGGTAAGCACCAATTCTGTGTCAGGCAGAGAATTAAGAGTTTTATATTAATTATCTCATTTATTATAGAACCGTGCCTCCAAACTGGGTAATAGCATAAACAAATCAATCTAAATTCTCAGTAGTGTATGATGTACTCTCCTGAAAAGAAAGGATAAGGTTCTCACACATCTTTAGGAACAATTTTCTCAACTCTGGTTGAACATTAGAACCCCTTGGGCAAGTTAAAAAAAAAAAAAAAAGACCTGAGCACTACCCTAGACCAGAATGTGTGGGGACAGAGCAGGATATCTACGTTTTATAATAGCTCTCCAAAAGGTTGAAAACCACCATTTTAAACTCAGCCTTCTGAAAAAAAAAACACTCTGTAATAACTACATAGGCCTATATATGCCTTCTAAATTCTAAAATTAAGAAGATTCAATATAGGTTGTGTTTATACAGAAAAAGGTACATGATGTGATTTAACATCCATATCTTCAACAGCTTTCTCAGGCTAAAATCATTCCAGACATAGAGCTGGGTGGAACACAGAGCTAATCTAAAGTAGTCTCCTCAATATTTAGATAGAAAAACCGAGGAATGGAGATTAAGTGACCTGCCAACAGTCACATAACAAGTTAGTGGGAAACCAGCATGACAGCCCAGGCTTTGTAATAATCAGAATTATTTCTATCATACCGCATCTGTTTATGTAGCCTGAGTAGACCAATTCAACACAGATCCATTTCAATATAAATCAGGATTCCTCACAATCAGATCATGTCAATTTTACATAAGAATGTAACATTTTTTAAAACTTTTCTTAATCATTTAGTTGACAAGAATTTGCAACATCATGCAATTGTGACAAAAATATCAAGTGAGAAAAATCGATATTTTTACTTAAAAGCCTGGAAGATGAGTGCTTCTTCCCCACTTGTAGTGAACCGCTCTCTGTAGAACTCTCCATGGGCTGTAAGGTCACTTAGAGATAGGCTCCCAATGCTCCCCTGTAAGGCCAGGTCTCCCTCTGGGGATGTTAAAATTAGAACACACTCTTAAGTTATCTTTTTATGTCATACACTTTAAATATGTTTGGAACAAAAGCTAATATACACATGTCTCAGACTTCTCATTATTTTATCAAACTAAATATCAAAATCAAATTTTCATATTCCAATACAGCCAGAAAAAAGATTTATGCAATAGTTCATATGGTGAAAATGCAGAAGCCCAAAGGGAATTGAAGTAATACAGCAACATCAGATATTAACATTTGCAAGGGAAAAGAAGGTAAATGCACATTCAAATTAAAGGACAAGGCATTCATGAATACAGACAGAATGGGATTCTTTCTGAGATCAGTCAGCTAATTAGAATTAGTGAAATAGCACAAGGTCTTCTCATTGAACTACAGATAAAAAGAATAAAGGAGGACGTGTAAGTCAGGTATTCAAGCAAGTTTTAGGGTGATTCAATAAAAAGGTGAAATTGATGGAGAATCTGGAGACATAGAAGTGAAACTACTCTTGTATCACATGAGTAAAACCCCTTGAAGGTGGGTAGAGGAAAGGAAGAATGGTGAACTGTACACCTAGACTGTGAGACCTTAATGAATTATTCTTAACTTGGTGTGGATGCTGAAAAGGGATATTCTTAACTGTTGCTTCCAATAAAACAAATTTTACCATCATAATTAACAAAACAATGATCAAGGTGTTTGTATTTGGCAATGAATTGAAGACACATACTTATTTTTGACTCTTAATGTCCTCTAACAAAAATACCCAAGCTCCTTCCAATTTTGAAGACCTATCTCTTCTGGGAAGCTTTTATGAATTGATTCCTACCAGGCATAAAACCTCAATTTCTGTTCACTTCTTCCCCAAAAGACATTCTTATTTTTACTTATAGTCAACATTAGAGCTTTGTAATCTTCCATATTTAATTACCTATTCCTTAAGGAAGGAATACTGCTTTACTCACAGTTTATAAATCCCTACTATTTAGAATTTGATGTGGCTGATCACTTGTGTTCTGTTGGGAATTTCACCCTGCAGAGTCCCCTTAGAAATAAAGCCTGCCTGAAACCATGGCTCCTTTTGGTAGCTAAACATCCGCCCATCTAAAACCATACCCCCTAATGGTGGCTCGCTCTATTTATGGCAATAGGTAGAGTGAATATATGCCCTGGTTTCCCGGTCATCCCTGTTACAAGCCTGTTTCCCAAGTGCAATTATTAATAATGCCCCTTTCACTCTCAAAAATGTCCCAATTTGGACAAAAAAAAAAAAAAACTATAGTCACCCCAGATAGTTTGTAAAAACACAGATAGATGCCAGGGTCCCATCCCTATCTACTAAATCAGATTCTTGCAACTGGGAAAGGTTGGGAGTTGTGCCAAACATCTGCATTTTTAACAAGCTATCCAGATGATTCTGACCATTAAGCCAACATTTGGAACAGCCACCACAAATCATGGCCAGACCAATAACCACAATCAAGCCACTGATTCCACACCTTACTTAGCATGTGAAAACAATTAGATTTGTGAGCAGGATGTTCAAATTCTTACCAGATTTTGGAAGATCCCCACTTACCAATCATTTCCAGGTGTGCCACTAATTTGGACACATTTGCTTTAGCAAGTTCACTGGTGGTCTTACTTAGCACAAGAGAGAGAGAATGAACCTAGGAACACAGAAGATAAAGTAAGGCAAACATTACTGGGAGAAAAAGGGTATCTTTCAGGCAAACAGCAGAACAAACTTGAGGAAGATGCAGAAAGGCACAGGAAACCTGAAGGTAAAATTTTGTTGATGCCAATTTCATTTCAGTTTTCTTTAGCCAGTTAAACCATAATCTAAGGAGAGAGCTGATAAGAAAGAAATACAACTGGACAATCTAAAACCCAGGTTCTGGGAGTCTTCTCTATGGCTGCTTTGTCTATACCTTGTTAGTGAAATACTTTATATTATAAAACAATTTTTCTCATTTTCCATTTGTCTTTAATACTGCACTATTCCATGATCACTCATCGAGATTCACTAAGGCAAACCTCACCCTAAGAAATTTGTCAAAGCAAAATGAAACATATGATTTAGAACTCTGTTTAATGTCTTGGATGAATATTTAATAGAAGCCCCCAATGACCAACTGGGACTTCACCTAGGAGCCAAAATCAAAGATTTCTTTCCAGGGCACAACTAGAAATAGAAGAAAGCCAAAATCCTCTGCCTTAAAAATACATTCTTTATAACTAATAACTTCTCTATTGGAATACTATCATTTTATATACTCAAAGGACTTACATGTCCAGGATGTATTAAGGCAGGCAACTCTGAATGCCATAGCTGGAGAGAAGGGATCAGTGCCAAGAAGGAAGAAGAAAAGAAAATCAAACCTCAATTCACACTCACTGCTTCCAAGTGACAGAGACCACGCCATACTCACCCCTTTTCTTCAGTGCCTACCACAAAGTGGGTGTTCAGAAAATGCTTGATGAATGACTGATTAGGAGAAAAAAAAGATGAGAAAATAAAAGGAGGAAAGGCAGAAGGAAAAACATTTGTAGAGGAAGGCAGAGAAAAAAGGAGGGGATTATATGGACAGAACAATGACCTTGGGGGTGACTCCAGTGCCAGGGTTTCCTAGCAGTAAGCTTTTTGACACAGGGCATTGAAGGTCCAGGGGAATATTATCATGAAGGGGACCAAAATAACAAATATACTGGGTCTAAAACTTTTTTGGAGGAATCCAGCTGTCACCACCTGAACCCACTCTCAGCATGAATCTTAATGTCACTATGTGGAACCATCAGATGTTGTATTACCTCCTGGCATAAAGCAACAGGAGGCACCCATGAAGTGCTCGTACAAAAAGTTGAACCTAAATCTGATCAAGTCTCTAGAGCTAACAATTCTAAATTAAAAGATAAAAGAAGTCAAATGGCATCACAAGGAAACAAAAACACAGAGACAGAATGTGGGACACTCTACAGAACACTAATCCAGTATCTACAAGCCAGTCTACATGGAGGGATTGGGGGTGTGGGGATGGGGTGGCTTTCTTTAAATTAACAACCTAAAGGGACTGGCAACAAATGTAATGTGAACCTTATTTGGATTTCCATTCAAGAGATTCACATGTCATCTTACTTAATCTCCTCATTTTGTAGATGAAGAAACTTTGATTTAGAAAAGCAAAGTATTCCACTGAACTGTAGACATCAAAGGAAAGACATGAAGTTTCTTAAACCATTCATTCCTCTACAATCCACCTGTAGAAGGGCACTTTTGAGACAGTTGGGGAAATCTGATTACAGACTGGTGGGTACTACACAATACCTAGAAATTCTTGTTGGCTTAGATTGTAACAGTGCATTGTGGTTATGTAAGAAAATGTTTATATTTCTTAGAAAGGAATAGTGAAGTATGTAGAGGTAAAGTGATATATCTGGAATTTGCTTTAGAATACTTCAGCAAAGAGAAAAAGGGAATCAAGTGAATATGATGAATCTCACAGGGTTGGGTATATGGGGGTTCATTACACTATTCTATATTTTGAAAAATATTTTCAAAATTTTTTATTCTAAGAAAGTGCAATGTCAAGGGGCATTTATCCACTCTTGTTTTCTTGTAAAATCAGCTACATTTATCCATGCGAAGTCCCCTGGGAGCACGCCACGTCCAACACCAAAGAGTTCCTGAGGTAGTTCATAAAAGGTACCACAAAAACAAAGTTCTAAGCACATAAAGTCCAAAAGAATGAAGCCGCTCCAGTTTCCATTCATCTTGCCAAACAGGTACTAAAGGACTCAGAGCACTCCAAAGGCTGTCACTCACGGACACCAAGCAAGGGAGCTAACACAGGGTCATGCCCAGCTCTCCCCTGAGAGCTCTCCCATTTCCAGAGAAATGAAGCTAGGGCAATAAGAAAACAACAACTGCAAAAAACATGATTCTCCTCCCAACAGCAAGTGCAAGTCCACACGTGTTAAGACACATAGATGAAGAACTTCCCCCTTGAGACCCCCAAATGTGATCAGTCATTGCAGGGAGTCCAGGGCTCTGGGCTGGTGCCAGTTGCTATGATGTGCCCCCAAATGGTCAATTAAATTTAACTGTTCACACATCTTACTGTTCTAACACACAGAGCAAAATAACCTTTAATTCAAGTACTGTCTTTTTTATGTGTTTTTAAATATTTGCAGTATGAGGAATACCAAGGGCAAATTATAAGTATGGTAACCCACATAACAGTAAAATAGTAAAAGCTATCATTCATGGAAGGCTATGTCACGCCACGCACTGTTCAAAGGGCCTTCCTATATATTATCTCACTGAATCCCCACAAGAACCCGATGATGCAGGCACCAGTTTATTGATGAGAATATTGAGGGATAAAGAGTTTTAAAAATGTACTCAAGGCCACACAGCTCTACAATTACAGAAAAAGTGTCAGGATTCAAACCCAGGCAGTCTAACTTTTGAGGCTTCATTCTGAATAGCTGTATTGTTGCCCTCAATGGAAGCCAATAATGTTCTGAGTGAGTGAAGAGACGATAAAAACCATACTTTAAAAGTCACCAAGCGAGAGGCGGAGCCAGGATGGCGGCGTGAGTAGAGCAGTGGAAATCTCCTCCCAAAAACACATAGAGCTATGAAAATATAACAAAGAAAAATCTTCCTAAAATAGAGACCACAGGACACAGGACAACATCCAGACCACATCCACACCTGCAAGAACCCAGTGCCTTGCGAAGGGGGTAAGATACAAGCCCCGGCCCGGTGGGACCCGAGCACCCCTCCCCCCGGCTCCCGGCGGGTGGAAAGAAACCGGAGCGGGTTTTTTTTGACGAGTGCTTTTTGGAAGCCTTAAAGGGACGGGCCCCCGTTGCTAGGGAGGCAGGGTGGCGGGACCGGTGAGCAGGTGCCTGGGACCGGCACCTGAGGACAAAGAATATCCCGCGTTTCTCCCTGCGGGACCGGTGGGCGGGTGCCTGAGACCGGCACCTGAAGACGGAGGAAATCGCGCATTTTTCCCTTTTTTTTTCTCT
The DNA here is from genome assembly GCF_040802235.1 of Manis javanica. Lineage (NCBI taxonomy): Eukaryota > Metazoa > Chordata > Mammalia > Pholidota > Manidae > Manis > Manis javanica. Next base: position 9,280,857 of record NC_133159.1, on the reverse strand, counting down.
TTTTGGCAAGCGCTTTTTGGAAGCCTTAAAGGAACAGGGACCCCGGTGCTAGGGAGGCAGGGCGGCGGGACTGGTGAGCGGGTGCCTGGGACCGGCGCCTGAGGACAAAGAATATCCCACGTTTTTCCCTGCTTTTCCCTGCAGGACCAGTGGACGGGTGCCTGAGACTGGCACTTGAGGACAGAGGAAATCGCGCGTTTTTCCCCTTTTTTTTTTTCTCTTTTTTGCGAGTGCTTTTTGGAAGCCTAAAAGGGACAGGGACCCCGGTGCTAGGGAGGCAAGACGGCGGGATTGGTGAGCGGGTGCCTGGGACCTGCACCTGAGGAAAAAGAATATCCCGCGTTTTTCCCTGTGGGACCAGTGGGCAGGTACCTGAGACCGGCACCTGAGGACGGAGGAAATCGCGCATTTTTCCCCTTTTTTTCTCTCTTTTTGGTGAGTGCTTTTTGGAAGCCTTAAAGGGACAGGGACCCCGGTGCTAGGGAGGCAGGGCAGCGGGACGGGTGAGCGGGTGCCTGGGACCAGTGCCTGAGGACAAAGAATATTGAGCGTTCTTTCCCTGCGGGACCGGTGGGTGGGTGCTTTTTGGAAGCCTTGAAAGGACAGGGACCCTGGTGCTAGGGAGACAGGGCAGCAGGACCAGTGAGCGGGTGCCTGGGACTGGCACCTGAGGACAAAAAAAAAATCACGTGTTTTTTCCTTTTTTTCCCTTTCTGTTCCCTCTCTCATTGTTGCTGTTGTTGTTTTGGTTTAGAGAGTGCTTTTTGGAAGTCTTAAAGGGGCAGGACAGGTCACTTAGACCAGAGGCAGGGAATCTGGGGATCTCTGGGCACTCTAACCCCCTGGGCAGCAGAGAGCACAGAGGCCCCTTACGGAGATAAATAGCCTCCCAGTCGCTCCCCCTCCAACGGGGCTCCACCATTTTGGAGGAGCAGCCCCAGCCAGGCCAAGCCCACAGCAACAGCAGAGATAAACCCCATAGCAACTGGGCAGGAAGCAGAAGCCCTGTCTGCGCACAGCTGCCCAGCACAAGCCACTAGAGGTCGCTATTCTCCCAGAAGAAGGCCACAAACCAACAAGAAGGGAAGCTCTTCCAGCGGTCACCCATACCAGCTCTGCAAACTATCTCTATCACCATGAAAAGGCAAAACTACAGGCAGACAAAGATCACAGAGACAACACCTGAGAGGGAGACAGACCTAACTAGTCCTCGTGAAAAAGAGTTCAAAATAAAAATCATGAACATGCTGACAGAGATGCAGAGAAAAATGCAAGAGCAATGGGATGAGATGCAGAGAAAAATGCAAGAGCAGTGGGATGAAGTCCGGAAGGAGATCACAGATGTCAGGAAGGAGATCACAGAAGTGAAACAATCCCTGGAAGGATTTATAAGCAGAATGGATAAGATGCAAGAGGCCATTGAAGGAATAGAAGCCAGAGAACAGGAACGTATAGAAGCTGACATAGAGAGAGATAAAAGGATCTCCAGGAATGAAACAACACTAAGAGAAATATGTGACCAAGCCAAAAGGAATAATATTCGTATTATAGGGATACCAGAAGAAGAAGAAAGAGGAAAAGGGATAGAAAGTCTCTTTGAAGAAATAATTGCTGAAAACTTCCCCAAACTGGGGGAGGAAGTAATCAAACAGACCATGGAATTACACAGAACCCCCAACAGAAAGGATCCAAGGAGGACAACATCAAGACACATAGTAATTAAAATGGCAAGGATCAAGGACAAGGAAAGAGTTTTAAAGGCAGCTAGAGAGAAAAAGGTCACCTATAAAGGAAAACCCATCAGGCTAACATCAGACTTCTCAACAGAAACCCTACAGGCTAGAAGAGAATGGCATGATATACTTAATGCAATGAAACAGAAGGGCCTTGAACCAAGGATACTGTATCCAGCACGACTATCATTTAAATATGATGGCGGGATTAAACAATTCCCAGACAAGCAAAAGCTGAGGGAATTTGCTTCCCACAAACCACCTCTACAGGGCATCCTACAGGGACTGCTCTAGATGGGAGCACCCCTAAAAAGAGCACAGAGCAAAACACACAACATATGAAGAATGGAGGAGGAGGAATAAGAAGGGAGAGAAGAAAAGAATCTCCAGACAGTGTATATAACAGCTCAATAAGCAAGCTAAGTTAGGCAGTAAGATAATAAAGAAGCTAACCTTGAACCTTTGGTAACCACGAATCTAAAGCCTGCAATGGCAATAAGTACATATCTCTCAATAGTCACCCTAAATGTAAATGGACTTAATGCACCAATCAAAAGACATAGAGTAATAGAATGGATAAAAAAGCAAGACCCATCTATATGCTGCTTACAAGAAACTCACCTTAAACCCAAAGATAAGCATAGACTAAAAGTCAAGGGATGGAAAAACATATTTCAGGCAAACAACAGTGAGAAGAAAGCAGGGGTTGCAGTACTAATATCAGACAAAATAGACTTCAAAACAAAGAAAGTAACAAGAGATAAAGAAGGATACTACATAATGATAAAGGGCTCAGTCCAACAAGAGGATATAACCATTCTAAATATATATGCACCCAATACAGGAGCACCAGCATATGTGAAGCAAATACTAACAGAACTAAAGAGGGAAATAGACTGCAATGCATTCATTGTAGGAGACTTCAACACACCACTCACCCCAAAGGATAGATCCACCAGGCAGAAAATAAGTAAAGACACACAGGCACTGAACAACACACTAGAACAGATGGACCTAATAGACATCTATAGAACTCTACATCCAAAAGCAACAGGATATACATTCTTCTCAAGTGCACATGGAACATTCTCCAGAATAGACCACATACTAACTCACAAAAAGAGCCTCAGTAAATTCCAAAATATTGAAATTCTACCAACCAATTTTTCAGACCACAAAGGTATGAAAGTAGAAATAAATTCTACAAAGAAAACAAAAAGGCTCACAAACACATGGAGGCTTAACAACATGCTACTAAATAATCAATGGATCAATGAACAAATCAAAATAGAGATCAAGGAATATATAGAAACAAATGACAACAACAACACTAAGCCCCACCTTCTGTGGGATGCAGCGAAAGCAGTCTTAAGAGGAAAGTATATAGCAATCCAGGCACACTTGAAGAAGGAAGAACAATCCCAAATGAATAGTCTAACATCACAATTATTAAAACTGGAAAAAGAAGAACAAATGAGGCCTAAAGTCAGCAGAAGGAGGGACATAATAAAGATCAGAGAAGAAATAAACAAAATTGAGAAGAATAAAACAATAGCAAAAATCAACGAAACCAAGAGCTGGTTCTTCGAGAAAATAAACAAAATAGATAAGCCTCTAGCCCAACTTATTAAGAGAAAAAGAGAGTCAACACAAATCAACATAATCAGAAATGAGAATGGAAAAATCATGACAGACTCCACAGAAATACAAAGAATTATTAAAGACTACTATGAAAACCTATATGCCAACAAGCTGGAAAACCTAGAAGAAATGGACAACTTCCTAGAAAAATACAACCTCCCAAGACTGACCAAGGAAGAAACACAAAAGTTAAACAAACCAATTACGAGCAAAGAAATTGAAACAGTAATCAAAAAACTACCCAAGAACAAAACCCCGGGGCCGGACGGATTTACCTCGGAATTTTATCAGACACACAGAGAAGACATAATACCCATTCTCCTTAAAGTGTTCCACAAAATAGAAGAAGAGGGAATACTCCCAAACTCATTCTATGAGGCCAACATCACCCTAATACCAAAACCAGGCAAAGACCCCACCAAAAAAGAAAATTACAGACCAATATCTCTGATGAATGTAGATGCAAAAATACTCAATAAAATATTAGCAAACAGAATTCAACAGTATATCAAAAGGATCATACACCATGACCAACTGGGGTTCATCCCAGGGATGCAAGGATGGTACAACATTCGAAAATCCATCAACATCATCCACCACATCAACAAAAAGAAAGACAAAAACCACATGATCATCTCCATAGATGCTGAAAAAGCATTTGACAAAATTCAACATCCATTCATGATAAAAACTCTCAGCAAAATGGGAATAGAGGGCAAGTACCTCAACATAATAAAGGCCATATATGATAAACCCACAGCCAGCATTATACTGAACAGCGAGAAGCTGAAAGCATTTCCTCTGAGATCGGGAACCAGACAGAGATGCCCACTCTCCCCACTGTTATTTAACATACTACTGGAGGTCCTAGCCACGGCAATCAGACAAAACAAAGAAATACAAGGAATCCAGATTGGTAAAGAAGAAGTTAAACTGTCACTATTTGCAGATGATATGATACTGTATATAAAAAACCCTAAAGACTCCACTCCAAAACTACTAGAACTGATATCGGAGTACAGCAAAGTTGCAGGATACAAAATTAACAAACAGAAATCTGTAGCTTTCCTATACACTAACAACGAATCAATAGAAAGAGAAATCAGGAAAACAATTCCATTCACCATTGCATCAAAAAGAATAAAATACCTAGGAATAAACCTAACCAAAGAAGTGAAAGACTTATACTCTGAAAACTACAAGTCACTCTTAAGAGAAATTAAAGGGGACACTAATAAATGGAAACTCATCCCATGCTCATGGCTAGAAAGAATTAATATCGTCAAAATGGCCATCCTGCCCAAAGCAATATACAGATTTGATGCAATCCCTCTCAAATTACCAGCAACATTCTTCAATGAATTGGAACAAATAATTCAAACATTCATATGGAAACACCAAAGACCCCGAATAGCCAAAGCAATCCTGAAAAAGAAGAATAAAGTAGGGGGGATCTCACTCCCCAATTTCAAGCTCTACTACAAAGCCATAGTAATCAAGACAATTTGGTACTGGCACAAGAACAGAGCCACAGACCAGTGGAACAGATTAGAGACCCCAGAAATTAACCCAAACATATATGGTCAATTAATATTTGATAAAGGAGCCATGGACATACAATGGCAAAATGACAGTCTCTTCAACAGATGGTGCTGGCAAAACTGGACAGCTACATGTAGGAGAATGAAACTGGACCATTGTCTAACCCCATATACAAAGGTAAACTCAAAATGGATCAAAGACCTGAATGTAAGTCATGAAACCATTAAACTCTTGGAAAAAAACATAGGCAAAAACCTCTTAGACATAAACATGAGTGACCTCTTCTTGAACATATCTCCCCGGGCAAGGAAAACAACAGCAAAAATGAGCAAGTGGGACTACATTAAGCTGAAAAGCTTCTGTACAGCGAAAGACACCATCAATAGAACAAAAAAGAACCCTACAGTATGGGAGAATATATTTGAAAATGACAGATCTGATAAAGGCTTGACGTCCAGAATATATAAAGAGCGCACACGCCTCAACAAACAAAAAACAAATAACCCAATTAAAAAATGGGCAGAGGAACTGAACAGTTCTCTAAAAAAGAAATACAGATGGCCAACAGACACATGAAAAGATGCTCCACATCGCTAATTATCAGAGAAATGCAAATTAAAACTACAATGAGGTATCACCTCACACCAGTAAGGATAGCTGCCATCCAAAAGACAAACAACAACAAATGTTGGCGAGGCTGTGGAGAAAGGGGAACCCTCCTACACTGCTTGTGGGAATGTAAATTAGTTCAACCATTGTGGAAAGCAGTATGGAGGTTCATCAAAATGCTCAAAACAGATCTACCATTTGACCCAGGAATTCCACTCTTAGGAATTTACCCTAAGAACGCAGCAATCAAGTTTGAGAAGGACAGATGCACCCCTATGTTTATCGCAGCACTATTTACAATAGCCAAGAATTGGAAGCAACCTAAATGTCCATCGGTAGATGAATGGATAAAGAAGATGTGGTACATATACACAATGGAATACTACTCAGCCATAAGAAGTGGAAAAATCCAACCATTTGCAGCAACATGGATGGAGCTGGAGAGTATTATGCTCAGTGAAATAAGCCAAGCAGAGAAAGAGAAATACCAAATGATTTCACTCATCTGAGGAGTATAGGAACAAAGGAAAAACTGAAGGAACAAAACAGCAGCGGAATTACAGAACCCAAAAATGGACTAACAGGTACCAAAGGGAAAGGAACTGGGGAGGATGGGTGGGCAGGGAGGGATGAGGGGGGAAGAAGAAGGGGGGTATTAAGATTAGCATGCATGGGGGGGAGGGAGAAAGGGGAGGGTGGGCTGCACAACACAGAGAGGACAAGTAGTGACTCTACAACATTTTGCTAAGCTGATGGACAGTAACCGTAATGTGGTTGTTAGGGGGGACCTGATATAGGGGAGAGCATAGTAAACATAGTATTCTTCATGTAAGTGTAGATTAAAAATTAAAAAAAAAAAAAAAAGAAAGAAAAGGGGGATTACTCCTTGACAGGATAAAACTATTGGTAAATCAAAGATCAAAGCATGCTTTAAATATCCTTAATGTTGATCACTTAAAGGGTGTCAGATGATCAGCTATGGAGGTACTCTTTTCTGATAATATTCCTTTCTCTTAATTAAAAAAAAAAAAAAAAAAAGCAGTTACTGTGTGCTGACCTCCAATGAGTTCTGCACAGTGGTATAGAGGGCATGTCAAAGTGTGGGCAAAGGGTCTGTTTGTTTCTATGCAGAAGATCAAGGCCTAGCTTGGATACCCAGAAAATGAACTAAGATACGATATGAGGAGGAGCTTCCGGCATCAGCACTCTCTGGAGGACTTGTGCCGGGGGATGATCATCAAAAAGCCTCCACAGGTATCCGGACGATGCTGCGGTTGTGGCTGCATCCAGCCCACCGTCTCCTGGACTTGCCACTGGAATGAGGAGGGAGATGTCTAGGCTGGCATGTGCATACAGTGAGACAACGAATTTGACTGGATCTGTACTGTTGGAACTCAACCAGGAGTTGGGAGGGGTGCAAGTTGTAGCACTCCAAAATCTCATGACTATAGACTATCTATGGTTAAAAGAACATATGGGATGTGAACAGATCCCAGAAATGGGCTGCTTTAATTTGCCTGATGGTTCAAGTACAGTTGGACAATATCCATCATATCATAGATAAATTTTCACAAATGCCTAGGGTGCCTAAATGGTTTTCTTGGCTTCACTGGAGATGGATGGTAATTATAGATTTGCTTTGTTTATGTCACCGTATTCCTATTATGTTAATATGTGTGTGCAAATTAGTTAGTAGTTTAAAACCTATACATACTTAAGGTACTATACAAGAAGATATGTCAAAGAAATAATCAATCCTCCCATGTTTCCTTCATATGCTACATCTATAGCTTTTCTTCTTCCTTCCTAATTACAACCCTTAAATAGAATTCATGCCTCAGATCGAATTTACCGAGTATCATAATTCTTCCAGGTGGTAAAGATACCTCGAGACAAGTGCTGGGCATAGAAGCCACAGGGCATAAATCTGCAAAGAAGTAAAAAGCTAACCTTTGCAAACAATATGGCTTCTCTCTCACTTACCAACTTTACATTTCCCTGTATGGCCCCGGAAGATGACTGGTTAGCCAGAGACGGGTAAGATTCCTCAAGGGAGGAACAACCTAAGACAGGCACAGTCGCAGGGGGGCCATCAGGTGAGAATTTGGGGATCAACAGAGGTGAGGCTCAGAACCTCACCCCCCCTGCTTTGAGAGAAATCTTCTGCATCCGTGGATGTCTTGCTGCCCTTGTCTAGCCTGGATTAATACTTAGTCCATAGGCACACACCTGATCATCTGATCATCTACATTTGCCCTCTTACAGCACTAAACTATGTTTTCTACCTTTATCTTGCATCTACCTACCACTTCAGCAGTTTATTAAAAATAAAAATAATAATAATAATAGGAGAAATGTGGGATCAACATATAAATCAAGTACAAAAATCAAACGAATATTCATATTTGACCTGATTGTTTATAGGTCATAATGCATGATCAAAACCGAAAGTTTCTGTGATGAATGCCCTTGTACTGTTCACCATGTAAGAATTTATTCACTATGTAAGAATTCGTTCACCATGTAAGAACTTGTTCATTATGCCTCAGAAGATTGGAGACTGACGAGAATTAGGCTTGAGATGGATTAATGATTGTACATTGAGCGTTGACCCCCCTATACTGAATTTTACTGTTGTTAACAACCATTTGATCAATAAATATGAGAGATGCCCTCTCAAAAAAAAAAAAAAAAAAAAAGAAAGTTTCCCTATCCATGATCTCCCACCCCATCCAACCCTGTTACCCTGAGAAAGGCTGTTCTATGAAAACACAGTTTCATATGTATGGATAATGGGCATTTCCCCCACTAATTTTTACACAAAGAGTAGTGGATGTTGCATGCTTTTTTAAAAGAAAGGACCTCAGGTACAAAAAGTTGGATTAATTAAAATCTTTAATCTGTGAAAAAAAAAAAAAAAAAATTAACACACAGAAATTTGTTGCATTCCTATACACTAACGATGAACTAGCAGAAAGAGAAATCAGGAAAACAATTCCATTCATAACTGCATCAAAAAGAATAAAATACCTAGGAATAAACCTAACCAAAGAAGTGAAAGACCTATACCCTGATAACTACAAGACACTCATGAGAGAAATTAAAGAAGATACCAATAAATGGAAACACATCCCATGCTAATGGATAGGAAGAATTAATATTGTCAAAATGGCCATCCTGCCTAAAGCAATATACAGATTCAATGCAATCCCTATCAAAATACCAACAGTATTCTTCAATGAACTAAAGCAAATAGTTCTAAAATTCATGTGGAATCACAAAAGACCCCAAATAGCCAAAGCAATCCTGAGAAGAGCTCCCCGACTTCAAGCTCTACTACAAAGCCACAGTAATCAAGGGAGTTTGGTACTGGCACAAGAACAGAGCCACAGACCAGTGGAACAGACTAGAGAGCCCAGATATAAACCTAAGCATACATGGTCAATTAATATATGATAAAGGAGCCATGGATATACAATGGGGAAATTACAGCCTCTTCAATAGTTGGTGTTGGCAAAACTGGACAGCCACATGCAAGAGAATGAAACTGGATTACTGTCTAACTCCATATACAAAAGTAAACTCGAAATAGATCAAAGACCTGAATATAAGTCATGAAACTGTAAAACTCTTAGATGAAAATATAGGCAAAACTCTCTTGAATATAAACATGAGCAACTTCTTCATGAACATATCTCCACAGGCAAGGAAAACAAAAGCAAAAATGAACAAGTGGGACTATATCAAACTAAAAAGCTTCTGTACAGCAAAGGACAGCATCAGTAGAACAAAAAGGCATCCTACAGTATGGGAGAATATATTCAAAAATGACATATCCGATAAAGGGTTGACATCCAAAATATACAAAGAGCTCATGCACCTCAACAAACAAAAAGCAAATAACCCAATTAAAAAATGGGCAGAGGATCTGAACAGATACTTCTCCCAAGAAGAAATTCAGATGGTCAACAGACACATGAAAAGATGCTCCACATCCCTAATCATCAGAGAAATGCAAATTAAAAACACAATGAGATATCACCTCACACCATTTAGGATGGCCAACATCCAAAAGACAAACAACAAATGTTGGCAAGGATGTGGAAAAAGGGGAACCCTCCTACACTGCTGGTGGGAGTGTAAAGTAGTTCAACCTTTGTGGAAAGCAGTATGGAGGTTCCTCAAAAAGCTCAAAATAGAAATAGCATTTGACCCAGGAATTCCACTTCTAGGAATTTACCCTAAGAATGCTGCAGCCCAGTTTGAAAAAGACATATGCACCCCTATGTTTATCGCAGCACTATTTACAATAGCCAAGAAATGGAAGCAACCTAAGTGTCCATTGGTAGAGAATGGATAAAGAAGATGTGGTACATAGACACAATGGAATATTATTCAGCCATAAGAAGAAAACAAATCCTACCATTTGCAACAACATGGATGGAGCTAGAAGGTATTATGCTCAGTGAAATAAGCCAGGCAGAGAAAGACAAGTATCAAATGATTTCACTCATATGTGGAATATAAGAACAAAGAAAAAAATGAAGGAACAGAACAGCAGCAGAATCACAGAACCCAAGAATGGACTAACAGTTACCAAAGGGAAAGGGACTGGGGAGAATGGGTGGGAAAAGAGGTTTAAGGGGAAAAAGGGGCATTATGATTAGCACACACAATGTTGGCGGAGGTCACGGGGAAGGCGGTATAGCACAGATAAGACAAGTAGTGATTCTATAGCATCTTACTATGCTGATGGACAGTGACTGTAATGGGGTATGTGGTGGGGACTTGATAAAGGGGGGACTCTAGTAACCACAAGGTTGCTCATCTAAGTGTATATTAATGATATCAAAAAATAAAATAAAATGAAAAAAATTTTTTAAATAAATAAATAAATAAAAGTCACCGAGCACTAGACACTTTGCTGGGTGCTTTACACATATTTAGTTATCTTAATTTGAAGATGGAAGATGAGGAAACTGAGTCTCACAGACACTAAGCAATTCCACTGAATTATACAATTCAAAGGAAAGACAAGTTAGTTAAACAATTTTTTTTTCCTGCCTCTAGATGGGGTTTACACTATAAAACCTTTTCTAAAATATTTATGTCTACCCTTTTATAAGACATCCAGAAGATTAAATAGCTCCCCTGCCAGTAAGATCTATTTTCTAGAGTAAATGTACAATGACAGCATTTAAGTTAAACCAAAATTCATTTTAGAAATTCAAGGAGCCAAAGGAACTGATACCTTGAGATCCAGCTTGGTGTTAACTGGATCCTGAAGTTCAGATTCTGTCAAAGCATTTGATTCCAACTTCACATTTTGCAGAATGTCCTCAGGTGGTACCTTCATTGCATGGTTGTCTGCCGTGGAACCAATTCCAAAAAAATCTAGTATCACAACCCAGGTTTGCAAGGTGATCAGCACATCCAAGCAGTTAAAATCAACATCAATGCTCCGGTTAACTCGATTATAACTGGAAGAGAATTCTGGATGTTTCTTATCCACCAAGAATATATTGATGTGGACCAAGGAATCATCAAATTTACTCTTTCCAGCAAGTATCCTGGGCTCATCTATTGTTGGGGAAGGAGGTGGGGTCAAAGGATAATCCTCATCTTGGGCTTCCTTTTGCTTCCTCCGGGATGCTGAGGCGGGTCTTTGATAGAGCTGAAAGACGTTAGGGGCTTCTTCCACATGGGAAGGGAGAGACCGGGGCATATCAGGGTACTCCACATTGGATACTAAGGGGCAAGACTGAGAAAGATACTCTTTTTGTGCTAAACTTGAAGGCTTAGGGGCTCCTCGAGACACCATCAGGTTCTTATATTTGGAATCTGGATTTTTTTCCAGTAAGTCTTCCATCAGCAGAGAATGCAGGGCAATCTGAATAGACAAAGTCTGAGGATGGTCTTTATTGAATTCCACCTCAAAATCCTGAAACTTTAAGCTCACAAGACCCTGGGCCCCTAACGTCAGATCTCCACTTAGCTGAACTTGAAGCTCTGATATACAAAAGTTGGCTTGAATCTGGGTAAAGGACTTGACTTCCTTCATAGACAAGGACTTCTGGGAAGAGTTCGAAAGGCTAGAGTGGCTGAACAATCCATTCTCCTTCCTTTCAGTGGAAGGTTCCCCACAGGTACTGCGGGAAGGCAGAGGAGAATCAGGGCAAGGTGAGGAGGTAGCAATGACCGGAAACTTATTCAGATCTTCACTATACACGAGATTGTCCAGCGTTTGTAAAACCTGCTCGTATACATGCTTGGCTAACACCACCTATATTCAAAAAGATAAACTCAGTTATTACACTACTATCATTAACTGCACTCAGAACACTGCCCACAGATTTCCAAAGTCAATTTTCATGAGTTTCCCCAAAAGGTTATAAATTAGTTGATAACAAGGACTATGTCTCGTTTCTTTTCTGTCCTTACCTCTCTCAGACCTATATCTGGTTATAAGGCCCTCCCCCAGGACCTCACAGAATAATCTACATGCAGTTAATATTCAGTAAGTGCTGTTCATTGTAGGCCTGAAGCAGCAAAATCACTCTTTCTAACCCCACAAAACAACTGCAGAAACAGAAAAAAATACTGCCAAAAGTCTCCTGTGGTCATACCACAAGACTCATGGTTCTAAACCTCGCTGATCATCACAAATACTGTAACAACAGCTAAACAAACAGCTAGTACTTTTTAATGGTAATAAAGATCACTGAATACTGACATTTCCTTTCCTCCTTACTTTGTTTTTAATTATGATTTCTTCTTTAAAACATTTTTAGGCAAGACTTCATCTACTTAGGGCAGTTTTTTAACAGAGGAATTCCAAATGGATATAGAAATGACAGAATTAGAAAGTGATCGTTTTGTAACCCCTAATGAAATGATTTTAGCCCTTCACAGTCCATCAGTGGACTATGCCCTTATATGAAGGTTGACAGTAAATTTTACAAGGGGGTGGGAGGATCTGGTTCTTCCCACCTGACACAATCATCAATTTTAGCATCACTAATGTAGCGACAACCAGACATTCATTATGTGCCTCCTGATATAATGCAATACAAAGTACAGTGCACCACCTTTAAGTGTTCTAACCCCCCAAAAGAAAACCTGAATCCAGTCGAACCTGTAGAGTTAAGTTATAGTTTACAAGAAATGTGGGGGAACAAGTTAAGTGACACCACAGACAAAGAGCCAAATCCAGAACATGGAACATTCTATAGGCCAACTGACCTAGTTCTCACAACACAATAATGGCACAGGGGGAAAAAGTAAGAGGGAAGCTAAATTGATGGAGACCCACAAGATGTAACATACAAATGCAATACATGACCTTCTCTGGATCCTGATTCAAACTCACCAAAAGGGAAAAGACTTTTTGAAACAGTCAAAAAATGCCTCTGAAATCTGAAATGGATTAAAATTTAGAGGTACTAAGGAATCCTCATTAATTTTTTAAGGCAGGATAATACCACTGTAGTTATGTAAGAAAAGACACATAGTTTATAGAGATTCATCCCAAATAGCTAAGGGTAAAAGTGTCATGAAGTCTGGGATATGCCATAAGATATTTCACAAAAAAAAAAAAAAAAAATGGATGACACAAATGAGGCAAAATCTTGATAACTACCGAATCCAGGTGATAGATACATAGGGCTCATTATTCTACTTTGGTACATGGGTTTAAAATTTTTCAAAATAAAGTATTTTAAAAGTATTTAAATTATTACATTTAATTATTAAATATCAATTATTAAATAATAATTTCAAGATTATTTTAAAGATTTTTTTAAAGATTTTCATCAAAAGCAACAGTAAGTCAATGAATACCATAATAAATCAATATAACCCAATAGAATTCATATTACGAGCTAGGTTTAAGGTGAAAAATTCATCCTAGAAGCCCCTACTGAAGAGGCAAAAGCTTGGCGAGGAAGGGAAAGCTTTGGGAAAAGCTCTCTCACCCAGAGACACATGTCCAGGAGCCCCCGATGTCAAAGGTACACATGTCTGTTAACTGCAGTCCTGGCTTTCTCCAGAGCAGCTGCCAGACTAGTGGCCACAGACTAGTGGCCAGTTACTTCCCAAGGCCAGGGCCCACTGCCTTAAGATCCTGCCTGTCCCCAATGTTTTATAACATTATGTTGCCCTCATCCCTGTGATAAGAAAGGGAAGAAAGGGAAAATAACACTTTTGAAGGAAAAAGATGACAGATGTACATACACACCCTCACCACACACACACACACACACACACACACACACACACACAGATAAAATTCCTATCCTGGCCCATTTCATTTCAAAGAGGGCAAGACTAACTCTCTTGAAAGGATCCATTAGCAGATTGTTTACAGGCTGGACCAAATATGTCAAAAGTGTGACAGGAATTATAACCCCCTGGGAAAAAGACTGCGACTTGTTAATACTTTCCTCATTTCTGAATGGCAATGGAATTAAAGATCTGCCTTCTTCCTCCACATGAAGAAGGCAATTTTTCTGCCATATCTCTCTCCATTTGCCATTTCCTCTGTCCAAAAGAGCAGTAAGTTAAGTCTGTGAATTTCCACTGCTACCTCAGTGTTTTGTTCATATGTAGACTGATAAATTCCTTGTTCCCTAAAGCTTCTTCCAAAATCAGTCCTTAAAGGTTGAGGGCTCAAATCATGAAAGGACACAGAAGGACATAAAAGAATTCCATGTTTACTGGAACAAATTATCAACAGTAATATGCACTAATGATCTCTCTTGCGATTTACATTTTTTTCTTCCAACATTTTATATATATAAATATATAACAAGATATAAATCTATCTATATAATACAAATACATGACTTCAACTGCCATGACATGAAAACCAATACAGTGTTTACCTGAACTGGATTGACAAATTTTCCTTCAATCTTCATGATGCTAGAAGTTTCTAAGTCATCTGGACTGAGGGAGAATGTCAATGCAGATTCTCTCTCTATAGGGATCTTCTCCAGTTTAAACTGAATAGTGGTGTTGTTCAGGATGTGAAAAGCTGGCAGAAGAGAAGAAATGACATACTGGAAACACTAATATTTACTGTGTTATTGCTGTTTAAGTGTAAGGTTTATAAAATAGAGCCCTTGAGTTACTCTTAGACCTGGATTGCAGGCTAGCCTGGCACCTGGGGTCTATGATTGAATACAAACTTTGCTAACTATCCCAAGATGAAAATTCACAGTCAGCAGAGGTACAAGATAAATTTGTATACAAAAAGAAACAGTATTTTCATGATATACTCCATTTTATGGTTTCAAAATATGATGTGAGCATTTATCCAGGTCAGGGTCTACATTAAGCTTCTCTTAGCCTCCCAAGCTGGCGTTTTCCAAACCAAATTGTTCATCCTTACCCAGTTTTTGGATACAGACTGATCCCTCTTATTGGGCCTAAATCAGAATCAAGGACAATATAAGGTTCTAAGGGAGGAACCTTTATCCCAAGCAGAGAAAGCAAGCTTTTCATAAGTATTGAAACCAGTGATTGACATCTGAGAACCACAGAAGAAGTTCTTAAAAGCATTAATTTCTTCACCATAAATAAAGCCATGCTCTAGGGCTTATCTGATTTCTGCAGGCACTAAGACTAATAGATTGAACTGTTTGGTTTTAGCAAATCAGATTGAGAACACAAATACAGGCATTTTATTCCTAGAACCCTGGACCAACCCATTTACAGAAGATAGCAGAACCCTAAGGGGAGAACCTAACATCCGCAGACTAAATACCATACTCTTTTTGTATCAATCCCTACAAGTGTCTTGGAATACAACATTCAACTAGCAAAGCTCTACAACTTAGAGGACTGGAAAAATCAGATGTATTTGACGAAATTAAATAATAGTTGAACAGAATCCACCCACTAAAGCATCCCTGTAAATGAGCACCCACCCAATTTCAAAGGGAGGGCACCTGAAAAAAACAATCCTTATTTTGCCAAATAGGGCATTGAATGGGAGATGTTGAAACACACCAACATAATATGAAAATATTAAATTATAAAATATTATAAAATTATATTAAAATATTGTTTTGATTTCTTAAATATTAAGAAACTTGGAATCTTCAAACAAAATGAGAAAAAAGATTTATGCTCCTCACCTTGACCTCTATGTAAAGATTCAAAGAAATCGTGTCGGGTGAAATGAGCTTCCTCCTGACTACTGGCACTGGCAGACCCAGAAGGAGGGCAAAACGCCCGGCTTACTTCAGACCCAGGACCCTCTCTGCCTGCCAACTGGGTGCAATTCAAAGAATATAATTTAATGTCTTTGATTTCCACCTGCAGACGGTCACTTCTGGAGTCGTCATCTCCTGCCACAAAATTCTGGATGAATATCTGTCCCAAGTGTCCTACCAACAACTCAGGACTCCCAGGCTTCCGAGGGACAGAAACAACTGGTGATTCAATGTTTATGTTCAAGATGAGTTTTACAGTGTCAGAATGAGATGCAGGCAGACCAAACCCGTATATTTCATCCTCTTCTAAGACAAAGGGTTCCCGCAGCTTCCTTGGAGTCTCAAAGAGTGACACCATCTCACTGTACTCAGCTGTCTTGGTAGCCAGTACCGTGGTGACTCTGGTGGCTGCACTTTTCAGCATACTTCGAAAATTTTCTTCTAGTTCATCCATGGACAATGTCAACTCCTTCAAAAATTTGGCAGAGTGGTTATAATGCAAGGAAGCCATCATGAGGTTGAGAAAACACTCCTGTTTAGATTTCTCAACAAAGGTGAAACTCAAAGCTTCAGTGAGGGCTGCATCTTCCAGTTTGATAAATACAGATTCAAAGTAGCCAATATCACTGATGATATTTTCATAGCCTATGGAATTCCCAATGCTGACAACATACTGGTTCTTAACATTATCTTGTGTCAAATCCATAAGCTGCAAACAGCCAAGAGAACCATTCATGTCAAATGTGCTACCCATTGAGACATTAACTTTAGTGCCTCCTACACTCGCAGTTGCAATTTTTCTGCCATATTTCTCTCCATTTGCCATTCCCACTGTCCGAAGGAGCAGTAAGTTAAGTCTGTGGATTTCCACTGCTACCTCAGTATTTTGTTCATATGTAGACTGATAAATTCCTTGTTCCCTAAAGCTTCTTTCAAAATCAGTCATTAAAGGTTGAGGACTCAAATCATCTTTCTCCTTGGGAAAGGATTTTTGAAGGAAACCAATCAGCTCCACAATTGTCTCTGGATTTAGAATAATATCCAAATTATTCACCTGTAATGAAATCACCTGAAGAGTGCTGTCCAAATTCATCGACGGACACTCTGAACTCACAAACTGATATTCTAATTTAATGAGGGACTCTTGTTCTTTGGTGAGAATTTTGTCAAGTGAAACACTAGCTGATCGGTCATTCAGTGCAGCAGCAGTCGTGAAGGGGGCCACACTTGATCCAGAGACAGGAGATTGGGCCCTGCTATCCCGCAGACTTCCTGTTGGGATATCAAAGCTCAAGTTCTTATGCGAAGCCATCAACAGGTCAAAATCAGCACCATAGGTCTGCATGGTGTCCACCAGAAGCAAACCATGAACAGTGAGGGAGACTTCAGCATCATAAGGCCTCTTCACAAAGTGAGCGTTGGTACCAAACACCTTCAGCACGGAAATGTACCGGCCATTGCTCTCAACACCCAGCTGCATACAGTTCACTTTAAACTCAGCCAGGAGGAGCTGTGACTCTACCAGAACCTCCCGGGTATGCTGCTCCAACATAACGAAGCTCTGGGTTAAATTCATCACTGAGTCTTGCAAACTTCCCCGGTGCCTACCTTGGGGGAAAATCTTCTCTTTAATCTGAGTGTCAGAAGCCTTCATTTCTGGGGTGGTCAAGAGAGCAAAGCAATTCTTTAGAGCAGATATTTTTTCTTCATTGATGTGGATTTTTAAGTCTGGTAGGTTGCCTGACAGCACAGCTCCAGGGTACTTGGGATCTGAAGTATAAATCAGTCGCCGTTCTAACTGTAAGTGAACATTGAATTTCTCGACCACATGGGTTGGTCCCACATCAATATCCTGGACATGCTTCCAGTTGTCCTTCACGCGTCCAACCATGATTTGGAGGTCCATAAATGACAGGGAGTACCTCTCATACATCTTTGTGCTCATTAAATGTGCTTGAAGCTGCTCTTCACTGAATTCAACTCCAGAAAATGGAGGTGTTTTCTCCCCATTACCACTGCTCGTCTCAGGAGGTGGGGTGTTAGGAGGTGTGGCAAGAGGGGTCTTGTATTCATCATCACTGAACTGATTCTCTTCAGATGCTGACCCATCCCCACTTTTCTTCTTAGATTCATCTGCAGATAAGAGAGAAACTTCAAAGTATATGTCTGCTCTTCCCTTTAACGTAATAATTAAGAAAAGTGGAGAACCCACCAACCACAATTAAAAAAATTAATGGATGAAAACTCTAAGCATAACACTATGTACTTACCATTTATTCAGTGCGAACTTGCCTATTAACTTGGAAATCAAAACACAAAAGAAAAACGATGGAGCAAAAGAGAAACACAGGATGAAGAAACCAAAAACCTGCTGCCCCAAACTGCTTCCTGCCATCCGAGCAGCACTACCGGGAGCTGCCGTCGCCAGCCCTTCTTACATCACTCCCCATGATTATGCATTTGTTTACCTTTTCCTGTACTGTCTGTACATTCACTTTGTTCCCCCAACTAAAATGTTCCCAAAGAACAGGTTTCATCTGTCCTATTCAACCCCATACCCGATACCTAAATCAGACCTTGGCAAGCAGTAACTGCACACTACATCACATCCCAGCCCGAGTTCACACTCAACCCCTCTCGGCAGCCGAGCAGCGCTGAGATGACTCAAAAAACACCATTGGGCTCTGTCACCTTTGTCTATGTTCCACATTTATATTTTAACCATTCAAGCGGGTGCTCTCTGCAGCTGTGTGTGTCTCTTCTTCAGAGCTAATTCCCTTTTAACAGTCCCACTGGCACCAAACATTTCCACTCCTGCTCAATTCCTCGACCCTCTTCTCCTCTTCTGGGTCTTCTCAGTGAAGTAAGATAAAGTGGAGATTGAGCTTCCCCAATCTCTTTTACCCCATGGATACCCCATCATTCCTCCTACCCAATGAAATTACCTTTCAGGAGTCTCCTTTTGTATATATCCCTAATATCCCTAAATAGATTAAATCTCTATTACTGAAATTATTACTGAGAAACAATCTTTATTAAAATATGAAATGTTATATAAGGAATACAAATAAAATCAGTCATATACTACTTCATGCTCATAAAAATGGCTATAATCCAAAAGACATTAACAAGTGTTGGTGAGGATGCAGAGAAACTGGAACCATCACACACTGCTGTTGAGATAGTAAAATGGGTGCTATTTCCTTTCTGAAAGCATCTGGCAGTCCCTCTAAACACTAAACATGAAGTCCCTGAATGACCCACAATTCCACCCTGAAGTATAACCAAGACATTGAAAATATATATCTGCACAAAAGCCTATATACATGAATGTTCACAGCAGCATTATTCATAATGGCCAAAAAGTAGAAACAACCCAAATGTCCAACTGACAAATGGATGAATAAAATGTGGTATATTCACACAAAAGAGTATTACCCAGCCATAAACTGGAATGAAGTACTGACACATGCCTCAACATGGATAAACTTTGAGAACATGCTATGTAAAAAAAGCCAAGACATAAGGGGCCACAAATGATTCCATTTGTATGAAATGTTCAGAACAGGCAAATCCATAAAGACAGAGAGATCAGTGATGGGCAGGGGCTAACAGCGGGGGTAATGGAGAGTGACTGCTAGTGAGTATGGAATTTCTTCTTATGAAGAAAATGTTCTGGAATTAGGTAACAGTAAGAGTTGCACAATTCTATCAAAATACCAAAAACAACTGAATTGTGTATTTTTAAATGCTATCAAAAAGTAACAAGAAACTTTAGAGTTTAAAAATGTTACATAAAACTTTTTTTTAAGCCTTGCTAGGTTAAGCATAGACAGATCAATCTAACAAGATACGTTCTCATTTCTTCACATGCACACTATACCTTGGGTATTTGTCAATAACATTCTTCCTAGATCCACAACAACTAACACAGGATTCTTGAATTTGAAATCATCAGGAAATATCACCTGAGGGGCAGAAATATCTAGTCGCACAGTCCACCGTTTACTCTCCTCCTGTAAAGATAAAATAGACTTCGGTAACTTTTAACTGCAACTGCTGATATTGAACAGCTTTTTCAGTTGGCACTCACACCTTTCTGAAAGCCAAAGCTAGGATAATAGAATGACTTAATGGTCTATGGTATCAGAGCAAAAGTTTTAAAACAAAACTAGACCTAAATGCTTGAGGATTTGAGACATTACCACAGGCAAATACCTGCAGTGAGGGAAAGACATTAGTGAATTACAGGTTTAGAGGTTGTCCACTTTTTGATTGTGATGATTCATGGCTTAAGAAAGATCTCCTTTCTAAATTTATAGGACCTAATACTTTAAAGTATTGCAGAAGTTATGGAAATAAAAAAAATGTAGAAATCCAAATATTTTTGTTTTTTCATGGACACTGGTAACTAGGAACTTTCATGCCAAAATATCAGTGAAAAACATAAGCTTCTACATTTGAAATATACAGAACACACCAATTCATGAATTTAACTGTTCTTCCCTGCCATGAAAATTCACCTCAATTATATGTAGCAAAAGCTAATTTATATAAGCATTATCAAAAAGAAACCTCTGCCTAACATAACAGGTAGATATGAATTGTTGTAATTTGTATTAAAATGCACACACACACACACACACACACACACACACACACACACACAGAGGACTAATTCCCCAACCCGTACTGCACACCCTTAAACATTTCACTCCAAATATTTCTGCACTTCATCCCTTACACTTCCTGAAGGCTCTGCATCAAGAAGAAGCCACACCCTGTTGTCCCACTGCTGCATCTCAGCAGCGCACCCCCATGCCACAGTGTCAGCCACCGAGTTTGGGGAGACTGTTAAGAAATTTCTTGGCTCCTTGTCTATGGCATCCTTGCATCAGCTGATCACTTAGCATCACAAAGTTACCATCATACCCTGGAATCAAAACTGGGCATCATTCCAGTTGTGGTTCTTCTGCTAACAGTAAACAAAAGGGGATGTTCTTAGGTAAAACATTTATAAAATATCAGGTCTAGAAATTGGGACAAAGATGAGTGTTGAGAGTGTCCCAAGATGGGTCCAAGGAAGAATTTGTCCAGTCATTTATCTTCATTCATTAACCCCTGATTGTAAAAGACATGAGATTTTTTTTTTTTGCTAGCTAATAAGGATCCCACATTTTCAGTTTACTTAATCAGTGTAATTGATACAAGCATACCTATCTACAGTAGGTAAGACAGATATAAAGACTGCCTTTCCCCTTCCCTGCCCCCAAAAAAGAGTGTTTATGTCCACTTACAATGAAATCACCCACCAGCAAACGATCAAGTGTTTGTCGGATTTCTGCCTTGGTCTGCATCTTCAGTTTGTTATACTGTCTTCGGGCAGCTTCAGCCACTCTCAACTCAAGTTCAGACTGATAACCAAAACCTTCAAGATTGGAAATATACAAGAGTCAGAACTTTCAAATGGCTGGGTGGAAGAAAGTGCTATAATATCTATTCCTACCAAGAATTTCCACCAAAGCTAAAAAACTGTCTGTGCAACAACAGTTCTTTACTCACCCTGACCTGGCACCATACAGAGAACAGCAATGAGGCAAAGATGGGTGAGGGTCGGCCCCAGGGAGAAGGCCGGATGTGAGGGAGGGGACCTAAGTTACTAGAATTTCTTAAACCATTTCCTAAGATTCCCAACTATTATATTTCAAAGTCCTTAAAAGCAAGATATTGCATGGAAAGAGAAAATAGAATTTAGAAGGAAATGTCTTCTATATTCTATCAGTAACAGACCAATGAAGCCAAGACATGTATTGCTAATGTTCACTTGAAAATACTCAAAAACTGGCTATAAAGAAGGAGAAAGGGGATATATTTAGGGAATTACTACTGTTTTATCAATTTCCCTGTCAACAAAAGTGCTTTTTCTGCACCTACTGTCTCAAATCTTTTTTGGAAACAAAGAGAATCATAAATAAATCAACAATGTGGAGAGTGCAGTATTTAATGTTGCATCAAGTCAAACAGGTCACTGACACTGCCATCTAGAAGGAAATTCTTGAACATTCCTCCAAACTTCAGTGGCCTAAAATATTCCACATGGCCAAGGAACCCACCATCTGGTGAAATGGGAAATATTTAAAAATGTATGCTAAATGAAGGCAATGAGAAAACATTTAAGGATATTGATTCCTCTTAGAAAAGTAACTTTCCAAGGACATCTACTTTGATTCAATTACTAAGGACAACCCTACCCAATCACTCCACAGGCCTTTTCACCTGCATATGTAATAACCCTTGTTCAGAGCACTAAAAATAACAAGAAAAATGTCTTTAGAAAGTAACACAGGATCAAACAAAAAAGTTAACCTGAGGTATGAACCTTTCCCTTGTAGAAAAAGTCTGCTACTTTTTTAATAGCCTGGGGATTATATATGATGTTCAAAGGCCTCGTGCTGACATTCAGCCGCCTCTCAAAATGGCTGTGCACAGGATTTCTCTCATAAAGCATCTCAAAAACTGGGTCTTCTGGGTTCATGGCTAAAGGAAAGAACGAGAAAGAGAAAATGGAACACAGCCAAAACAATTGCCTTACTCTTCATAACCTGTAATGAATTCTGAAAAGAAGACAACTTCCAAATTATCTTCCATTTAATTCTTTCATGAAAATTTTATAGAACAGAGAACCCAAGAAGGCTTGACTCTAACATTCAACAGGAATCCTCAAGGCTGGGGTGTTGCATGGAAACCTAGGGACTGAGGGCCCTGCGAGGTTGTCCCAGGTACACGTGGGCTAATGGACAGCATTAGACTGTCTCCAAGTCACACACAGGTCCAGATAGCAAACTGCCAAGTACAAAACAGGACAAACACGCTCTTTCACTACTCACCAAGACTATGAATCTGTAATCATCATATTTGTAAGGATTAGTTTTAAGAATGTATGATAAATTACCAGGGCTATGATCACTTCTGTCTGCAGATATTGCCTGGAGACCAAAAGACTGTGAGACTCTGCCAACTTCTTTTTGCTATTAAACACATACAAAATGCATAAATATCAGCGTGAGAGAGAACAATTCACTATGCACATATTCTCTCAACATTTTATTCACCCTTGCTTAGCACAATCCACTCAAAAAAGTCATTTGACATCAGACTTCTAAGTACTTGCAAACCAGTCCTCTAGTTTATACCTTTTCTCAATCTCTTATGAACAGTATGCTACTTTATATTCATCATGTTTAATGAATGATTGCTAGAGGAATATTAAATATGTATAGTTTTTCAAATTGTCACTCTGTACGTCCACCCTCTCCATAATCCACCCCCCTAAAAGGACTATGGACAGAATAATTGACTAAATATTCCACTATTCTGACTATATCTTTGCTAGCTTATTAGTAAAATAAGATAAAAGATCTTCTAATTAATGAAGCATATTATATATAAATATTACATATATATATAGAAAGCTTAAGGTAGTTCTTTTGGAATTCTGGAAAGATGAGACTTCCTATCAATGAATAAAGGTCAAAATGCAAGAAAATGGCTGTCAGAGACAGAAAATTCAAACATTTGACCTTGAAATGCAGGAAAGAGTGGTACTTATAGCATTTTCTTCCAAATCAGGGCAAACTACTCCATGGTAGCTACAACATGGGAGAGGATGGAGGCATTGCCATAAATCCCACTAATATTTGCTCTCTAATAAATTCAAAAAACTTATCTAATTTGTTTTTACTCAACCCATCTATCTCAAGATGACCAAATGTTAGAAGGAATCAAGTTAATATTACCTACTATTATATGCTTGCCTAAAACAGACCACAGTTCACCAACACCCCAGATGGATCAGCCACCCCATTGCTGTACGTACTGACTTAGGGAAGACCAGGAGAGGAAACACAGTTCCTTCTGTAGCCAGGTCTCGAAGAAACAGTCCACCTAACCGGACTAAAAGCAAGGAGGAATTTCTTCGAGGAAGAGATTCTGCTAATAGTTTCACATCTAGGAAAAATAAATGTAGGAGTTGATACTATGCCATGATAGTTTAAACTGCTTTAAAAGCATTAAACATAATATTTTAAAAAGACTATTAGATATCATGAAATCTTTTTCCTTGAAATTAGAAAAGATAACCCTATCTATATATTTATATCTGTGTATATAAATCTATCTACATAAATATATAAGGAATATTAAAAGTTCCTAGCAAAATGAATTTTAAACCCTGCACTTCCCAATTAAATTCAAGCAACCTTCTATTCATACTAAGTTTATGATTCTCAGCTCTCAAGTTTATACGCAAAACAGACTTTTTTTTTTTTTTTGGTCAAAATTTGCCTCTAAACTACTAAGGTACTTCAGATAAGTGGCTATTTAATGTACTGAAATAAAAATATTTGTAAGATGTGAAAACCAACATCTGGGTATTTATATAGACACCTTTAATTCAAAACCACAAAAAAGTCAAACAAATCATTCCTCATCATTCACAGATTCCATTTTTGTGAATCTGCCTACTCACTAGAATTTATTTGTAATTCCAAAATCAGTACTCTCAATGCTTTCAAGGACATGTGAGGAGCAAAAAAGACTTGAGGCACACGACGTGCATGTCCCCAGCTGAGGCTGAACGACGCAATGCTCTGCCTTCTTGTTCAGTTTGTACTGTACACAAGTGCCCTTTTCATGGACTTAGTGCCGGTTTTTTGTATTTGTATGCTTTTTGTTGGTGAATTCTTTAAAATGGCTCCCCAAGCATAGTGCTGAAGTTCTGTGCCTTACAGAGAAAATATGTGTAGTGGGTAAGCTTCACTCAGGCAGAAGTTCTATATTAATGAGTCCACAATATATATTAGGTAAGGTGCCTTTAAACACAAACATACATAACACAAGGTTATGCATTGACTCACTGATGACTGTTAGGACCAGAGGCTCAAAGACATTTAATCCTGTATTTCCCCTAGAAGCAGTAATTCAGCATTCAACAGTTCAGTGTTCATGGCAACTTTTGGGAACATGACTACCACAAATGACACTCAAGGGGACACTGGTGCCCAGAGAGATAAAAGGCATCAAGTAGCTCTTTGACGGCAGTACCTGAAAATTCAAGCTGCATGAAAGCACTTTCATTCTTCTGAGGAGTCCCCTGCTCCTGGTGTAACAGGGTCACAGTACCTCGCTGCAACTGCAGGTTAAGTTTGGCAAACACGTGATCTCGCTTTGTATACGTGTTCATACAGGAGGCATCCACAGTGGGGTCAAAAAACTCCTCAGTGCCTACACATGAGGAAGAAAAGACAAAGAAAAATCATGGGAGAATTTAAGAAGCACAACCAGGCACACTGATCATGATTATGATGACACTATTTAACTATTTTTCCCTCTTTTTAGGGAAAAAAATCATGGGTGACTGTTTTATTCACTAATGAAAAACAACTCTCATCATTTTATAAGGGATCTTTTAACCAATTAGCAAACCAGAGAAGACAAGAAGGTTCAGGCTAAGGATCAGTGTAAAGCAGCGCTGTGCGTACAGTTAAATGCCCCACATCCACACCCGCCAGTACTGCAGACTAACCACACATGGCCTTGAGCACTTTCAGCTAATGTGGCTAGTGCAACTGAGGAAGTGAATTTTTTACTTTATTCAATTTTAGTTAAAGTTAAACAGCCACTTGTGACTATGGCTGCCATACTGGACAGCACAGGTCTGAAGAGGGGCTCTGGACTGGTATTCAAGTGTCAGAGTTTAAAGCTTTTAAACCTGCTTAGTTCTCTTAGAATAGGTGCCACTCAGTTCTATGTAAAACTGTACTAACATTCAAATTTAGTAATGGAGTTGCAATTCAAGTGTCTCTCAAAATTTCCTCAGTCTGATTCTATGAACGTAAGACAAAGTTTTACAAATGTTTACTTTTTTTAACTTGAAAAGTATCATAGGCCATTGCACAAATAACAGATGAATTTTTATGAACACGTGTCAACCTTCACTACAGCCAAAGGCAGGAAAAGCGAAGGCCAGCCCTTACCCAGGATCTCCTCAGGAATCCACTGTTCATGCTGCTCGGCTGACAGCCCCTCGACTGGCTTCCCTTCCGGGGTTTGCTGCCCGTACCAGCCACCCCAGCCAGGAAACCAGGACTGGAGATAGTGCAGCATCCCACGGCCTCCACTGGTTTCCGGGTCTCCAGCAGAGTCCCCTGGAGAATCAAAAGCAGGCTCTCGTAGGCTCTGGTCAATCAAAAAGGAGCACATATGAGTATCCAAAGATTGAAACAAGCTGTGATATGCCACTCACGATGCTTGGTCCCCCAAGGAAGCACCGCATATCTAAACCAAAGCACCCAGAGTCTGACCCCGTCTCAAAGAGGGCTTCTTACCTCTGCCAGTTCTTCTTCTTTGTGAAATCGTTCATGAACCAGTTCACGCAAAATCTTCAATTCCTCAAAGCTCTGTTCCTCTTCAATCCGACACATCTCCTCCTGTTTAGATGAAATAAGAACGAACAGAACAGGAATTACAGCTCCAGAGAAACCGGACACTCTCACAGACCACTACAACTACCGTGAAGGAACCTGCCCGGCCCCCAGCGTTTCCACTGGAGGCCAAGAAACAATGAAGATAAATAGTTCCATGACTGCTGTTTCTGGTTCAAACAGCTCTTCCATACAACCCCATAGATTTTACTTGGCCTCTGGGACCGATGGTAAATTCAGAGGGAGCAAAGAACAGTACCTAGTTGGAAATCAGTAATCAAAGTGTGCACTACTATAGCATCCGACCCTTTGCATAGCAGTGAGCTTACAAAGTGCGTCCACACGCATTACCTCAGTTGATCAAAGTAGGTAACTAGTTATTATTCTTCCCACTTCAGCTGAGGAAACTGAGAACCCAGTTTACACAGCAAGTGTGTAGGCCTCCAGCTCACTCATATTTCATATGGATATTAGCAAGAACATGGTCATTTTAATTTGTTTCATGCCAATTAGGAAAGAACAGTGGTAGCCAGCTACATGCAAATACAGAAAAGAAAGCAGAATAGCAATCCTAAACTCTTTCTTATACCCTCACATTAAGAAAAAGTAAACATTAAAAAAAATTTGGAAGAGTAAAGAAATTATGTGTGTTCATTTGCTCTTCAGTTATAATATAAATTTTTCTCTCCCTCCATGTCTTTGCCTATGCCTTTAAGAAAATCACCAAAACAAATGTCTGGTTTATTCCATCCTTTTCATAAGGTTCCTATGTCAGTAATCATGCCTGACACTGATGAAAAAAGCATTAACAAAGTGAGTGAGTCCTGGCTCAGGGTGCCAGCAGAAGAGCTGAGAACACCTAGAGAAGTCAGCACTGCCAGTGGTTACTGCACAGCAGGGTGCTGCTATGAGCTAAATGACTGTGTCCCCCCAAAATGCCTACGTTCAAGCCTTAACCCCCAATGTGATGGGATTTGGAAGTGGGCCTTTGGGAGATGATTAGGTTTATAAGCCTGTCATGAGGGTGAAGTCAAGACATGCAACTACCCTTGTAAGAGAGAGATCTCTCTCTCCACCAAGAAAAGGCCACATGAGCACACAGTGAAAAGGCGCTTCCACAGGTCAGGAAGAGACCCTCACCGGAGCCCAGAGCCCAGCCAAGCTGACACCTTGATCTTGGACTTACCAGCCTCTAGAACCGTGAGAAACAAACAGCTGTTGTTAAAGCCCCCAGTTGTTACACAGCCTGAGCTGACTAAGAAAGATGGTAAAGGGAAACTTGGAAGTCTTTATAAAAGCAATAGTTAATTAAGAGACAGTACCTGAGCCAAAATACTAGAAACAGTCTAAACTGCTATTGCAAAAAACTGAAACTCACGAAACAAACCAAGGAACACAGCAATCCCCACTCCCTTTCCCTGGGATTGGGTCAGACAGACGGGAACCAGCGAGGAGTCCCACGCCAGGACTCCAGGAGTAGTGGAGGGCATCCATCTCTACAGTTAACCAAACAGGAGCTGGCCTTCCCCACCTACTTCACACCCTCTGCCTAGCCTCTACCCCTAAAAATCCCTATGTAAATCAAGTCAATTGGATTAGGGAAAAATGTAGGCCAACGTCTACAGAGATTAGTTAGAGAATTTGGAGTAAAATAATAATGACTAGGATCAAGCTCTGAACAGACAGAAGTGACCAGAGGAAAAGTCCCTCTGGGCCGTGCACTAAGAGTTGGGGGAGGAGTGGAGTGGGCACCAGGGTGTGGTGGGACCACGGCCACCTTTTCCTCCTCCTCCACCATGGCCGGGCTCTCCTCAAGCAACAGAAGGTGGAAGACACGTCTGGCCAAGGTAAGGCCATGGCCTTCCAAGTTCTCATCCTAGTAAGACCAACTCTAGCCTGTAAAATTATAAACCTTAGCAAAGGACTTCATTTCTTCACAGATTCTATTTTCTTTAGACTTTGAGAGACACTGCCACCCCCTGAATGAAGACAAGAAATGCAAGATGACAGTCCCCTCACCTTGTCGTCTGCAGACATCAAGACTCCTTTTAACTTGCTGAAGTATTTATCTGTGTAAGATACAGCATCGCGGGCTCGGTGCAACAAGAAGTCCCACGTACAACGCTTCCTCTGCTCCCTGATCTCATTCAGATTAGCGTTCAAAGCAAAATACCACCATTCTCGGCAGCTGAAATATTTTATACAATGTAATTACTTATAATAAAAGCAACTAAAATGCTGTCAACCCAGGACAATCCACATAACACCATGCCTCTTCTGAGACTTCTTTTCTCTTGTCAGCCATTAGTTCATGCCTCAGGCTCATTTTAGTATTAGGTTAAACCCAACATGGGGGAAAAGTAAATCTGCTGGTAAAGAATATCAATAACAGGTTCTCAAATTATGCATCAATAGTAATATTTACTCAATTGGTTGAATTACTCATAATATCAATCCCTTCAATGACAGAAAGTCAACGGGTGACTGTAAGGTAAATACCATCTTAATTACAAAGGATTAGGCTACTAAAGATTTTAAATGAAGACTTCAGAAAAGATATAGAAATATACAGGATCCAAAGAAAGTTTTAATATATTGGACTGGTCAAGTTTACCACTGCAACATGAAAAAGTTTATTTTTGCTACAGAAGTTATATACATGTTGACCAAGTGAGAGAAAAGAACACACAGGAGCTTCTTAATTCCACTATATTCAATCTAAGAGCAAACCTGCGACACCAAATAAATACACAGTAAGAGTATCAGCAACGATAAACAGGACAGAAAAATCGGCCATACTTGTATCTCCAACCACATGTGAAGGACAATGAGACATGTTTCCGACCTATGTACAAAAAAATGACATGCTCTAGAACGCACGCCACACACACCGACCCACAAGCCCTTACTTCTCAGACACGGCCGCTCTGGGTTTCCACTTTCGGAACTTCGTTTGCCTCTCCTTTCGTTCCAGCTCTTTAAGGAATGCCATGATTTGCCGGTATTGCAGCTTTTTGTTAGAGATTAAAAGACACTAGGTTAGAACTGATCTGTTTTTTTACTCAGTTAAGACATTTATCTAACAAGAGAAATTCATGTAAGTCAATCCACTGACCTGAAATCCTACACAAATTTAAAGACTAAATTTCAGCATCAAGTGGCCATTCTCTCTGAACACTAACAGCTGAATATTCATATGTACTGTACCTCTTGTGCTCCATCTCAGCATCTGAAACATCTGATCAAAACTAACCAGCGGCCAAACCATCGGACTGAGGAGCACTGGGTTTTGCGCCCATGACAGCTTCCTTCAGCCCACTTACCGGTCCGACAGTGAGAGTACAAACCACTGGGAAGGAGGGTACCTGAGAGAGCTTCAAGGGAATGGTCTCCAGATGGATGTCACACTCGATACGGGGCGTGTGCCGAGACCTCAGAGGCTCTTTGGAGCAGTTTCTCTTCAAAAGAGCAGATGCGCACACGGGCTCCAGAATGTAGTGATGCTCGCGGCTCTCCCTGCTCTTGTCCATGGCCTCCTGAGTGCCATGAGAGTGTCTTGTCATTACAGCAAATGTTTTCAGAATCAAGTTACATGCTGGTATGTTATCTAGTCTTCAGTACATTACGTCAGAATCCAAAACAGGAAAAAACTGGGAATCTAAAGCTCCCTACAACTTCTTAAAGTGTATTAATGTTTCTTACAAAGTAACACATTCACAGTTTAAAATATAAAGGCAAAACTGTGAAACGGCTCCTTCCTACTCCCACCCTCCAGCCACCCAATTATCTTCCCAAGAGATAACCAAAAATACCAGCTTCTTATGTACCTCAGTCAGAGGCACTCTGTACACAGTCAGACAATCCATAATTTCCTGGATTTCTTAAACCATTCTTACATTAATAGTATATATGCTGTTTTGCCTTGGTTTTTTAACCTTAATTCTACAGCTTAGAGATTGTTACATATT
The DNA here is from genome assembly GCF_040802235.1 of Manis javanica. Lineage (NCBI taxonomy): Eukaryota > Metazoa > Chordata > Mammalia > Pholidota > Manidae > Manis > Manis javanica. Next base: position 9,250,666 of record NC_133159.1, on the reverse strand, counting down.
CATCATAAAGATCTTGCCTTTATTTTATACAGCTGCATACTGTTCCACTGTATGGATACACAGTATTTCTTTAATCAAATTAGTAAAACAAAACCATTCTGCACAACAGTAGGCAAGCCAAAGATAATCTTTGGAGGGTAAAAAAAAATGAGTCTTTTTCTCCATTTCACTTAAACCACCTACAATTTCTTTACAAATAGATTAAACTGAGATTTTCTTTTAGTCCTTCACAAACAGTAATACTTTATTTCCAATGATTTACAATGACTTTCTAAGTATTTCTTAAAGGAATGGCACCACAGGTGAAATTTCAACATAAACATAAAAGAAAGCTCTTCTTAAAATCTGCTCTCATGCTTTGTTCACTTAAAATCTGATGCCTAGTCTATGGTGGCTACAAGAATGGTAACGACAGGATGTTAGATGCATACGGGGGGGCATTACACAATACTTAGAAGGAATGAACTAGAAGTACACACAGAAACATTAACTGATCTTAAAAACAGAGCTTTAGGTGAAGAAAAGAAAAGAAAGAAACCTACAATACAATGTAAATGCAAAACATACACAAAATACTATATGTTGCTCAAAAGTACATACATAGCAAGTACCCCATGCAAACACTTGCGCATGGATGTCTAAGGGGGAAGAGGCAAATGGGAATGGGCACCAGAGTCACAGAGACAAAACCCTACCTGGCAGTGATCCTGCACCTCTTTACTGCAGTGCTGTGTTACAACAAAGACCTCTGCCAGAATCATACCTGTAACTCCACCTGAGGCAAGTCCCCCAGTAAAGTGCAATCGACATCCCAATAGATGCTAAACTCTGCCACATCTAATTGCTTTTTCCGCATTAATTTCTGTACCTGAGGTAAGACAGGGAAGAAAACAAGATGGCTTTCTTTATTCATGATTTAATTATTCACTCAACAAACCATTTGTGAAGACACATGCATCAGGCACTTCTCAAGATGCTGGGGACACAAAACTGAATTAAAACACGTTTGGCTCTTAAAGTGTTCAAAATCTAGCTAACTGGGGATACAAACACACAACAATTTTCATCAAACAGAGGAAGAATATGTAAGATTGCTTTGAGCAAACAAAAGACAGTATCTGTGTGGATCATCAAATGATATATGAAACAAAAGATGTATGTTTCAGGCAAAGGGTAGGTTAGGGTAAGACAGAAGGATGGGGACACATTTCAAAGAGCAGGGTCCATGACATACGACTGGTTTCATCAGAGAACAGGGAATACAACGGTGGAACTGGAGCATGGCACTCGTGTGGCGGCAGTACCGGTACACGTGTACAGACTCATTTGGAACAGGAGCTAAGTGCTGACAAAGGACCTCGGAACACTAGGTGTACCGGTTTGAAGAGCTCCCCCGCCAAAAAAATTCATGTCCTCGCTGAACCTACAAATGGCACCTTATTTGGAAATAGGGTTTACAGGTAAAATCAAATTAAATGAGGTTGTACTGGATTAGGGTGGGCCCTAAACTAATAACTGCTGTCCTCATAAGAAGAGAAAATGTGGACACATCGGGGAGAAAGCCATGTGAAGATGGAGACAGAGGTTGAAGTGATGCATCTACAAGCCAAGGAATGCCCCAGCAACCACCAGAAGGAGCCACAAGGATGGGACAGATTCTCCCTCAGAGCCTCCACTGGGAACCAACCCTGCCAACACCTTGACTTTGGACTTCTGGCCTCCAGAAATTAAGGAGAATCAATTTCTGTTCTTTGAAGCCATTTAGTTTGTGGGAACACATTACATTGTCCCTAAGAGATATTAGAAAAGGAAGTTTATGCCAGACTAAGGAGTCTGGGCTTCATACTTTTAAGGGACATGGGGCCACTGAGAGTTTTGATGTAGGCCTGCACAAGGATCAGGTATGTGTTTTAGAAATAGAACTCTGGCAAGAGTGCTAATACAGCCTCCCCACTCCAGTATGCCAGACAAAATGAATCACGAGCACGTCAAGATAATGAGCAAGTTCATGGGATCAAGTTGCACTTTAAAAATACTGGGTTACTTTGCACTAACCACCTCCAGGCCCAAGCAGCCACATTAATTTGCCCCAGTTTGCTGTACAAATACTATCTTTTGTTACATGTGCCATTGTAAGGAGAAGGCTGGGAAGCACTGGTATTGAATCAATCAAAAGCCAGGGGTGGCAGCAAAGATGCCATGGAACAGGATATTTTATTAGCCTAGGCAATAGTTTACAGGTTCCTGAAGTAAGACAGATGTAGTGAAGATGAGAGGAAGGGACATATTTGAGGCGTTTTGCAGGAAGATTGGCAGGACATTGGCAGGAGCAAGAAGCAGAAGGTGGAGCACAGGCTCCTGGACATTGTTGGAGGGGAACAGCACACGCTCTGGGCCAGGGATGGCAAACTTGGCCTACAAGAACCAGAGAGCAAAAATTAAGGCTGTTTTACCTTCTCAGCTCTGCACAAAAGCAGAAGCACAACAGCAACTTTAGAAAACTGTGAACAAATAGGCAAGGCAGTGAGCCAATAAATCTTCATTTACAAAAACAGGTGGGGGACTGGATTTGACCCACAGACCAGTTTGCCAACCCCCACGCTAGAGCGGGCCCACGTAGGTTCACGCTCCCTGCTCTCTCCATCTCTGTTCACCTTGGTGTCTTCAGCTGTGTGTAAGATGAGGACAGCAGTGGCGGCGAGAAGAACTGAGGTTTCAATGAGGCAAAACATGTAAAGCACTAAAAACAGCACCTGGCACATGAAAGGCCTCAGAAGATGTTGGTTTTTGTTCATTTGTTTTAATATTTGGTGACATGTTAGAGAATAAAGGAAAACAGGAAGCAAAATGGGCAGGTGAAACAAAATGGATCATTTTGGTATGACAAGCCCAGAGCACCACAGAGGTGTCCTGTAGGTACTCAAGGACTGTGAATAAGAACCTCAGAAGAGAGGCAGACATTGGAGTTCAAGATGTGGAAGCCGTCAGCAAACAGTTCCAGGTGGCAGCGGAAGCAGGGAACAGAATGAGTTACCCCAGGAGCACATGTAGCATGAGAAGAAAATCAAAGATGAAATCCTTTCCGCACCTTGGTAGCTTCGCATATAAAATGAAAGGGACGGCACCAACATTTAACAGGTGAGTGAAATAGTAAAAAGTTAGGGAAAACTAACTATTTCCCTATTTTAGCAAATTAGATTGTTGCATGCAGACAAGACAAGGATGTAGCCACCAAAGACCATGGTGGAGAAGAAACGTGATCGCATTTACATATCACAAAATGACAAGACAGAGTCCCAGATTCCCCAGAACTAGTGCTTTCGTCCTGGTCTGCAGTCATGCCCATACTCACAGGCTCTCTCACAGCATTCTGCACAGACACATTCTTAATGCAGATGCCAAATGCAAAAGGACGGGAAGGATTGGTGATGCCATCTTCAAAACGCAAATGGACATCTTGAATTTTTAACTATAAAGGGGAGAAAAAAGAAAAACACATTTAGACAATTGCTGAGGGACAATCCTATAGGCTGAAGTCAGACTGCCCTTGAGCCACCTAAGTAAACCGTAACAGGAATCTCATACAAATGCTCACATCACACATGTCTAACACTCTTTAAGTTCCTAAGAGTTATAATCACAAACTGGACATAATGACATTTCTTTGTGATGAGTGCTATCTCAAAAAGAGAGTAACAACACTTTCATTAAATCATTGCAGAAGACACCTCAAAGAAACACTAAAAGGGAGTAAAAGTAATACTACCATACCTAGATACCTGGCCCTTCGTCTCCTATGGTACCTTAATTTTGCCTCTCTGTTCCCACACCTGGACACAGGAACACTAGTGGGGCGTATATACTTTGCACTGATTTATTTCCCCTTGCCTTTTTAGGTGGGCTACAGAAAAGGCACTCTGCCTCAGTAAATTAAAAAATAAATACAGAAAGTGAAAAGACAACCCACAGAAAGGGGAAAAATATCTGTAAATTGCATCTCTGATAAGAAACTAGAATTCAGAACCAATAGATTCTTACAACTCAACAATAAAAAAACATTTTTTTTAATGGAAAGCACATTTGAATAGGCAATTCTCCAAAAGAGATATACAAATGACCAATAAGCATATGAAAAGATGCTCAACATTAGCCATTAAGGAAGTGCAAATCAAAACCACCGTGAGGTATCATTTCATACCCGTTAATATGGTTATTATCAAAAGACAGTAACAAGTCTTGCTGAGAATGAGAAGAAGTCGAAATGCTCATACATTACTGGTATGAGCTTATGCAGCCCCTTTGGAAAAGTCCCTTTGGAAAAATTGACAGTTCCTCAAAAAATTAAACATAGAGTTACCATATGGATTCAAAAATTCCACTGCTAGGTATACATTCAAGAGAATGAAAACATGTTCACACAAAACTATATACACAAATGTTTACAGCAGCATTATTCAGAGTAGACAAAAAAGCAGAAAAACCCCAAATGTCCATCAACTGATGAAGACAAAATGCAGTATATCCTGAGAACGACAAAAACTTGTATGAATACTCCATTCAAGCCCTTCAGTAAGAGACTTGACCAAATTTTAACATGGCTTCTAGCAACAAGGCTGTGTCCCTGGGACATTCCAGCCCCCTCCTGAGTTCCCGTCTGGAAAAGCTCAGGGCTATTTGTCAGGGCCAACACCTGACAATAGGCCCCTGCCCTCCCTTCCGTAAGAATTTACCAAAAAGGTCTTACCAACTGGGAGTCTTCTCTAGCCCTATGAGATGTTTGTATCTCTTCTACAACTCAATGGCCTGAAAGCCATTCCTCTGAAATGTAGTCATCAGGGAGGGTCAGTCATCAGAGCCATTCCTCTGAAATGTAGCCCCCGCCTCTGTGGGAGGACAGAAGCCTAGCTAGCAGACACATTTGGCCTAATTACACCTGCACGGACCGGACCGATCCTTTGTGATTTTTCGCCTTAGACCTCTCCACACACAGACATCTTCATTCTCAATCTTTAAAAGGACCCTCACCTCCATGCAAACTGGAATGGAGCTCTTGCTCTTTCCCCTTCTGCCAGCAGTTACTGAACAAATCTGTTTTAACCACTTTAACACTTAGCTTTGTTATCTTTGACAATCCATACAATGGAATATATTATTCAGTCATAAAAAGGAATAAAAATCTGGTACATGCCACAACATGAATGAACCTTAAAAACATTATGCCAAGTGAAAGAAGTCACACACAAAAGGCCACAGAGTTTACAATCGCATTGATATGAAATGTCCAGATTGGTAAACCCACATAGAAAGTAGATTAGTGATTGTGGGGGGTGGAGGAAGAGGGAAATTGGGGGTGACTACTAACTGGGGATGTTACTTCTTTTTGGGGTGAAGAAAATGTTCTAGAATTACAACTCAACAATAAAAAAAAACATTTTTTTAATGGAAATGGTGATCAATGCTCAACTTTATAAATATACTACAAACACCAGATCATACACTTCAAAAGTGTGAACTTATGGTATATGAATTTACAGTAATTTCAGTAAAGCTATCATTAAAAGTACAGTTAAAATAATAATGAATTTTGTAAAATCAATCATAGCTAAAAACTAAGTAACTGTCTGAAACAGAATTCAAAGTAGTCACCTCAAACGCACTGATCTTTTTGTTAATGTTATGAAAGTTATAAAACCAACAACCTCAGACTGCATTTCTTTGGGAAGTGGTACCTTGAAAACACTTGGCCTGTGTCACCTTGGCATTGTGAGAAAACCCTGGAGGGAAGAAGTGTTAGCCAACTTTTAAGACATTCATGTAAGTGACTGTGGATGCTGACCTAGTTTTTGAAGACAAAACAAAATTTGAAATTAAAGCAGAAAATGTGGCCAACAATCCTAGCGCTGTGACTCATCAAACTGCCATCACAGATGTAATGAAAGAGAAAATGTTGGTGGGCTGTTCCCAAGTCGCTATGTAAGCAACTAGAAACCATGTACCCAGCCTCTTCCATTTTACAAGTGAAGAAACTAAGACCACAGACTTGAGTGATTTGCCCTGAAACTGTCATCATGAAGGTAGAGTGGGAGGTATCCTCATTGCAGGAGGTAAATCCCTTAGCAAGTGGGATTCCAACATTCAAAAAGAAAGTGAAGTGACATGGAAGTGAAACGAAAACTCCTACTCAAACTAGCTGAAGCAAGAAAAGCCTGTGTCTGCCTAGAGCCCGGGACTGGCTTTTCAGGTTTCCTTTTCAGGTTTCTTTGGCACTGCCTGTAGAGGGCACACGGGAGCAGTGAGCCCTTCATCTACACACCCCGTGTCACTTAAAGCCACGAGAAACAAGCAACTAAGCAGCGAAACACATTTAAGCCTAAGAAATCCCTTTCATATTTATACTTTATAAAAGTCAACAGGACTTACTTCAATATTCTCCACAATTCTCGTAACTACCGAGGCAGTAACCGAATACCAATAGGACTCCCCTTTCTGCTGGCGTTCATTCTACAAAGGAAAGAGGCGGCGTCAGCAGAAGCCACTGCTTTGCTCATTTCATGGGTCTCACCACAATTGCGCTAACGGCCAAAAGGATTTCTGCCTTGCCTTCCATTTTTCCTCCAGGGCTTGAAGTAGAGCTTTCTTGCGTTCCCTTTCCAACAGTTTCTCCTTTTCATCATTAAAATCCTGTATTTTCTCAGGGGCTCCGATTAAGTGCAGGCTGGAGATGGAGATCACCCAAGGGTCCACGTGGGGGCGATAAAAGGGAATCTGAAGAGTTACTTTCCCAATTAAGCCTGGGAAAAGGAAAGCCTTGTTAAATGTCTATACACACTTTTTCATTCTTCCTATTTTTCTGTATTCTCTAGTTTTCTTTAAGGAGCATTATTACTTTTAGCATATATTTTTTAATTTAAGAAAACAGCATGACTCTATAGCATCTTACTATGCTGATAGACAGTGACTGTAATGGGGTATGTGGTGGGGTCTTGATGGTACGAGGAAGGTGGTAACCACAATGTTGCTCATGTGAAACCTGAGCATAAGATTGTGTATCAATGATACCTTAATAAAAAAAAAAAAAAGAAAGAAAACAGCACATTCTCGTACATTTGAAGCAAATGTCCATAGGCTGAGATCTGTAAGCATGAGGCAATATTAATTAGAGCTGGAAAGAGTTCAGTGTGCCCTTACCATATGAAACGCAACATCTCTTCCACAGCCAAACTACACATGAAAGTTTCTTGGGGTATCCTTCTTCCCCTTCACGTGCACAAGCCCGTGAACACCAAACTCATTTCTTGTTCATTATTAATTGGCTGGTTGATAAGTACTTATTGGGAGTTATCAGACTTACAACATGTCCAATCTTGGGCATACCAATTAAAACATAGGTAGGTTGCAGAGGCACTCTACTGAGAAAGAATTCTGATTCTTCATGAGAACCTGGGCTAATGGTTGAAAGCTAAACGGTCTGCTACAACTATGATACTTACTTCCTGAGTTCTACCATTTCTAGCCAAGCCTCCTAGAACATAAGCCTTCTTTAAATTCAATTAATAAGACACAAGTCACCACTAAGTAATCATTTGTAAGAACATCTTAACTGTCTCAAAGATTCACACAGCCCAAGTATACTGTACCTCTGAAAGCAACATATGTTATGAGAAAATGATCATTACCCCCTAAGATCTGGAATTCAAGTAGGCTGGATCTATTCTACTTAAGATAACAGAGTATCATTAGCACCAAATGAATGACTGTGTAATCCAGTAAATTTTACAACAAACAATGAAAAAACATTTTAGGTTAGTTTTTATATTTTTAGTAAGGCTTACAACTGAAATCATACACCAAATTTTATAATAAAAAATGTTAATAGTGCAGTTGCAATTCTAACCCAATTTAATTGGGAGGAAGATGCATATATAGTAGTTACATGACAACAAAATGTAACTTCTGTTACATTTCATTTAATTTTTGCAGAAACAACCATAAAAATTGCCATTTTTTAAAAAAAATAGTAGAAAATCTCATCAATTTTCCTCAAAATCCTTTCTTAGTCCTTTGATATTCAAATACTAACTCTTTTGGAAGTATCCACAGTATCATCAGCCTTGAGAGTTTCTTTCCAGCTAGTCTGTCAGTACCTTTGCCTATGATTCTGGCAGTTCACCCATCACCTGAATCGACTCCAAGAAAACCTGAATCTTCGGCAAAACTCCTGTTCTACTTCACCCAGCAACTGCTTTGCATTTGACTGTAATAGGTACCCCCAAATAAAGGAAAGACTGGCTGATATCAACAGGTTATGACTGAATGATGAAGGGGGGGGGTCTCTAAATAGGGACTGATTTTAAGTGGTCATGTAATAAAGAATGTTTTTATTCCATGACAATTCCTGCTCCTTATCAAACCTAGTAACTGCAGAACTCCTAGAAGGACTGCACACGCCTACTGAGTGTGCCAGGCACTGTTCTGAGTAATTTTAGTGTATCAGCTCATGTATTCCTCTCAACAATCCTATCATATAGGTGTTATTATTATCATCCCAACTTAAAGATGAGGAAGCACAGAGTGGTTAAGGAACTCCCTCAAGGTCACACAGCCAGAAAATGGCAGATATGGAATATAAACCCAAGCATAGTATTCCAGAGCCTACCTTTCATTCAATAAACTGTCTCTCAGTGATACTTACAATGAATTCTCTGAAAACAAGAACCCCCTGAATCTACAACAGAAGTTCTTAGACTTAAGTAAACTTAAGAGTCACCTGAGGTACTTATTTAAAATGCAGGTTCAATGAACCCCCTTTAGAGATTCTGATTCAGTAGGTGTGGGGGCCAGAATACATCCCCACCACCACCTCAAGGTCATCCTGATAGAAAAGGCCCCACGTTAGGTCTGATCTAAACTCTACACTTCCTATCCTGCCTCCTCCTGATCAAACAGCCAAACTCAGGGGCTCTCAGTTTTCAAGTCCCAAACATGAAAGACTCAAAACTGCCCCTCCCCTGGTTCCACATACCAGCTTTGACTTCAAACGGTAATTCCAGTTCTTTCAAGGCATCTTTCTTTAGTGGCAAGTTTTCTAATTCAACAGCACCTTAAAAACAAAAACAACACCATGAAGTGTTCATCTGACAAACAGAGTGGGTACCTACTGTGTGCAAATCATTGGAGGTTAAAGGGAAAGTTTTACATCTCAACCTGGGCTATAAAAACCCATGGGTACAGCGCTACCATCAGCCTATGTGCTGTACCTATACTGATTTCCTGACCATCCCTCTCTGATGTGCAAATAACAGCTGAAGCTTATCAGCAGATGAAGCGTTAGGCAGAGATCTAACTTCTTCTGTAATAAGCCAGACAGCAAACATTTCAGGCTGTATGGTGTCTGTTGTACTTTTTTTTTAACAAGCCTTTAAAAATACAAAAGCCATTCTCAGCTCCCAGGTGGGATTTGCCAGCTGGTCAATTTGCAGATCCCTGGTTTAAACTAACATTCACCAGAGGAACATTAATGTCTGAATCATTTGGGATGAAATGCAGGTTCCTGGCCCCCCCTGCCCAGACATCTCTGGGACTGAAACAGAAATCTGCAATTTTTAACAAGCTCCCCCTCCCCAACTCCCCCCCAAAAAAGGGTGTAGTGCACACAACATCTGAGAGCCCATGAGAATTAAGTAAAGTTAGTCACCAAAAGGAATTATACTCTCCTTTCTGGAGAGACCAGCTCTGCATGTTCTCTGCACCTCCACTTGCAGGTGTATTAACAGTCAGAAAGCAAAGGGATGAAGCACCAGTGAAGGTCCTTTTCAGATCCAGCTTTTATGAAGACTTACTCTTAAATGAATAGTCTCCGAAGCAGTCTGAAGGAATAGTCAAGAGGGTGCAGCCGGATCTCTGTCTCCCAGCTAGGAAAGTCATTCATTCACACATAAACACCACTCCCCGCTCTGTACTTGAGGTGCTATGCTGGCCACTGGGACTATAAAGAGAGAGGAAGGCAGGGGCCCCATCCTCAAAGGGCTGGAGAAGCAATAATCTTAAAAAATTGTTTGCACAACACCAGGCAACCTCTGAGCCACTCGAGTCAATCTGAGATGCATTTTTTTCAAAAACAAGTAGGACAGACAACAACCGCCTGGCACCATTAACTGATAAGAGAACCCAGAAGAAAGGCAAGCAAGCCTTTTCCTCCAAAGACAAACTAATAAAAGAAATGATTACTTTTCCCTGTAAATGACCGTTTAAGACTTGTGAGTTGCTGGCTTCTAAGGAAGATTTCATATCTACAATGTGGCAGATACTGAGCAAACGCAGCCAACTTTTAAGGGAACATGTGTCCACCTCAGGCTCCACATACCTTAAAAGTAATCAAAAGGAAAAGTTAACATTCCAATTTCCACATTTGGGGAGAAAATAATCTTAAGGGGAAAAAAAGCATGAAACAGTTGAAACTGTTTTAAAGGGGGAAAGTATATAATTTCTTCTTCATTTGAAGAGCATTATTTGCAATTTGAATAATCTGCCCTATTTTCCATACCCAAATCTGTCAAAAAGCAGATTGCAATCGGTTTCTTTGACTACTGTACAGCTTGGGGAAGTAGAAGGAATTGCAGGCAATCCACACCACAAAAAAGTAAAGAAGCTGAAGTGCAGAGAGCATAAAAGGTGGAGAGAAAAGGAGAAGGGCAGCCTACGGCAAATCAAAAACACAGACATCAGGCAAAACAGCAGCAATGGACCCCAATTCCCCACCCACTCTCCTCTGTGCCCACAACTGGCCCTGCTGGGACAGGCCCCTTCAAGGGACCCAGAGTAAGCAAATACTTTATAAATAATGCCGATCATTTATTCCCAAGCAGATAATTTGCAGGCTTCCTGACGGCTGCCACATCCAAAAATTCCTCATCTTAGATTAGCAAGAAATCTAGTCACTAGAACTGAATTTAGAGATTAGTCATTTTTCAGTAATTGCTAATGACCACTGAGTTCTCTTCCCTTGGCTCTAGGGCATTTAAAGGGCCAACCTGAGGTTCAGAGCTTATAAAAACAAAAAGGAGGGGCAATCTAAGTTTTGGGTTACAAATACACAGATAGGCCCACAGCACAAAGTTCAGGCTCCTTGACATGGCACTGGCCGCTGGACCATTCCACACATGCCCTGCAAGGTGCCAGCTTTTTGCCTCTGCTCACCAGCTTCATTCTACCTGGAATGTGATGACCTTCACGTCCCAGCTATGGAAATCCTGCTAAGATCCCCTCAAAAGCTGCCTCCATAATAGCTTTCCCAGAGTTCTACAGACAGGATGGAAGGCTCCCCTCCTCTGCATCCCACTGCATTACACCTGTATCTCTAGTAAAACAGTTTAGTATGTACTGCCTTGTATTACTGTGTAACTGTCTCCAGAACAGGGTAACAGCTCTCAAGGACTATACAGGTAGAGGTGGAAAAGTAATTACATTAATACTAGTAACACTAGTAGTAGCGATGGTTTAGAGAGATCTCACTAGTGCCAAGCACTTCACACACATTATCTCACTTAATCCTTGCAAAAATATGAGGAAATACTATTCTTTTGAGAAAAGAAAGATGAGCCTTAGAGGACAAGCAGTTTGCTTACAAATCTCAGAGCTGGTAAGTGGTACTGCCAGGATTCATACTAGATCTACCCAATATCAGGAGGTTAAGACAGAGAAGAGGTGAAGAGGAGGCTAAGTAACTTGCTCACAGTCACAAACAGCTTTTAAGTGGTGATGCAGGGGTTAGACCCTACACCTGAGCTCTTAGTATATACCGTCTCCCCATTTTGTACCATTCGAAAACACAGAGCCGTACCCAAAGCAGGGGCTCAATGAGTGTCTGTTGAATGACTGAATGAGTGAAATCTTATACAAGCGCTCTCCCTATCCTTCAACTACTCATATGCTACTTTGCATTTTTATTACTTGTACAATGTGTGCACATCTATCCCTTAAGTCCAACCCACCAGCCAATCGTATGCTGAGGATCATGATGGTAGATAATGATGACTAACATTGATAAGAGCTCACTACATGCCAAGAACAGCTGTTAAGTTCTTTGATCTACATTAATGTGCTTAGTTTCCAGCACCTTATGAGATAGTTAACATTATCTCCAATTTACAGAGAGAGAGACTGAAGCATAAAGAATTTGAGTAATTTGCCCAAGTTACTGGTAAATAGAAGAAATAGGATTCAAACCCAGCCTGGCTACAAAATACATACTCAACCACTACTCCAGCTTCCTTTGCATCTCCCAAAGCGTTTACAACAATAAATAGCTGCAGAACGATTGAAATAACATTCTTATTCCTATATAGTATCCTCCACCCACAAACACTGTTTAATTGTAATGGTGTCATCAGGACCAACACAAAGTGCCAACTTCTTTGCAAAGCCTTTCTCTCAGTACCCTGCAATGCTCAATGCTTTTCTGGCCAAGCACTGTGGAGGGCTTTGGATCCTAAAGGATGGGGCACCATACGAACACCGGTTATGAAAGAAAAAGCATGATTCTATTCCCCAGAGAAGCATTCCTCAAATTCCACAGGTTTGTTAAATGCCATAAAGAATATTTTTTTAAAAGGAAATAATCATAGAAAGCGAGTATAAAACATCAGAGAGATGCACACAGTTGCCATTACAAGATATATTCTAAAACTTGAGATTAGAAATGTCAGTAGTATATATCCCATAAAATATCAGATACCACAAATTTCTACTTGTTCATTTCTTTAGCAGATATCCTCTTAACCATACCACCCTTGAGAGAGCCAGCTCTTTCATTAGCAAGGTTGGTTGTGGTTTGTAGTTCTCTAAGTTCTGTTACCTGCCCTGTACAATGTGAGCTTTACAGTATATGAGAATTTCAGTTAAGTGACCAATGAGGTAAACGTGACAGTCTTACTGCACTGTGAACACATCCTCTTCCCTGACAGACTGGTCACTTTTACTTTGCACTGTGCAGCTCTCCTCTAAGGACAGAAGGAAAAGCGGGAGTTGGAGATTAGGAAAGGATGGCTTCAAATCATGCTGTGTTACTTATCAGCTATGTGAATAAGTCATTGAGATCAAAGCTTCATAAAGGTGAAAAATTAACTGAGATAAAGCACAGTCACAGTGAGGGAAAAGGGAGTGAGAAGGACAACCTATCACTGCCACAATTGTATTACTGACTTAGATGTGTCCGAAAAGCCTGGAGAGCAACACTGCTGGGGACAGGTGAGCCACTGGCACCCGACCTCAGACTACAAACATTGTATTGCTGCTATCTCCACTGACCTGTCCTGGTCCACCTGCCAAAACTCACACTCCCAGGAAGCTGAGGTTTCCACCATGGTTGGGGTCTCCCTTCCACTCCCTAGATTCTATATGCTTGCAGATTGACTTTTATCTTCTTTCTCTGGACTTGTTAAAGGGTTTCATTTTCAGTTGAGCAAAGAAAACTTAAAGAGAAGAAAAAAAGTAGTTTTCCAATCCCCACACCAAATCACTGGACTGCCTTTACCAAGTACAGGTGTTTACCAAGTCTAGACCTGGAAAGGCTAACATGTCTCAAGTTTTAGGTACTTTACCACTAAGCAAGACAAAGACCTCAGAAATTCTGTTGAAGACCTCACAGTAACACATTTTAAAACTTCTACTGGGCATCTGTTATATACCAGCAGGATAGGAATTTTGAATGTCACCCCACTTGATCTTTATAGTAACCACATAGGGGTATATTACTTTTTCTGAAGCTCAGAACCTTATTGACATGTTCACAGATCTAGTAACACAGCAGGATTTGAAACTAAAGCCAATGCCATTGTGCCTACATTATAGCTACCTCCACAAAGCTACAGAAAGCTGAAAAATTAACTGGGATAAAGCACAGTCACCAGTAATAGAGTCTCTTTTTTTTAAGACTTAATAGTTCCCTAAAATCTACAGCAAGACAGCCACATACCTAAGTTACCCTGTAATAATAAATGGTGTCATATGGGAGTACATATTTCCTTTTACACACATTTAATACAAAGCCATCTGGACATTATGTTTTATTATTCTCAGTGCAACAAAAAAAATTATGAAAAATAGAATGCCACCTGCATAGGCATACTTTACCAAAAAGAAAAACATGGTCTCACCTTTCAGAAGCGCAACAGACAGCTGGTCAGTGTTCAGGTTATTAACGTATTTCCCCAGATAGGTATTGAGAACCCAGGCTACAAGACCTTCCAACATGACTATATTCTCAAGACAAGGTATTTAAAAATCATGGATCATTCTTTATTTCTCTCTCTCATGGTCACAGAAGAATCTATGGGAGGAAAAAAAAAGGAAATCAACAGGAAAACCAGATGATTTTCTACAGTGATTACCTACTCTGTCCTGAAGATGGACAAATGCAAAGCACAGAGATAAGAAAAAGTGGGGTGAGAAGCACTATAAAATGCCTTGTGAGTAAATGGACCAAGCTAATATATTTGCATTTTGATGCAGCAGCAAGAAATAGTAGCTTATAAATTTACCAAGAATTACCTATATTCAAAGTTGTATATCTTTTCCATGCAACCGATCATTAAACTGTGTTTTTGTGACTCACTTGGAACTGTCCTGATCAGAGGTTCTCATCCAGGTGTGATCTTATGATGTCTAGAGATGTTTTTTTTAATTATCATGACAGTGGGACTGCTCACAGATGTCTTGTGGGTGGAGACCATGGAAGCCGGTGAGCATCCCACAATGCATAGAGGGCGCCCACAGCAAAGACTCAGCCCAGTGTGCCAGGGGCACCATGGCTGAAAAACCAGGTCCTAGGTTAAGGCAAAAACGCCCTAAGAGATTGTATCAGTGAACTTCATATTCTGCAATGGTCATCTTTAAACTTGCCCTAATCCAATCTTGCAAATTTGTTCACCAGGATCATTCATAAAATAACATAATGGAAGGAAGAAAGCGGTGGTTTACCACTGTTTTTCAATGTCCTGGAACTGCATTACTGGTACCTGGACACCAAATGATGCCGATACAATGAACTATCCTAGGAATTACAAAAACCAGAAATCCTCTGGTTCCAGCCACAGTATTTACATCCAGTACTGAACTGCTACTGCCTAGTATAACTGCTGTTTATTAGTATTACAAAAAATATACAGATTACTTTTGGCAATACAAAAAGTTAACATGAGGGAACTTGAGACCCAAAAGTTTAAATTCGTTCCAAGGTTGCTCAGCTAGTAGATCCTAATTAGAACTGTGAGTTCCAATTCTTCTTCCCAGCCAAGCATCAAACACCAACCCACCATCCTGGCCACTCCAGATTTGTATGGCATGCGTCCTGCTTAGAACCAGCCTTTTCAGGATCCTTTCCAAGCACTTCGCCCCACCTCCAAAGACTCACCTTAGTGCCAGAAGATACTTATCCAACTGATAGGCTGCCCCCTAACAAAGACCCAAAACACAAAAATACCAGTCCCTGTAAGAGTTAACTAAACCTCTAGGGAAGACTGACCTTTATTTGTCAACAGCGTCTTGCACTTCCAGACAATATTAACTTTTGTCAACAATGACAGTAAAAATAAATAAGTAAATAATGGGACTTGGTGAAATACTAATTTCTTTTCAAAGATTATTTTTTGAAGCTACATCTAGTGTAAAACTAGAAATATGCTACAGATTATTGGGTACATTTAAAGAAGAGGTTACAGGAACAGCTTTTTTAAAATAAGAAATGTTTAACAGTCTGAGTAAAAGAAACATTTCTTTAGTATAACTTTAAACAAGTATATCAGTGAAAACAAAATGTGAACCTGACTACTCTAGTCTTACTATGTAAACTCCAAACACACTTAGGCAGAAAGCCAAAGTCAGAATACTCTTTATTTTTGAAGTTACTGCCACTGACTACAGTCCTAAATGCCAACACACTCTCTCTGACGTGCCAACTACAAATGTTTTCCCAGTAAAGAGAAACAACTGTCAGTTTGTACACAAGATAAGGCCCTACTCTACCTGCCCTTGAGGTGGAAGAATGCAAAGCACAGATTAAAAGAAGGTGGGGAGGAGAAGCACTATAAAATGCCCTAGTCAGTAAACTGAGGCCCAAGCCAGAAAGCATCTATTAGCTCTGCCAAGCATCTAGACGAGGCTTGAGGCCACTTCAAGGATTCCCTTAAGGAATCCAGTGTCAGGAAGGCCCGCCAGACTGGCCAGAAGCCCAAAGTGTTAACACTCTGGTCCATCAGAGCTTCTAGGCAGCTGCCTGGCACTGACAACCACCTGGTCTCTCCTAATCGGTGGGGCAGGTGACACCAGGGATCAGTGTTCAGCCCACGGGCGGGCAGAAAGCCGGGCATGACCTTGAGCCAGGCCCCTCCCTCGAGAAGCGGCCGGGGCCCGAGTAGGAAGGATTGGCAGCTGGACCCGGGCGCCCCTCCCCGAGGCGGCCGGGCCTGGGTGCTGCAGGCGCCAGGGAGCTCGGAGATACAGAGCCCGAGGGGGCGCGGGCCAGGGCCGCGGCCCCGCAGGAACAGGACTGCCCGAAAGACGAGACTCCCAGGGTCCTCCCGACGCCCCCTCGGCTCTCAGAACCCTGAGCCCGGCTACCAGAGACAGCCTGGAGGGAACGCCTCCGGGGGTCCCACATCTGGGAGGAGGGGCTCAGCCTGGGTGCGTCCCCAGGGGGCGAGGAGTTAAGACAGGTGTGAGGTCTGACGACCCTAAGCCCCAGCGTGACAGCACTAGGCTGGTGAAGGAGGGACTGAAACACTCCGGAGGACTGACTGGTGCCCCACTCTTGGGGGTGAGGTGGGGGGCGGGGGGCTCCCACACGGCGTCCCCAGTGGAGACCAAGGTCCAGGCGGGAAGACACGGGCTGAAACGCCTCCAATCCCAGCGCGCGGGGCGGCCGGGACTCCGGAGAGGGGGCCGGGGCCGGCGGGGACTCGAACTCCCCAGGACCAGGGCGCCGGGGGCCGGGAAGCGCAGGCAGCCCGGAGCCTGTGGGGGTCCCCGTGAGGGCTGCGGTCTCCAGGCCGTCGGGAGCCCGGACGCCCCAGGGATCCCCGGCGGAGCTCAGACGACCGGAGGGCCGGACGCCCGGGTCCCCGGGCCCCCAGCGCCGCGCTCCCCGCGGGCGGGCCGGGGCCCCCAGGGCTGAGGCGAAGCCGGAGCGGCCAACCGCGGGCCCACGCCGCCCTGCCGTCCCCGGCCCTGCCTGGCGCCGCCCCGCTTCGGCCCGTACCTGTCGGAGTCCCGAGCCGCCCGCCCCAGCCGGGCACTGCGCGGCGCTTCCTCCCCGCCGCTCCTCAATGGCGCTGGCCGGCGGCGCTCCAGCCCGCCAGACCCGACCAATCGAGCGGGCGACGCGCCGGCGCCCGGCCAGCCGAGCGCCGAGTCATCGAGAGGCGCCCTCTGGAGCCGGCGCTCCTCCAGCGCGTCGGAGGGCCCCTGACGCAGGGGCTGGAGAATGGCCCGACCAGCCGCATTTTACAGGAGGGGAAACTGAGTCCCGGGGGCAGGCAGGGCCACAGATGAGTCTGTATGGGAGCAGTGAAAGCCAAAATTCTTCCTCCTACAACCCCCTGCTTTCCATCTGCCCCAACCACAGTAGGTTGTCCACTTCGCCGTCACAAGGGTCTGTTAAAATAATTCACACCATGCCTCTTCTCTGCTTAAAACGGCTGCCCCACCATACTTAAATTAAAACCCCCCTTAGAGAGCCGACACCTATATCCCACTGGATTTGGTCCATTCCTATTTCTGCCACTCTTCCCTGGCCCACATCCCCCCCCCCCACCGCATCCTCCAGTTCCTGCCTCAGAACCTTTACAATTGCCATTCTCTCTACTTAAGATACTTTTCCCTAGATCACTGCTGTCCAATAGAAATATAGCGCAAGCCACACATAAAGCCAAATAATAATTTTAGATTTACTAGTTAAAAGGAAATATTAAAAAATGAAATTAATAATATTTTTTATTTAATCCCGTATGTCCAAAATGGTATCATCTCAATCTGTAACTAATAGGAAAAAGAAAAATTATTAAGGGGAAAGGGACTTGCTTAAGGTCAGAGAGAGAAACCATGAGACGATCTGAACCCTACTACAAGCCTAAAGCCCTCAGCATTACAGCCTCAGCCCACTGCCCTGAGCCGTCTGTCTTCAACTATTAGAGCATAAGTTACACCTATTGGGGGGCGAGGGGGACCAAGGAACAGAGAGGTCAAAGAGACCTTATTCTGGGCAAGAAGAAGACCTTATCCTGGGCAAGAAGGAGGGATTGTATTGGCCACAGAGAAGGTCCTCCCTTGGTCCCCACCCATGGTGTGGCCTCCGAGGCTGCAGGCTATGGACACACAACAGGTGAGGGGCTGCAGGAGACAGGGGACATCCATTAATCACCACCCACACTAGATTCTTAGATGCGTGTTGACCCAAAAGGGGCAAATTTTCTGGGACATGCAGATTTGAGACATCAGACCCCTCCCCACTTAGCCTAGTGCAGATCAGCTTCTAGAATCATTGAGACCAGAGAGGGTACAGAGAGGGAGCCAAAGCTGCTGCAGAAATCTTTCTTTTGACCCACACAATGCTTTAAACATGTAGAATTGAAACAGGACAGGGAAGAGCACGAGGGACTCCATGTTAAACCAAACATCCATCTGAGGCTTAAAGGTTAAAAGGTAAAAATTCTAGGATGTCTTAATAGGGACTCTGTGGCATCTTAGTACACTGACGGACAGTGACTGCAATGGGGTTTTGGGGGGGGACTCGATAATAAGAGTCAATGTAATAACCACAGTTTTTCTTGTGAAACCTTCATAAGAGTGTATATCAATGATACCTTAATAAAAATTTTTTAAAAAGAATTAAAAAATTCCCAGGAGTCTTTAGAAACAAAGAATTTCAATTAACTGTCCAATTAACAATCAATTGACCATATCTTAAGTCAAAACAAACACTTTCAAGAATTAGCAACCAGTCCCTGTTTTCACTAAAATCATTACCCTGAGGGGAGGAGAATTTACAAAATTATTTTGCGTTAGGCTTATCCTACAGAAACAACCAAAAAGGAGGCCATATTTTGGGAATGCCAGTGGATCAACATCTGCAACCAGGAAATGACACCACCAGATAGCAAATGATGGATATAACATTGTGAGATAATCCATACCATTCCTTCCGAAACCCCTCACCCTCTGAAATTGCCTATATAAGCTTATACACTGCCCTTCTCCTTTCCTGTGGGCTCCCTTGTATACAAACTACCTGCCTGCTTTCTTTCTTTTGAGTTCAGTGTTCATTTCTAAAACATCGAAACTCAAGAACCTGGTCTTTGGGGGTCCAGTAACAGAATCAATTACATATAAAAAGCTGGAGATTACACATGCAAATCTGTATCTGGAGCTTCCCCAGAAAACCGGAAGGTTTGGTAACCACAGAACCCCCATACTTCCTATCCCTGCATTCACTCACTCATTCATTCACCGTTTATTGAGCACCTACTCAGTGCCTGGCCCTGTCCTAAGCACTTGGGGCTCCATCACTGAACAAAATAGACAAACTTCTGCCCATTGGAGCTTATATTCTACCAGAATGAGTAGACAGCAAGCAATAAATATAACAGATACATCATCAATACAGTGAGAAAATGATAAGTACTGTAATAGTCCCATGGTGGAGGTAGGGATCTTGGGCTGAAAGGGAGGATTGCAATTTTAACTATGAATTAATTTAATCAGGTCTTGAAGAGATTTAACTTTCCAGAGGAATGCTGTCTGATAAAAATATAATGCACTCCTGGACTTGCCATAAGAATGAGGAGGGAGATGTCTAGGCTGGCATGTGCATACAGTGAGACAACGAATTTGACCGGATCTGTACTGTTGGAACTCAACCAGGAGTTGGGAGGGGTGCAAGTTGTAGCACCCCAAAATCTCATGACTATAGACTATCTATGGTTAAAAGAACATATGGATGTGAACAGATCCCAGAAATGGGCTGCTTTAATTTGTCTGATGGTTCAAGTACAGTTGGACAATATCCATCATATCATAGATAAATTTTCACAAATGCCTAGGGTGCCTAAATGGTTTTCTTGGCTTCACTGGAGATGGCTGGTAATTATAGATTTGCTTTGTTTATGTCACCGTATTCCTATTATGTTAATATGTGTGTGCAAATTAGTTAGTAGTTTAAAACCTATACATACTTAAGGTACTATACAAGAAGATATGTCAAAGAAATAATCAATCCTCCCAAGTTTCCTTCATATGCTACATCTATAGCTTTTCTTCTTCCTTCCTAATTACAACCCTTAAATAGAATTCGTGCCTCAGATCGAATTTACTGAGTATCATAATTCCTCCAGGTGGTAAAGATACCTCGAGACAAATGCTGGGCATAGAAGCCACAGGGCATAAATCTGCAAAGAAGTAAAAAGCTAACCTTTGCAAACAATATGGCTTCTCTCTCACTTACCAACTTTACATTTCCCTGTATGGCCCCGGAAGATGACTGGTTAGCCAGAGATGGGTAAGATTCCTCAAGGGAGGAACAACCTAAGACAGGCACAGTCGCAGGGGGGCCATCAGGTGAGAATTTGGGGATCAACAGAGGTGAGGCTCAGAACCTCACCCCCCCTGCTTTGAGAGAAATCTTCTGCATCCGTGGATGTCTTGCTGCCCTTGTCTAGCCTGGATTAATACTTAGTCCATAGGCACACACCTGATCATCTGATCATCTACATTTGCCTTCTTACAGCACTAAACTATGTTTTCTACCTTTATCTTGCATCTACCTACCACTTCAGCATTTTATTAAAAATAAAAATAATAATAATAATAGGAGAAATGTGGGATCAACATATAAATCAAGTACAAAAATCAAACGAATATTCATATTTGACCTGATTGTTTATAGGTCATATTGCATGATCAAAACCGAAAGTTTCTGTGATGACTGCCCTTGTACTGTTCACCATGTAAGAATTTATTCACTATGTAAGAATTCGTTCACCATGTAAGAACTTGTTCGTTATGCTTCAGAAGATTGGAGACTGACGAGAATTAGGCTTGAGATGGATTAATGATTGTACATTGAGCGTTGACCCCCCTATACTGAATTTTATTGTTGTTAACAACCATTTGATCAATAAATATGAGAGATGCCCTCTCAAAAAAAATATATATATATATATATATATAAAATGCAAGTCTCTTACTACAGTGATGGACAGTGATTGCATTGGGGTATGGGGGGGTGGGAGGAACTTAATAATATGGGTATGTAGTAACCACAATGTTGCTTATGTGAAACTTTATAAGATTGTATATCAATGATACCTTAATTTTAAAAAAAAAGAAATATAATGCAAGTCACAAACATAATTCTAAATGTCCTGTAGCCACATTAAAAAGAGAGAAAAGAAACAGGTGAAATTAGTGTTAATATTTTATATTTAACCTAACCTCTCCAAAATATTATCACTGAACATGAAACCAACATAAATATTACTGAGACATTTTATATATGTGTGTGTGTGTTGTACCAAGTCCTCAAAACTCATTATTTTGTACTGAGATGTACTTGTCACGTCTCAGTTTGGACTAGCCACATTTCAAGTGCTCAGGAGGCGTGTGTGCCCAGTGGCTACATTTGATGACGAAGGTCCAGTGTCTCTTGCGAAAATGCAGATAGGCGTGGTATTGTCACCCGGTGGGGAAAACGACAAAGGACAGACCCCAGCTGAGGGGCCAGCCCCCTCATCTTACAAATGGAGTTTCTGTGCTCCAGAGAGGGGCAGCCACTCTCCAAGTTCACACAGCAGACTCTCAGCGAAGCTAGGGCCCAATCCTGGGTGTCCTCACCATTTGGTTTGCCCCAGACAGCCTCTCAGCCCAACCTCCCAGCTTTCCAGACGCTGCTCTGCTTGCTGGGCCCTGGATATGGAGCTCCAGGCGGGCAGTCCTCAGAGAGAGAGCACTTTCCCTTTAAATTTAGGCTTCCTTGACTTTCTGGTGAAATTCTAAAGAGCTAGTTAGCAGGAGCCTCCCACAAAGAACAGAGTGCCCTCCCAACCTGACTCCTTAGATAAGTATCAAACCACCCAGGCCTGTCCCTCCGTGTGCTCTGCAAAGCAGGGATAGTGGGTATTCTGCTTTATCTCCTGAGGGCAATTATGGAGATAATTGACCAGGCAACTTATGGAACTTCTCACACTCCATGAATCCCCCCATCACACTAAAAATAAACCCCAACATCCTTTCCATGGCTTCTGAAGTCTTCTCAACCGCATGTCCCTCCCTACCGAAGTGCCAAGGTTGTACCACCGTCCCCTCCCCAAGACCTCCACTGGAACTCCAGCTCCTCAAAGAAGCCTTCCTCAACAACCTCCTTGCAAACTAGCAGCCCCCACGCCTCTCCATCCCCTTATGCTGCTTTATTTTTCTTCTAGCACTTATCACCACCTGGCCTGGCCTGCCCGTATGTCTTTATATAGCCCCTCCTGGCATGTCAGCTCTGGACTAGGACCTTGGCTGCCCTGGACTCTGTTGCATTCCCAGCACCTACACACACACAAATAACAACTGTCATTTACTGAGCACTAACTGTATGCCAGGCACAGTTCTAAGCATTTGACAGACAGTCATTCATGTCACCTCTCTGAGGAGGTACTATTTTAACCCCATTTACAGAAAAAGAGAGTGAGGCACTCTCAGGTTAATGAAGAGAAGTTCATTAACTTACCTGAGGTCACAGGAAGTGGTGGAGCCAGGCGTCATATCTGGGCAGGTGGGTTTCAAGAGCCCACAGTTCTTCACTTCAGTGCTGGCCCAACAGAGTGCTCCACAATGATGATGAATGCATGAAAATGAGATGAAGAATCAGAAAATTGTTCCCTCCCTCCCTGCTCAAGCTGGCCCTGCCTTAGCAAAACCACTTGCTCCGTCCTGGTTTAAAAAAGAGGCCAGAGGGGCCACCCTGGCCCATTTTGACTGGTTAGCCTGTCAGACAGGTGGCTGCCTTCAGTTGTTACAGATTTATTTCCTGTGATATTTTGATTTATATTAAGAAACATATACATAATCTTTGTCCTCTCTTCCTGGCTCACAACTCCTAAAGTGCTTGGAATTTCCTAAGTGATAAGAGCAACGGGAGCATCTTTTTTTCTAATAGCTCTTCCTGTGCCCTCAGTTCCTCAAATAGCTCCAAGCCATAAGGTAAAAGGAGTTTCACGTGGTTCATAATTAACCCCTTTCAACCACACCTGAGTTTCTGTTAATCAGGTGACTTACCGAAAGCCCCTAAGGATGGGGGCTGTTTGCCAAGGAAACCAACCAGCTGAATGGAGGGGCTGGAGGTGGACTCGATGATTTAATCAATTTAGGCCTATTTATGGAGGCCTATGTAATAAAGCCTCTATAAAACCTCAAAAGACAGGGTTCAGAGAGCTTCCCAGTTGGTGAGCCCGTGAGGTGCTGGGAGAGACCATGGAAGCTCTGGCCCCTTCAATCGTAAACTTGGTCCTATGCAGCTCTTCCATCTGCTGTTTCTAAGTCTGAATTGTACCCTTTGTAATAAATTAGTGACTTAGTAAGTAAACTGGTCTCCTGAGTTCTGCAGACTGCTTGATCAAATTAATTGAACCCAAGGAGTGGGAACCTCCAATTTATAGCCAGTCAGAAGCCCTGGTGACAAATCTGGACTTGGGACTGGTGTCTAAGCGGAATTCGTGTTGTGGGACTGAGCTCTTCACCCGTGGGATCGGAAGCTATCTCCCCACAGATAGTGCCAGAATAGACTGAGCTATGGCGCAGCCAGTTGGTGTCCCAGAATTAACTGGTGTGGGGAAAGAGCCCTCACATCAAGTAGCCAAGAGCATCAGCAGAGGAGGCACACAGGGAACATGAAGAAGGGTTTTCCTTTATGCCCCCTCCCACCAAATGGCACGTTATTATTCCCTCTGTGTGTGGGGCAACTCAGGACAGCCCCATCCCTGCAGTGTAGACACTCAGGAAATGTGCAATGTCAGGGCTGCCGTGCCTCCCGGAAAGACACGGGGCGCTGGCAAGTTAAAGGAAGGTGCAGTTTGCAGAGAAAAGAGTAGCATTTAGAGAACTACAAGCTGGTGACGCATGCACGGAGAAGCAACAGCAGGGGGCTGTTGGCAAGTGAGGCACGTCTGTATAGGAAAAATTCAGTTCAGACTCCTCTGTATACAGAAAAACCCAGTTCTTCCCTTCTCTGTGTTTCTGCCCTGTGAGTCCCTGTACTTAATACACTTTACTTCTGGCTTTTTCTCCCACACCAAGCAATTCTCTGGAACATCAGGTGGGTGTCCTACAATTCGATTCAACCTGACACTGTCTGCCTGGAGACAGCATCAGATTCCACAGGTTAAGGGTTCCGTCCCACAGGATGCCCGCCCCTCACCACGGCAGGTGCTGATTGCAAGCGCAGGTTGTCACCTGTGCTTCTGACCAACAGGCCACAGATCAGAGATTTCCATGACCCCCTCCTTGCGCTCAATCAGTTTGCTGGAGTGGCTCACAAAACTCAGGGAAACACTGACTTACGTTTACCCGTTTACAAAGGGACACGATGAAGGATACAGATGAGGAGCCAGATGACACGGTACACAGGATGAGGTCTGGGAGGGTCGCAAGCACAGGGCCTTCTGTCCCCGTTGGAGGTGGAGTGTGGCACCCTCTGATCATAGCTCTGTTCACCAGTATGGAAGCTCTTTGAACCCCATCCTATTAAGATTTGATGGAGGCTTCCTCACGCAGGCACCATCAGTTATTAACTCTGTTGCCACGTTCCCAGCCCCTCTCCCTCTCTGGAGGATTATGGGGAAGGCTGGAAATTCCGTGGCTTGGTCTTTCTGATGAGCAGCCGCCATCTAGGAGCCATTCAGGAGTCACCCAGAATGGCCTCCTCAGAAGGGAAGATGCCCCCAGTGCTCTTGTCACTTAGGAAATTTCAAGGTTTTAGGAGCCCTGTGCCAGGACCTGGGTACGGAGATAAAATTTTCTATTATCTCACAGCATGGTAGCAGCAGAGCAGGGAGAGAGGGTGGTTCCAAGTCGAAGCCTCTGAAGGGACCCAGGGAGGAGGCAGTACATGCCTGGCCTCACTCTCCACCCACTCCAGTCTCCTGCTGCTGCCTTCTCCTGGGCAAACTGTGCTGGAAGCTTCGGGCAAGAGTCTGGGCATGTCTTCTGCACAGGGCAGCCTCCAAGATGTAGAGCTGGGCGGAGAGAGGAACCAGAAGGGGAAATGGAGAAGAGCCAGCACATCTCTGATCTTTGCGTCCAATCCCCCTGTGCTTCCCTAGCCGTCCTCTCAGTGAAGCCAGAGCAAGGCTTCAGGAGGGGCCACCCCCACCTCCTGCTGACGAGACAGCAAGAAAGCCAAGGATGAGATTAGCACCTTGGTCCCCAAGCTCCACTCTAACCCACTCTGCCCCCAGCACCTGGAGACAGCTTTCCAAAAGGCAGGCCTGGCCAGATCTCTCCACTGCTCACACAGTTTTATAATATTTCAGTCCCTTTCCCCGCCGCCCCACCTTAGCAGGACAGCAGAAGCCTCTGACCCTGGCCACTCTCTTTCCCTCTCACCGCCCTCATCCCAGGAAATGCTGGCGTCCTCCCTGCAGCCTCTGCCCCAAGGCACCTCTCCAGTCCCTGCCCTGCCCTCCTGGTCTGTAGGCGGTTTCCCCCATCCCTCTGTCCTCCGTGTCCAGCTCCATCTTCTTCACCATTGTCTACTCTTAGCTGTCCGTGTATTTGCTTATTGCCTGTCTTCCCACCCACTGTGCTTTAGCAGCTGCTGCACCCCAGCACCCAGGGCAGTCCTGACATGAAGTAAGCACAATAAATGTCTATTTGAACACTAGAAGCTAACTGGATGCACCTGTGCTGCTGCAAGCCAGGCAGCTGGATGGGCCCCAAGGAGGGATGGAAGCATAAGGGCCAAGATGAGAAGGAATCAGCAAAGGCGGTGGGAGAGCCAGGGAAGGTTGGCACCTGGAGCCAGGTGAGGCTTGTGTTCCAGGAGAGGGCTGGTCACCAGGGTGAAATGCTGCCCACAAGGGATGGGAGAGGAGGCCTGTGGCCTACCACAGAGTGTAGCAGCATTGCGGTCAGCAGCACCCTGGACACAGGGGTTTTAAGTACAGAGGTGGCCACAGACTTACTGGGATGAGCTCAGGAGAAAATGGCAGAACATAAATTAGAGACAGTGAATACAGACAACTTCTAGGTGTTTTTGATGTTATGAGTAGCTGGGGAATCTGACAGCAACTGGAGGAAGAAATGCTTTCAAGAGGGTTTTTACTGTTGTTTTTAATTGTAGTGAAATTCTCATACCACAAAATCTACCATCTCAATTCAAAGTGTACAGCTCAGTGGTCACACACATGCACAATGTTGTGCAACCACCACCCATCTCCAGAACCCTTTTCATCTTGCAAAACTGGAAACTTTGTACCCATTAAATACCACCTCCCCCTTTCTCCCTCCTGCCAGCTCCAGGTAGCCACCCGTCTATTTTCTGTCTCTGTGAATTTGACTACTCTAACTACTTCATATAAGTGGAACCATACAGTATTTATTTGTCTTTTTGTGACTGGCTCTTTTCACTTAGAAAATGTCCTCCTGTTTCATCCAAACTCTAGCACGTGTCAAAATTTCTTTCCTTTTTAAGGCTGAATAATACTTCCTTTGTATGGCTACCACCTGCGCTTTATTAGTTTACCCACTGATGGTTGCTTGGATTGCTTCCACCTTTTGGCTTTGTGTATAATGCAGCAATAACCTCGGTGTACGAGTGTCTGTTTACCTCTGCTTTCAATTCTCTCAATTCTATACCCAGAAGTGGAATTGCTGGATCCTAGGGCAATTTTATGTTTAATTTTTTGAGAAACTGACACCCTGTATTCCATAATAGTTGCCCCATTTTACATCCCATCAAAGCAGTGCATGAGGGCTACAATTTCTTCACATCGTCACCAACACTTGTTATGTTCTGTTTTTTTGACAATAGCCATCTTCATAGGTACGAGGTGGTATGCTGGTTTCTAAATCACCATGTTTGCATGCAGAAAGGAAAGATCTAGGAGTCAGGGAAGTTGATGCAAAGGAGAGGAGGGTGGTCTCTGGAGTAGAGTTCTTGAGTTGGGAAAGACGCTAAGATCCTGTGCCCTTACCAGGAGGAAGTGCCCTTACCAGCAGCCTGGATGTTTACCCACAGTACTAGCGGGGAAGCCTAAGGATCTAGGCCCAGTTACAGCTGGGAGGCTAGATGTGGTGGGGAGCCTGAGGAGAGTCTCTAGTATTTGTCCTATTTTCTCAATGCAATAGGCAGCCAGATGTTAAACTTCAACATAAAACAGTCAGCAATTTTACCAGCAAAGGTGGCTTTATACAGGAATAGCAGAGAATTGCAATTCAGGATATACAAGTTACAGCAAAACCATAGGCATGTTGGCAGAACAAGGAGAGGAAGCTTTCACAGAAGGGGCCAAGGTCGGAGGGCTGTTCCTGAGCACAGAGCCCTCTGGAGGAAACGGAGTTCCACATATTGTGGCTTCTCATTGGCTGAGTTGTGACCATCTCTCTCTCTCGTTGGCTGGCCTGTTGCTAGGGAGAGGAGGAAACCTTCCCTCTTCCAGCAGTGGAATAAAGTAGCTAAAACGTATAGTGCCTGGGACTGATTTACAGGGGTGGTGGGTGTGAGAGCTCCCCCCAGCTGGCCTCCCCGCACCGTGTCAGTGAGGCTTCCGTTTATGGATTTTCACACAGGTAACCAGCTGACGGTAGGGTGAAGTCAGAGACTTAAGGAAAGGAGAGTGGGTGTGAGATGGCCTCTCTCGGAGGGTGGGAGTGTGTGTCAATTACAGGGGTTGATAGGCTGGATAATGAGTCTTGCAACAATGTAGACAACAGAATCTCTGAAATCTGTGAAACATGTTACCTAGAAGGACTCTGAGATGAAGAGATTATCCTGGGTTATCTAGGCAGGCCCAGTGTAATCACTGGTTGTCCCCATTGGTCGTTGGAAGGTAGAGGAAAATTTGACTACAGAAGATATTACACTGCTGGCTTTGAAGATGGAGGAAAGGGCCAAAAGCCAAGGCATGTAGGTGCCTCTAAAAGCTGCAGGCAAGGAAATGGATTGTCCTCCATAGCCTCCAGAAACAGATTCTCCACTAGAGCCTAGCAGCCCTGGTGACACTTCTATTTTTTATTTTTAAATTGAAGTACTGTTGACATAGACACCATGATTTTAGATTCATGACCTCCAGAACTAACAGAATGAAGCAGAACTAAAATCAATAAAGGGAAGCCTCACTGACATGGTGTGAGGAAGCCAGCAGGGAGGAGCTCTCACACTCAGCAACCCTGTAAATCAGTCCCGGGCACTATACTGTTTTAGCTACTTTATTCCACTGCTGGAAGATGGAAGGTTTTCTCCTCCCCCTAGCAACAGGCCAGCCAATGAGAGAGAGAGAGATGGTCACAACTCAGCCAATGAGAAGCCACAATATGTGGAACTCCGTTTCCTCCAGTGGGCTCTGTGCTCAGGAACAGCCCTCCGACCTTGGCCCCTTCTACCAAAGAGCTTCCTCTCCTTGTTCTGTATTTGCATTGTTCCTGAATTTGTATTGTTTTAAGCCACCAAGTTTGTGTGGTTTGTTACAGCAGTCATAGGAACTGGGATGGGAGAAGGGGACATGCTGAGACTGCTGGGTGGCCCCAAGGACCCCCTTAAAGTTTAATGGCCTTGAAGTTAGAGTGAAACCAGCCAGCATGGTTGACTGTTGTAATCCTGCCCCCTATAGGTGCATAGGTGCAGGGGTGGCCTGTACAGAGCTGGGTTTAACCAGAGAACAATAAAGCAGGAAAAAGATGGGAAGTTGAGGTTGCATACAAGGGATGAAATGATTGACCATAGTGTTCATGACCCATAAGACAGGAGAGGATGAGGGAATCAGTGGATCACAAGTCCCAGAGGATAGTGTCTGGGTTGGGGGCTGGGGGTGAGGGAAAGTGGGGTGCTTGAAATCGAGATTATGGTGTGATTACCCATAATGGCAAGGTCTAGGGTCGGGGTTGGCAAACTACAGACCACAGACACAAATAAAAAATTCTAGAGACTGAGAGTGCTCTGAAATAAAAGAATTTATTGAGCCTCTGCAGATGCAGCCAAATAAAGACTGAATCCTGGGACAGGAAGTTTTGGTTTCCCCAGCAGCAAAGTCAGTTAACATGAACAACTTGTCCACCAGACTCCAGAAACAGGGCACATTTATGAGGGGTCTCAAGGAAAGAGAGTTACTTAAATTCACATTGGCTACCGATAAGGGAAGGTGGGCTAAAATGAAGTGAGTAAATCTGAGGATAGGTGGACAGTCCACTGAGAAGGCTCATGGATTGGTTGTTGATGGTCAGACACTGGTCACAAGCAAGGGGGCTATGGTGGTTCTGGGGACCTTCTAGATTATTGAAATTACTTCATCCAGGAACATGGAGTCTCTGGCTAGCTGTGGCCTGTGGCTATTGACTGATGACCATCCCTTGTCTCTCTCCCTCATTCTCTGGTCTTTATGGCACTTAATTTAGGACATTTCAGAATTTTTCCTTATCAACAGATTAAACCCACCTACTCTCTGTTGGTATAAATTTTTACTGGAATACAGTTACACTTGTGGTATAATAAATATATTTGGTATTTGTTCCCAGTTGCTGGCAGAGCTCCTTAAAACCCTTGGAATTTCCTGAGAAATGGGAGTGTTTTTTGTCATTCATAGAAGCCCCAGTTGTGCACAGCTGCTTCTATACTAATGAGGTGACTGGGTGGGGCCCCTAGATAGCCTCATGATGGGGCTGGTCACCCGAAGGACCAAGTGATTAGAAGGTTGGAAATTTCAGCCTCTCGCACTGACCTCTGGGAAGGAGGAGGCTGTAGATTAAGCACCATAAAAAAGTCTTGAACAATAAGATTTGATTAAATTTCAGGTTGGTAAACATGCCAGGAAGGTGACGCACCCCTGTTCCCTGGGGACAGTTGCTCATGCACTCAGGACCCTACCAGACCTCACCCTGAGTACCTCTTTATCTGGCTATTTGTTGTATCTTTTATCATATCCTTTATAATAAACTGGTAAATATTCCCCTGAGCTTTGTGAGCTGTTCTGACAAATGATTGAAAGCAAGGAGGAGGTCATGGGGACCCTCCAAAAGACAGAAGCACAACCAGACTTGCAGTTGCCCCTGAAGTGGGACTGAGCCCTCAGACTGTGGGATCTGATGCTGTCTTCCAGAACTGAGTTCAGTTTGTAGGACACCTCACTGGCACCTGTTGAGGACTGGGGAATTGCTTGGTGGTGGGGAAAACACTCCAGACCCTCGTGCTTTGATGTATTATCTATGAATGTTTTCATGCTTTCACAGCAGAATTGAGTAATTGTAACAGAAGCTGCATGACCCCCCCCACCCCAAAACTAAAATATATTTATGTACAAAGGGGTCTCCCTGCACAGGTTCAAATCCTGCCAGTTACGCCAATAGTGTTATAATGTTTCCCCTGGAGGAGGTGGTTCACCATCTGGGGCAAGTTCCTTATGAACTCATTGAGACAGACAAGGGCAAGACGTTGGGGGTGTAGTCAAAAGGGGTCCACGCCATGTTTATTCTCGCAGCAGTCGGTCTCAGTCTCTCCTGACTCCAGTACTACTCCTTCCTGCTCCCCAGCATAGGCTTAATCCTTTCCTAGCACTGGGGCTCCAGAGCTTCCCTCCACCAGCCACAGTTCTCTCCTACTTCTCCTTCCAAGCTCCCTGTTCCCGCACTGGCACGGCTCTCTCCCGCCCCCTGGGCTCTCCACTTCCCCGCCCCTAACACCAGGGGAACTCTGTGGGCAGGTCTCTGGTGGCTGGCCAATGCCTGACCAATTCCATACCAGGAAATGAGAAGAGAGAGTGGGTGTTTCCTCTCCACCCCTCCTCTGGGCTGGTATTCCCTGTGACTGACCAGCTGCTCTGTCCCAGTAAACATCCTGCCACTCTCCTAAGTATGCAAAGCAGGCTCTTATGTATATAATGAGCCCTATTAAAGCCAGGCAGGAATCCTGGTCAGAAGTTTCCATTTTCTGTACAATTACCTACGACTGCTTTCATGCTTCAACAGCAGAGCTGAGTAATTGTGACAGAAACTGTAGGACCCCCCCACCTCACACCTAAAATATTTATGTGAAAATTAATAAAGGAAATTTCATTTAAAATGGAATCAAGAGTCCAGCAGGGGGAGCTCTCACACCCTGCCTCTGGTCAGTTGCATGGGGGTGGGGGGAAGGGGAGCTGGGGGGCGGGGAGGGGACCTACCTTGCAAGTGAACACTATTTTAGCTACCACTTCACAGCCCAGCCAATTAGACTGTCACAACTCCAGCAGTGAAGAGCCACACTTTGAACTTCCAATTCTCCCCTGTTCTCTGTAAAAGAGCTTTCTTTCCTTTGTTCTGCAGACTTGCCTATGGTTTTGCTATAACTTGTCTGTCCCTCATTGCAATTTTCTGCTGTTCCCAAATAAACTCTTTTTTGGCTGGTAAAATAACTGAGTTTCCCTTTTAAGGTTAACATTTACTATGTGGCTATTTACAGGAAGAGTTTGTTGAGCGCTTGTCTAGGGTATGAGTAGTCAAGACAGGGAAGAGGGCAGGGCAATGAGAGGAGGTCCAGAAAATCACCTAGAATGACGATGGTCCTGCTGAGGGAGTGACCCAGGCGTCAGCTGAGGGAATTCAAGGACAACGGTTTCTCTCCCCTCCAGGATTTTACGTGACCTTTTGCCTGACACCTCCTCCCCACCGTTTACCCCAGAAAACTGCTCATGCTCCAGGACCAGGTCAAAGGCCATCTCCAGAACCTTCCCCTGGCTGTGCTTGGGGCCCTGTCTGTGCTCTGGGAGACCCCTCATCTGAGCACCCAGTAATGGACTCTGCAGGTGTCACCAAGCCAGGGGGTTCCTGGAGGCCAGAAACTCCCGCCCCTAAGTGAGGCAGGGCACATGTGAACAAGCGGACCTGCAGAGACCCCACCCCCAGTCCCAAGAGCTAAGTGAAGAGGGCAGGTCATCAGGGCATATTCAGAGGCCAGATGGGTGGCTCTGGGGAGGAAGCTGCCATCCTACTGTTCACAGGCCGGAAGCAGCAGCTGAGCTCTCAGCAAGGGCAGCTGTCAGACTCTAGTGGCTGTGACTCCATCTCCCCCTACACATTGATAGCAGGCAAGCAGGACGACAGACAAACCCCAGCTCAGCCCCAAAGCCAGACCCAGGGGTCAATGTGTAAAATAAACAAAGGTTTATTTATAAGCAAGAATCATGTCCAGTATACAGTGGAAACTGTGCAATCAACACAAGCCGGGGAACAGAGGCCACAACCAGAAAGGATCTCCTTCCAATTTGTGGCGAGGAGGCCTGAGGTCCTCCCACAGGGGGCAGACGTGTTTCATCGCCTGCTGGGCCCAGAGTGGGCGGAGACCCTGGCCCATCAGGCAGTGGGACATCCTGATTCCAGCATAGAAGCTTTTTTTTTATTCACAGTAACAGCTGGACTTTCCTACCCTCCAAAAGTTCAGCTGCCAAGTTCAAGTCCACTGGAATTTTTCAACAAGGGATCCAAGTACCTGAGACCCATCTGACTTCTCAAGGAGTCCCCATCCCCCTTCCTTCCAGAATCTGCTTCAGGCCACACTTACCCGCCCTCTGCAGGGCATGTGTTCGGGAGTAGTGGGCTGACTCATCAACGGAGAAGAACCCTTTGGCGAAATTGTTGGCTACAGCTGCTTCAGGCAGGCCATTCAACACAACAACATGGCTACACGGACCCACAACGTATGACACAGACACAGACTGACTCAGCATATCACATCCACTCAGCATGGCCGCAGGTCGAATACCAAAGTGGCCCCACGGACACCCTGGAGCCTGGCACTCCAGGACCAGAGGGAGGGCCTGGGGGTCGGGGGAAACCGGAGCCCCGCTTCAGGAGGCAGAAGAAGGTCCAGGCTGAGGTAGGAGGAGAGAGATGGCTGCGGGGCCTCAGGCATCTCCAGTTCTTGCAATTCCCTGACAGAAGGTGTGGCCTCCGAAGGGCACACCAGACACAGAGGAGGAGGGGCTGAAGTTGTGGGTAAATTGGAGTAAAGGTCAAAGGCAAAGAAGTAAACTCTGAGTTCGGCTTTGTTGTTTTGTTTGCCTGCATGGTGCTTACTCTTTTTTTATTATTTTCAATTGCCATATGTTAAAATGGGAAGATTTTCGGTTTGAGGTTTGCCATCTTGCCCAGGTCACGGCACTCATTCAGGTTGTGTGCCTGGCCTGTCTGGGTGTCTGATTTTATACCACGTGCCAGACGTGGAGCTGGCAGGAATGGATTGGGAGGTGGTGCTTTTCGGGGTCCTGAGCTAACCCAAGGCCCCTGTCCTCTGCAGGGCTTGCCAGCCCCTCCCTGCACAGAAACATGTGAATGATGACACTGACCCCCCTCCCCCTGAAAACTGCCCCTGGGACCGTCCTGCAGTCTCAGCATTCAGGCTAAAGTGCAGCCCCGTATGACTGCCCCTCCTCCATGGGAGACTCACGCAGCATCCCTCCTCCTCCGCAGGCCCCTCTGGAAGGCAGGATGCGGGGCCTCCCAGGAAGCCAGAGCTGGGTATAAAAAAACAAGGCCTCCAGAAGCCAAGCTCACAGGACCAGCTGGAGGGTGGCTCTTAGAGAGGCAGGGGTTGGGCCCATGCTACCCAGCATGTCTGTGTTCAGCCAGGCTTCCCAGAGCAGATGCACACCATGACAGGAGGGGTTTTCCTTCACTTTCCCTGCCTCGTCCTTCTGCTTGCAGGTGAGAGGAAGGCTGAGGCTGTCGTGGCCACTACAGGAATTTGGCTCAGAAAGAGCCAGAGTCCTAGGGGGTGAGGGCCTAGAAGGACCAACCAGGGATCAGCCCACCTTGGTGGTGGTAGGGCCCCTGTCAGCCTGGTTAACTGTGCTTCATCCCAGCATCAGGCACACCAAGGGGCAGGGGCTTCTCCTCTGGGCTCTGCAGCAGAGTCTCTGGTGCCCCCGGCTGGGACTGAAAAGGGCATTCCTCCTTGGAGAAGGGGACCTGCTCATCCTTCGGGGAGCCTGAGGGACTGGCGTCCGATTCCCCTGTCGTGGAGCTGGCCTGGGAGGGGCACTGGGTGCTGTGGTCAGAGCTGCTACAAACATTCACGATGCAGGTGACGTTGACCTGGGTCCCGTGGCCACCGAGAGAGGGCTCTGTTAAACACAAGAATGGGACAGGGTGGTCAGCTGGGATGCCTGGAGCTTTGCAGCCTGGTAATCCTAGGCTCAAATCTCTGCTTTGCCTCCATGAACTCGGCCAAGTCACTTAACTCCCTGGAGCATTGGTTTGCTCAGCTATAAAATGGGCATAATACCCTTTCCATCTCCTTGCAGGCAAGGAGGAGTGTCTTGTTCATTGCCATATCCCTAGAACCCGCTTGGCTCGTGGAGATGGGTGACACTCTCAGCAGAGCATGGGTTGAACACTAGCACCGCTATTCAACCACCTGTTCTGCACCTCAACCCGACTCTACCCCCACCTCACAATCTGCCCCTTCTCATCTCAGTTCATATTGCTATCATCCACCCAGTTGCTCTCAAAGCCTCGGACCCATCTTGCTCTCACAACCCATTAGCAATTCTTACCTTGCCTACCTTCAAGAGATTCTTCAAGTTCACCGCCTCCCGCTCCCGCTCATACAAACCTTCATCCACTCCCACCTGGACCAGTGTGAACAGCTTCCACCTGTCTGCCAGCTTCTACCCCACCCCTCTGCAGTCTGTTCTCCACCAGCAGCCAAAGCCAGCCCTTTAGAACTTGGCAGATCACTCCCTTGGCTGCTCAACACACCACAGTCCTCATCACAGCCTACAAGGCCCCACACAACTGGTGCCTGCCTTCTCCTGCTGCTCTGCGATCTCAGCTGGGTTCCTTCCAGCCACACTCACACCCCTGAAGCTCCTTGAGCCCTCCAAGCCTCAGAGCCTTGGCATGTGCTGCTCCCTTAGCCTGGAACACTCTTCCTGTTTCCCAGGGCTCACCTCCTTTCTTTTACTCATGCCTCAGCTCCAGAGGCCACTGCTTCCAAGAAGCCTCCCTGACTTTCTTCTCTAAAGACATTCATTCACCCTGTGCCATCCATCACTCCCTGCGTCCCACCCTCTCCTATGATCTCCAGGGCCCATAGTTGCTCCCACTGTACAATCAATTTCCTGGGTTACTTGTTTGTGTCTCCCCCACAGGCCCTGAGCCCAAGAGGGGGGACCTTTGTGACTGTACCTGTGACTCTAGTGCCTATAACAAGGACACATGCAAATGGATAAAAACCAGCCCACAGGTGTGTTTTCTTCTTGTTGGTGGTAGTGTGAAGTGGCTACCAACATTTAAATCTCAGGAGTCTTTATTTTAAAAATCTGGATTTATGGCTCCCTGTGGGCCTTGGAGGACCCACATGCCTGAACACAACCGGCAGCAAAGGCTTTGCCTCCGCCCTCCCACCCAGCCGGCCCTGTGGGCATCTGAATTTCCTAACCAGCAGGTGAGGG